>NC_088612.1:2500-304903 GCF_036013475.1 Columba livia | reverse complement strand
TAAAAAGTAACAGTGCAATATTCTTGAATAAGACCTTAAAACCAGAGTTATTTGCAAATTTTATACAGTAGCTATAAAGTGTAACTCTTGCAAACTTAACCATCAAAACACATTCTTACTATAAAACTATACTACACACAGTCACCTTTTCTAGTGGAAAGCTTATTCAACACTGGAAGCACAAACAGACATCAGTTTCGAACCACTTAACATGTTTGAACAGTCTGTGGAAGCAGAAGTCAGAGAAACGCACTGTAGATGATCCTGGTGGAGACAATTGGTGTGAGGACGAGGGAGCTTACAGGTGTAGCTTGGAAAAGTTGAGTGAGGATTTACCTACCGATTCACTCATTCTTTGATGAATCCATTTATGCTGCACCCACTCACACCAACAGCTGTTAAACATCCAACCGGGGACGGCATCCATCCAACAGGGGGTTGTGCAAACCCGAGCTTTTAGTCCCGTGGTCTGTTCGCTCCTGGCACGGGCTCTGCGGTATTTATACCAGGTGTGCAATACGTAGCCAAGAGCAGAAAGCCCATTATCAATGGGTGTAAACTTGCAATACAGGAAAACAAACTTTCACCTTAACAATATTAAGTGGTCCACAAGTGGAAGGAGGCGGGAAGTCACTGATACATCAGGCAAGACTCACAACGTGTGTCACGATTCATCAAATACAACATTATGATTTTTCCATTAATATTAAGACAGTAGTCTGAGAGGAGACGATAGATCAGCATTTGTCTATAAAAATGACCTGATTCTTTTTTAATATGTACTCAGCAGTTCAATTGACGTCAACCAGATCTTAACCTCTATTACTTAAATGTATATGTGGTCTGCAGGGCGAATGCACAGTGTAGGTACCATACTTGCCCAGCTTCTTCGGGAATTAAGGGGGAAAAAAACTTGCAGAAAGTAAATAAACCTATAATATTTTCTTTCAAAGCTCTGGATGAAACTTCAGCTGACAGCTTAATCCTGACAAAAGTTACTGTAAATGTCTGATATTTTCTTTAGTTTCATTTCACATCTCCAAATGCTTAACCTAAGTAAGAGTCTGTATACTCTGAGCTTCTTTAAAGATTGCTTCTAGCGTTCTCCAGAGAGCAAGTTTTTCTCCCTAGGACTACACAGGCTGATGGATGATGACCTTTTTTACAGTAAGACCGCACGTCAAGTCCATTGGTATAAACCAGCATGTTCAGATTCGGCTTCCCCTCTCAGCTGATCAATACAGCAGGATGACAGTTCGCTCTAGAGAGCACCATAGGAGTTATGTTTTCTGCAAAACTGTTTTAAGGCTACTTTATAATGAAGGCAACTCCTATATTTCTTCAGTTTTGCAAGACTTTTAAATTCACACATCTTTATTGTTCAATTTCTTGAAATATCTGGTTTTAACTCCTATAGTAGTGAAATATTCTGAATGGGAGACCTTTTGCAAAACTATAGGTGTGTTACATGGGTTTAGAGCAGTGATTCATAGAAAAGGTTCCTTTTATTGGGGTAGCAAACAGCCCAACAAGACCTCAGGGAATACGTACAAGAGATGACATTCTGCCCAGGGAATAAAGCCTGAGGACTTGACATTTTCTCATCATTAATATTTCATAGAGCAATTTCTAAAAGTCGGGGCACCAGTCCTTGCATGCTGGCCCAGCTCCAGCTTTCGTAATTATTCCCTGACAGCTTCAATTCCCCTTTGACTTTGAAATATGCTCCTGTTCTTTGTACCCTCT
This sequence comes from Columba livia, assembly GCF_036013475.1. Taxonomy (NCBI): domain Eukaryota; kingdom Metazoa; phylum Chordata; class Aves; order Columbiformes; family Columbidae; genus Columba; species Columba livia. Next base: position 303,157 of record NC_088612.1, on the reverse strand, counting down.
CACTACTGGAAAGGCCGTGGTGTCTGTTGATGCACAGCCTGCTCCAGTTCCTCACCAAGGATGGTCCATGAGGTGCCAGGGGAACCAAACGGCGCTCTCAGTCATGCTCAGATATTTCCATTGGAGCAATGGGATACCTTTCCTCCCAACCCTCCAGTGAGGGGAGCAGGACTGTAAAGTGCTGGTGAAAGAAGCCATGAGGAAGAAAAGAAAAAAGCCCCTGAAATCTTTGAAGTTTAGTTCCCAGAGCAGAAGGCATGGGAAGAGCGAGCTGAGGAGCTGGCTCCAGAGCAGAAGGCATGGGAAGAGCGAGCTGAGGGGCTGGCTCCAGAGCAGAAGGCATGGGAAGAGCGAGCTGAGGAGCTGGCTCCAGCGCAGAAGGCATGGGAAGAGCGAGCTGAGGGGCTGGCTCCAGTGCAGAAGGCATGGGAAGAGCGAGCTGAGGAGCTGGCTCCAGAGCAGAAGGCATGGGAAGAGCGAGCTGAGGGGCTGGCTCCAGAGCAGAAGGCATGGGAAGAGCGAGCTGAGGGGCTGGCTCCAGCGCAGAAGGCATGGGAAGAGCGAGCTGAGGGGCTGGCTCCAGAGCAGAAGGCATGGGAAGAGCGAGCTGAGGAGCTGGCTCCAGAGCAGAAGGCATGGGAAGAGCGAGCTGAGGAGCTGGCTCCAGCGCAGAGGAAGGAGGACGGCATTTCAGGTTAGTCACTGTCCATAATTCTTCCAATGGCTTTGCAGAAAAGAAAATAATCCTTCAAGAAACATTAGTATGTGAAATCAAATTATAATATGAATAAGAGTTTACTAACGTAATCTAAGCAGACTTGATATAGGCTGTGCAATACAGTTGTTACACAGCAGTTGTCTTCTTGTTTTTCTCCTCAAGCCTTATGCCTTCCTATTTGTATTTCCTCTGCCCATCCTTCCAACCTCCTTCGTATGACTGCTTTAAAAACCCATGTGCAAAGACTGGCCTCTCTACTGGTACAGAGAACCTTGGAGTCAAAGCTCCAAACTCTTCCAGACATAACTACAGCAAAAATACATGCAAATTTGAACATAATTATGTTTCTTGCACTAGTGGTTTTATTTGTTTTTTAGTAACAAATTTAATGAAAATAATATTAGCCACACAAAAGCCTGGAAGCAGAAGGAAAACTCCAGAAATTACCATGAAGTTCTGCTTTGCCCTTTGGCCCTGCCACAGACAGAGCCTGGATAATCGCAACGTGCTGCCAGATTTCACTGTAAGATTTTAATCTGCAGATAGAGAATTTGGAGTTGCTTAGATATGATGCAAAATACTCCTGAAATGCTCCTGCCGTTACCTGGAAGTCACCTTCTCTGCACAGCAGTAACCTGCTTTGGTACAACCACAGCCCTTACACTCTGCAATATAAGACGATCAGTTAATCTGTATCACCTCTGTGAAAGAAATAATGTTTTACAGACAAAAATATGGTCAAAAAGTTAAAGACCACACTCTACTGCTTTGCACAGTATCTTGCAGAACGTAGAGTCTCCTCTGCAGTCAGCAGCACCACTCGCAGCACAGAGCCTGAGCGTGAGGCAGTCCTACACGGCTGTCCCGCACCTCCGTGACCAGACCTCTCCCAACGCCTGCCTCCTATGGCTTCATCCCTGAACTGTGCCTCTTAAGAGCTTGAAATATTGATACAGTTTTATGTATTCTAAACCATTGTGGAAAACCTACAACGATATGCATACAAAATACCAGTCATAACAAGAAGACAGAAAGGCCATTCACAGGGGCACCGCGGTTAGAAGCAATAGCACTGCTGAACAAAGAGTGGCTCCTGGCAGATGTAACTTCATCTCAGAGAGTTCTGACAAGGCCATTTGACAAAAGACGTGAACTCCAGAACCACAGAGCACAGGGTAGGGGTCCGTGCAGCCCTCCCAGAAGCCTGAGAAACCACCTCACAGAAACAGAGACAGTGTTTGCAACGCGCAACTCAGGAGTCTCTGTACAGCCACACATGATTTTTAAAGTGTCCTCCTTGACTTACTGTTTTCTCAGATGTATACAAAGAGTCATAAAATAAAATCCTTAAATAATTATTTTTTATGCTCCTTCTTGAATACACACTTTGACGCTATCTAATGCTAGAGCCATACTAACTTGTTCCACCTTGAAATGCCAGTCTGTATATATTGCAGTCCAATGCTTTGGCTGATGATCAGGATGCTTCCACCAGCTGCATCCAATGTTTGCATTAGTTTTTCACCTTTCCATTTCACTTCTTCCCCTGCACCAATAACCTCAATGTTTTTTCTATGACACCCAGTGCTGAAATGACCTTGGGATTTTTTGCAGCTTCCTACCTGGGAGAAGCACATCCCACAGCCCCAACCTTTGGTGCTCTCAGCAACGTCAGGTGAAGAACACTGCGTCTCATCAGCCAGGCAGCCTGCATCTGCTAACTGCAGGCAGAGCCAAGCGCTCACAAACAGGAGAGGCTGCTAAGCCAGAATCGTTGTGCAAAGTTTTCTGTTCACATTCTTGAAAGGTGAAGGATTCTGGACATTTTCAGAGAACATTAACAACTAAAGAGCAACACCAAGAAACCTGTCTGAATAGCTGACTTCACCATACCTGCAGAGCAAGTCCACCTTGTTACAGCTCCGTGTGTTGATAGCGAGTGCAAAGCAGCTTTCATGTTTTTGACACCTAAAGTCGTTACATGATAAAAGAGAAGTAATTACTTAACATTTCTCTATGAGGTGCCATACCCAAGGGATACAGCCGTTATCTGTCACTGGATCTCTAGTATCTTCTTTAATAGGAGTTTTGGGGGAGGGGAGGCCACCAAAAAGGAGCACCTGAAAGAACTAATTCCCTGCCAGTAACCTCAGCTGTTCCAGGTGTGCTGCTCGTGTGATTTTGTGTCCTGTTCTCCCTGCCGACTCCCTGAGCTGAAGACACGACCGGACACAACATTCCCACACATCAGCACGTAAGACCTCTTGTGTATTTTAAGACTGTCTCATTCAAGGCCTTTGTTGCCAGAAGCAATTCCCTTCAGCAGCCTGACACAGGTGACAGGTTTCCTTCAACTGAAATACTATCAAAAGGTACAGTCTTCCTCAGTCATCAGTGTGTTTCTGTCTGCAACATTGCACTCTGCCATGCGAACCAGAGTAACAGGCAGTATTTCCATGGCACTGATCAGCAGTACTGACAGAGTGATGGGTAACTAAAAGAATATTGGTGTGGTCTTGTTAATTTGACTTATAAATGTAATTGAAACAAATTAATTACATGGTGAATTAGATACCTCCCCAACCAGGATCAGTGAAGGCCCCTTAATCATCTGGGCATCTGCAGCAAACAGCTCCTGCACTATGTGTTCCTCATTCCCATCAGCGTAACTTCACATCATTTTGGCTTTCATTAAACAAAAGTTACCATGTCAGTGTCTCCAGGAACCTGTGAACAACAAAGCGAGGTAGCTGCAGCACCAGGAATTCGGAACAAATGCCCTGGAGCCAGCGCCAGCAGCGCCGCCCTCGGCCGTGCAGCTCACCGGGGCTCTGCCTGGCTACCGCCGCCTTGGTGCAGAAAACCGCCAGCTGAGGGAACTTCACTTCCCAAAAGGGTATCGAGAAAAGAAAAAGCAATACTCCTACCTAACTATGAAACTAAAATAAATGTGCCTGTTTCAACATTATTCGGAACACAAAAGAATCAAAGGTTCATAACATTAGAATCGAATCTGATTTCATTCATACAGAATTGCATGGTTGTTGGCTATGTTAAACATCATAATTCACTAGATTCATTATTAATTTAGTAAATTCAGAATAACAGTCTCAGAGTGGATAAAGGTCAGTAATTTAGCAACTAAATCTGAGTGAAAACTAAGCAAAGCAATAAAATGCCGTGGTGAGACGCGAAGCACGACTGGCCCTGAAGCGCGCTGGGCTGCGCGGACGCTGCCTTCTGCAAACGCCGCGATGAACCGTGCGGCCTGCTCCCCGCCCTCCGGGAGGAGCCGGGGAAGTCCAGCCCTGATGAATACATGCAGTCGTTAATGACGTATTTTTTCTGTTCCAGACTCACAGACTTTGGAAAACAGCCACTGTGTTTGAACAGCCTGCAGTATGTCACAGAATATAGAAGTATTATAAGCTGAAGTAATTGTCCTCAGAAAGTAGGGCTGTTTGTATTACTTTAATTTTCTTTTTGAATATTTATAACTATGCCACTAGTGCACTGTAGTGTGGATGAATGATCTGTATTTTATATTGATCTTAGGGAACTCGGCATAGGCCTTCTTTAATGTATAATTAAAAATTAAAACCTTTAGGGGAGCTTTTCATCTGACAGTTTTCTTCCCCCTGTCCTGTGCCAGTAATTAAGTTCTGTTAGCACATTCATTTTTTATAAGGACTTGGTTTATTACAATTTTCTTCAATTTTGTTGCCACAAAACACCAAACACTCATGCAACAACTTCCATTTTAAAAAGACCCTGCACAGTAATACGGATAATGTATTCAAAAGCATGTGTTATTACCGAGCTGTATTCTCTGAAAATCTGTACTGCATGTCCATCTGTCTTTACACGACATCTATTACAGGTACAAGCTACAATCTGCAGAAAGAAAAATGTAGATTTCATCGATCTGAAATCCACCTTTTAAGTTTAAAGCTGCCTGGTCTTACCTAGTAAATTCAGCCTACATGGCTGACAATAAGAAAGGACTGATACTGCGATACGACACCCAGTTACCACGTTGCAGTCAGAGACAGCTGCTAACCAAGTCTCAGTACGTCTTGTGCAAGAGTGTTCGTCCGTGCTGCCCCGACGGGACTAATGCTGCTCTTCGTATCAACGCGGCACTGGCCATCGCTGAGCTCAGAGCGCTTCGCTGGGGCTGAGCATCGTTAGCCCCGTTTCCCAAGTGGCCAGGTGCAGCCCAGGACCCAACTGTAAAAACAAAACGCCCAAAACCAGCAGTTTCTCCAGATTCTCACCAAATATCGTCACATTAGACTTATTAATACGCAGAAACAACAGCAGCAAAGTGCCTCAGCAATGTCAAACAAGCAGGGTATCGAACTCCTTTACGGCCTAAAATATATTTGACTTTCATCTCTGCTTGTCAAATCAGAAATCATTAGTCTACACTATAAAATCTGGTGCTTGGCGCTTCCCGCATTGGGGTGGAGGCCTGGAGGGAACGCGGCCGAGCAGATTAATGGACAGGGATGGACAGATTAAAATTAAATGACCTGAGAACAAACTTCTTTTTCTCTTCCTACCATGTCCTTGCATAGTGCTTATTTCCACTGCTCTGCACTTTCTAATACAGCAATTTTCAGTTCCTCCAGGTTCACAACAGACTCGTCCAGCCTATGAACGGCCCCTGTGGAGCTGTCCCCTCTCAGCCGCGGGACGGGCCTGGGCTGCTCTGCTGCTGCAGGCGCCCCTCCCCCGCCCGGCACCCAGCCAAAGCCACCTGGGAGAACAAAGCACCGCACTGTACATGCAGTTCTGACACCCCTCACACCTGCAAAAAGTTATTTCTGGCTCTGTAGCCCTTTGTGAACCAGCGTATTTCCAAGTCATCCAGTGAGGGAACCCTCTCCCTGCTGCGGTGCCAGTAGAAATGCTGCACTTACGCTCTGCCCCTCTCAGAGCCGTAGCCCAGGAAAGACGCCGCACCTGCACGGCCGCATTGAAACATACAACAGTGGAAAAGAAAGAATGCAACACTCCTTTCTGTATAGGCCACACGTTCCCACAGGGATTAACACAAGCTGTGTAAAAGGTATTATTTCATGGAAAGCGATACAGCCCCCAGTCTCAATTATAACAAGCGCCATTCTACTATGCCCCTTTACATTACCTCTACTCGTGACAAACGCATGCTTCCGCGGTCAAAAATACTTTCACAGCACTGCAGCTGGTGCTGCTTTGTTTCACTGGGCCTGACCAAGCAGCTCTCATGGGGAAATTACACTGAAGCAGAAAGGAGAGTGTGCGTGTCGACCCAGTGAAACAAATCTCTGTGCTTTTATTTTTCTTCTAGACAACTTCTACATTCTGCTGCTTCAATGTCTTTTTGCATGACCCAAAGATCCTCGATCCCAAAGGGACATAAATTTTGGCAACTTTGTTTTCTGTTAGCTGTTAGTGTGAAGACATTGGATTTTTACTTTGATCCATCAGAAGAAAATCAATCTTTCTGAAGAAAACCAAGGAGACAAGTGTATACTGACAATCGCTGTTCTTTTGACTTTTTCCTGTTCTTCGGAAGGCAGCAAATGCCTCATCCTACTGTAACACTACTTGCATTAAAAACCAATATTCTCCTAGGTTTTCCATCTTGCTACTTAAGGCAGATTCCCTTTTCTGTTAGCTCAGGCTCTGCAGTGGTCTCACCACATGTGAATGCAAATATTGCAGATTTTCTGCCCAGTAATCAGCACATGACTGAGTTATAAATCAAACCTCAGATGGACTGGAGCAGAAAACCTTTATTCGTGAAAAGGCTTAAAAACTGTAAAATTCAGAGTTGAACCTCGTGTCCAAACTCAGCCGTTTGTATATTCCCCACACGGAATCTGAAGCAGGAACCTCCTGTGAATCTGTGGCACAGGGATCGGTGCCTGGCAGTGAACCCGGTGTGTGCGATCCACACTGTGCGCAGGAGCGGCCCGCCCTGGCGCGGCAGCAGCTGGTGCAGCGCTGTGCTGTGCGCCACACACGCGGCCGCAAGGCGGGCGGAGGACGCTCGCCCGGCATCCTCGCCCTCCCCTGTTCTGTCCAAGCAAAGTCGTCACATCTTACTTTCCTACCTGCCAGTCTGCTGCCAAAGTAAGAAAACAGAGAAAAAATACTTTCGTCTGGTTAATAACCCCAATCTCAATTAGAAAACTTGGAAAATGGCCTGAGGTAAAGTAAATCATGATTCAAAAATTAATTTGCACTGGGAAATATGCAGAAACCAATATATTGTCAGTACATTTTCTCACATGAGTGTGCAAAACTCTTATTAAATTGAGAAGGGAGAGAAAAAAAAATCAACAAGAAAGTATATGAAGACTAGTTATATCAAGTCATCATGGCAGATATTGTTCTTTTTTCCCTGGGGTCAAACAATGAAGTTGATTTAAAAATTCTGTTCATCTACCTATATTAAAACTAACCATCGAAACCACGTAATCTCCCTCAAATTAGAGCCTCTTTGGTAGTCTCTCTGAAGAGCAGAAGCGCAGGCATTGTAACTGACACGTCAACAATACCATAAATGGCTTTTCATCCTGTAGAGCTGACAAGGATGTAATCGAAATTCCATACTTAAGAGGCAAGGCAAAGGAAGCAAGACAGCTGCTACAACTGGTTCTGCTAAAAATAAATAAAAATAGAAAAATAAATGGAAACAACCTCTCTAAGAAACTGGAAACAAGCCCCCACAGGGAAGGAAGTGGCTCCACTGACGGTGGCAACAGTGTCACAGAGAGTAATGGCACCTGTCATTCCTCTTGGGTACTTGCAAAATGAAAACAAGAAGGGTGTTTTTAGGGAACTTTTAATGTACACACTCTAGAAATCTCACAGGGTCCTTAAAATCTGCTCACTTAATGCTCATTTTCAGAGTGAAATCAGAAAATAGGAGCTCAACAAAACGGACCAACAGACCAGTCTCTCTCTCGTCTCGTCCAGTTAAGGACTGAGTGAGAGCAGCTCCAGATTCCATACTCTGGCAGTGCTGTGACCGCCCCAGTTTCCTGGGGCGCACTCCCTGGGTCTGGGTGCCGGGTGCCCTTTGCTGAGGAGTCCGTGTCAGACACCTCGGTGCTGCCCCATGGAAGCAACCTGCCCCGGCCCCGCGGCCCTGCTCCACGGAGCACAGCGAGGAGACAAGTCCAGCCTGGCAGGGACGGTGCTCTTTGCTCAAAGTGGTACTGCTCCTCAACACACATAGGCAACAATTTTCCATCAGAAAAATGCCAGTCCAGCAAAATTCTGCAAGGACGAGTCAGTGCAGTCAGCTCTAGTGACTGAAGCTTTCTGGCTCCCTGCCCTCCCGCCTGCCTCCTTGCCATCCCATCTGTCCCAGCTCTTCACAGCACTTCCCGGTTCCCGGCAATCAAACTGGTGGCCTGGAAGTGCCACCCTGAGCTGACATTCCCAGGGCATCATCCCCACAAGAACGGCAGGCATCGCGGGTCCCCATCGATTACTGTCATGGTGGTTGTTATTTCAATAGAAACATACCTTTGGAAGAGCCGATGAAGCACATGCTGGGTGTCATCAGCAGGGCTTCTGTCTTCCATTACACTAAAGCCCAGAGTTCCAATATAAGCAGCCAGGGCCAGGGGTCCTCTCAAGAATACCATTCATTTCCTCACTAGACACATGTTTACAATTAAAAGACATGTTTACAGCATAATTAGCTACTGTCAAGACTTCATTAACTACTGTCAAAACCAGAGAAAATTAGAACTATTGATGTCTTGTACAGTGATTTCTAAATTTTTTTTTCATGGAATAGGACAAGAGGGACAAATGTAACAGAGAAGAGGAAGGGAGAGGAAAGATTTAGTTCCGAGAAAGAGCTTTTTCCCTGGTAACTAAATATGCTTTATTATTGACATGAGACTTACAGCGTGGTTTACCGCACATACAATGTATATGTTCACTTCAGTCTAAGTACAGTTTTGACTAGCTATAGGAAATTGAGAATCTCACTGTGCCTCCTATAAGAGCAGGGAACCGGGATGCAGTGCAACCAGAAGAGAATATTCAGGATGGCCGCGGTAGCTTATAGATCTCCTAAATCATTTTCAGGGGTGGCTGTCTGATTAAAAGAAGAGTACTTTAACTGTGTAACAGAAAAGTTTTCCAAATGAATTTACTATCAGATCAGGTTGTGGCTGGACAGTGAGCCCGTTTCACTGGTGGTGTTACACGGGTGGTGTTACTCAGTTCATGACAGACACATACGTTTGTTTCCTCCGCAATGCCTCTCTGCACTGAGATGCCCTGACAGCCGATGCTCTGGCTCCTGTACTTCCCAAAAAAAAAAGAAAAAACCCAAGAAAACCAAAAACAAACAAACAAACAAAACCATGAAACAACAACAAAAACCCAACACCACCAAAACTGGATAATATTTCAAGATGTCCCCGCAAAACGTAAGCCCTAACAACATTCCGTTCCTTTTACATTCTGGCAGGAAAAGCCTTTGGGAAGCCATGATTTTTTGTTGCAGAAAAATTACCTTGGAAAGAAGCTCTATATATCTAGTTCTTTTTCTCACTTAAAGCAGTGCTAACATTAATGCCCTTTGTTGTTCTTCCCGAGATTTCAACTTCCGTTAAACCACACTGGCACATGTAACAAGGTTAAAGTCCCAAAAATGTCACAAAGAGAGGAAAATAAAAATCAAACCAAACGTACTTAAAGATCAGCGTGAACATCCATACCCTCGTGCAAATGGAATTGCTACAGCTTGTGCAGCCTGCCTTTTGAGTACGCGGTTTGTTCCCAGCCGCGCAGCTGCCTTGTTTTCCCCAGAGGGGTTGCCCAGGAAAGGAGAGCCTTGCGTTGCCATTGCTCCCGAGGAACACACAAACCGTTTTATTAACTGTTCTTCCTCCAGTAGCGCGGTGGGCAGGGAGACCAAAGCATGCTTTTATACCCAGCCTAATTAGATAACTACCTTAACTGAGCCACTTACTATTTCATTTATTTCTGAAGCTGCTAATGTTTATAGCACTTGAGTGATTGCACAAAATGGATAAAGAGGACCCAAGGATATTCTAGTGCAACTATTAATTTGCCATGCTACAGACTTTGCACGACTTTGGGATATTGATTTATGTTGAAAGGGCTATTTTCATTGTAAGAGCTGCAAACCCTTTGAGAGCAGCCGGGTTGTTTGCTCTCCGGACGGGGCGCTGACAGTCTGCCCAGCATCAGCGCTGAGATTTCTCTGGGAGCCAGAGCAGAGCCCAGATGATTTAATCAAGAACAGTGCCATTATAGTAGTGCCAGACAAACATTAGTTCTAGTGATTCATAGAGCACCTCTGCTGTCATCTTACCGCCCATGAAAGAGCCATCAATTACCTGCTAGCAGTTCACGAAAATAACTCCCAGCTTAATTGCAAATACGTGTTAAACGTTCTCTGAATCCAGCCACTTGAAGTTTTACGGAATAAATTTTCACTTAGCTAGTTTTTCATCTGATGACAAATCAGTTTAAAAAGCTTAGTATTTTCCTAATGCTTCTAGAAGCTGAGTCTCATTAACATCTCGGTAATGTGTGCTGCAAATTAACCAAAACCTCAGCAGTAGTAATAGAAAGGGCTGAGGTCGAACACAGATCAGTTGATTGATTAAATACCAGTTTATTTGCAAGCACTATTGCTTCAGCATAAAATAAAGCTTTTCTCCTATTTTATTATTACTACAAGTGAGAGAAGCCTAATTAAATGTAATTTAAATTACATTAAATATAATTTAAATTTCACTTTTTAATAGCTAGTAGATTATAACAAATAAGGAAAATAAAATTTACTGGATTTCTCTGTATTTTATACCTGAATTTAAGCTATTCACATTGCTTATCTGATGTCAGCTTCAAAAGAGAGAAACACCGAGGTGAGCCAGAGACAGGGCAAAGACACAGGCCGTCACAACAGCGCTGTGTAGACAGCCGCCCGCAGAAGTGACTTTCCTCCTTTAATCTCCATTTACAAAACATCAGTAATGTTTAAATGCTGCTTCCTGAGGGCTTCATAGATATAGTGCAAGATATTTGTGCAGACCACGTTTGAGTTTAGCCCTTAGAAACAATGGCTTAAAATGGTTTCATTATTTGAAATTATTTGTAATCTTCAAACTTAGGAACTTTCCTCAAAAAAAAAAAAGAAAAAGAAAAGGAGTAATTGAAGTGTCAATTATTGCGGTTACAAGTGGCTTCATTCCAAGATACTGCTAGAATAAAAATCCTTAACAAAAATGCTTGTTTCAAAACAGTGACCAAAATTTCTGGAGAATGAATTTCTTCTTGGTTCCGTCTTTCAAGCTGTCAATGAAGTTCCAGTTCTACCTGGCTTTGTCTCGTTTTCCACGCCAGCGCTGTCCCGCCACCATCGCCCTGCACACAGCGTCTTACGAAGCGTGTTCCCAGTCAGAGTCCACGGGCGGCCGGGAGGGCAAGCTGTCATCGCGCCGACTTGAAAATACTCAGTAAAAATGGTGAATATTTTTGTTGAATCAGCCTTAACTGAACTATTTGAAAATATTGGATAAACATAGTTTCTTTCTATACTCTCCAGATACGACCATCAGTCAAGGCATTTGGACCGGCAGAACCAGTAAACACATGAGGAGAGAGCCAGAAGTATGCATTTAAAGATAAAGATTTCTCGTTTGTAATTACGGCCTCGGACAGGACTAAATGAGCCAAACTTCAGGGAGATAAAATAGTTTTTAAACCAACATCCTAACAAGCTCAGTATTTTTCCTATTCCTAGAAGGAAACGCGATCCCTGGTTACACATACAGCTGGTTTAAGGGCAACCTGAGGAAGATGCAAACAGAACACAGAAAAGCAGTCATAAGGAATTGGCTTGCTCTGCATTTCTTCATGTGGCAGTTAGCAGAGCAGGAGTTGACAGGTGGCTGTATACACCTCTAATTTGGTGCTGTGCTGTTGGTATTCCCAGAAGGTTTCTATACAGTTTCCTACTTCAAAGAGTCACATTACACTGTCACTGGGTAAAATTTGCTACATTAAAAGCCTTTTCAGTGAAACAATAATCACTGTTTGCCGAGACAGTCTCCCACACGAGTCAGCACAGAAGAGAAAACATGCTCACCGTACTCTAATCTGCTTTAAGCTGCCATGTAGTCATCTACATAAATCAATACACCCAAATAGACAACAACTGTTTTCACTTCAACATATGCATAAAGATGGATGCACAGTAGCCCTGCTCCTGCTTATTAAGAGCACTATTTGCAGTCCTACAGTTATGAATCTGTCAGTTAGTTCAGTAGAGAAACCTGCATCTGGAGATTTATAACTACAGGACAGAATTGTCTTCAGGCTGCAACGTCGCATTCAAGGTTTCAGATGTGTTTTCAGGGGCTAAAAAAATAAAAAAATAAAAAATCTTGCTTCCTAATTTCCGTAATTTCCATAGCAGATGCCAAACAGAAACAGCATCTCAGAGTGTTCGACTTCATGGAGTCTGGTGTCTCAGACTAGATCAGCAATCCAGAGTATTCATTATTATTACAGATTCAGTGGCATGTTTTATCATGGCTAAGAGGTGTTCATGACGATGACATGCCCTAGTTCTGATCAAAGACATTATATCCCTGCTCATACAATCTTTCTGGACAGTTTCATTTAGACAGAGAGCTCATCCTTGCCATAATCCAACCTATAGTATTGTGGACTTTATTAATAAGCCACTGTGGTGCACTCCAGAGCCAGCTGCTCACTAGCAAGTTAGATGATTTTTATCTGCAACTTGTTTTTAGAAAGACCCGTGGCAAACGGCGCTGTCCTTCCCTGTTCGGCACCCGGGTGCGAGCGCCGGCAGCCGCTGGCTGCCGTCCGCCTGGAGCGTGGCCCCAGGGCAGAGGCGGGCAGGCCGAGACTTGTGCTCGTGTTTCCGGGAGTCCCCAGGCGCTGCTAGAGCTGAGGTACCGGCACAGGCCACTCATTCCTGCTCATTTGCTGTAGGAAAGTTTAATTAGGAAGCTTTCAAAAGACATTTTAGAAGAAACGCAAGCACTTAATGTTCAAGTGTGCCTGATGCTCTTAACACTTGCCTGTGTATCTCCACGTTAAGCACAGTGTGAATCCAGAATTCCCAGCTCAAGAGAAAGAACCTTCAAAAATAGGAGCACGCCTGATCCTTGACTTGAGAGGGCCAGGAAAGCACAGAGTGTCCAGTTAATTTAATCTTTAATACCTGTGCTATCTTGGTCAGCCAGGACAGCAAACCACAGCAACTATCTGATAGGTGTTTTTCAGCTCCCACTCACCCTGGTATCAGAGTGACATACTCTCCAGGCTCAGCTCAAGGAAGAACCAAATACATATTGTTGCCATTCAGCAACCAGAGAATAATTACTTTCAGGCAATAGCCAGTAGGGGTTTTCAAGAAAGGGCTATTGAAAGCCCTGGATCATCGTCTGAGTGATCTGAACAAATCTATCTTCTCCTTGTGCTTTGGTATAGCCTTGATTTCTATGAGATGTGAATTAAATGGACTATTTTACAGGGGAAATGTAAAGCTGTGCAGAGCTCTTAGCCACCATTCTGCAGAGCTGCCAACACCTTTCCCTCTCCCAATACTTAGCAGGAGCTGGGAATCGTAGGGCGGGCATCAAGGACCACAGGCAGGAACAAACCAATACAGGATTTTTTGCATGTTCTTTGCTCTCATACCCGCTGACTCTGCAATGCCAAAAGCACGTTTTGGTATTGCCAGGACTTTTAGCCTTTTCCATGACTTTACAGCTCACCCTGCTCTAACTTAATTCTAAGGATCAAGATGAACAGATAGATGATATTTTGCATCACAAGCAAAAATTGATTTTTCAGTTTTTCAGATTTGATTTTTGTGACCATTACCCCCTGTTGTGAGAGGTCTAGCCATGGGGAACTAAGGAACCCCCTGAAGTCCCAACACATGTCCCACTGGGCATGGAAGCAGAGCACCAAACTACAGACTTGGTATCAAGTCTTCTTGTTGTTCACTAAAAGCCTTTGGATACAGGGAGCTCCAATATCTCTGCCATGCAATGATTAACGTGTTTTCTGACACAATTTTCAGGTGCCAGCTTACAGGGGCAGTCAGAAGAGCAATTCTCCTTCACCAGGAAGTGCCAGCCCAAGCAACCTTAGGCGGCTTGAACAGAAGCTATCCAATGTCAAATAAATTTCCTTGGCAGCTGAATAATTCCACTCTGTCAAAGAGGAGGAATCCATTCACCTGTCCTGAGTCACCTTGGTGGAAATGCCCAAGGACAGCAGCGGTTTTTAAATGCAGAGTTGCAGGAAGGTCTAACCACATGGCGAGTATTAGATTGTTTCCTGCACACTAGAAGCAGTTGTCAGATTGGGGTAGGAACCACAGATGAAAGTTTGGCCGCAAGCCTGGAAGGTGAAGATCATTTGTAAGCCCTTCTAAAACAAGATCTGAATCAAGATTACTTCGCTCTTATCAGTCTGGATTGTTGGGTTTTTTCTATAGTGCACTGCTTTCACCTGATTTCACAGGTAGAAAATAACACTAAACTGCAGTGGAAATACTAGACGGCCAGATACAGAGCCTCCAGAATACCCATCTTGCATTAGCACACAGTAACCCCCCATTACAGAACTAGAAGATAGATTGTTCAAAATATGAAAAACTAGAAGGCCCAAGATAAATATCAAGGCCGGTGATCATCTGTATTTTTTAGCTGAGCATTTCACGAGCTCTGGAAGTCTTTGTTGTTGTTCACTGTTCTCTATGAAGCTCCACTTTGTAATGAGGGACAACCGTGAGATCAGTTTGGTACTTCAGCTTTCAAAACAAAGAATAAATCATTTTAAAGCAAGAAGCCCTTTTGTAAATGCTGTATGTAAAGGGACTAAAATCCGCTTGAGCATGCAAAAATATCTAAAAGACATGACCGTATTTTAGACACAAATCTAAATGCCAGCGAAAATGAAATTAGAAAGCAAGTTCTATTATAATTATCTGCAGAAGAAAAACAAGGCAGACTGTTGCAATGCTGAGGCACCAGCTGGTTCACAAAGAAACTCTTAATCTAGACAAAGATGTCAAGAAGGCTTGAAAAGATCTGCAGTAACCTGTGGTCTGCATTTTAAAAATCAATACTCCTTGACTTAAATCCCCTTTGCAGGCACACAGTGGGACACCACACTTTGATCACTTTCCTATAACAATCAAAAATGCTTTGTCTGTATAAATAGAGTTGAGCAATTTTTAATCTCTGGAAGAGCACAATCAACAGAAATTTCCATTTGTGAATCACTTACTACGGAAGAGCTGTACTGTACCAACCTGCTGATGGGGAGGGGAGCTCAGATCTGAAATCCGAGCCCTACTTTAGATGGATGGAAGTGAATTTCGCACATTTCATATCAGTGTTTTTCGGATCTCCTGTTCTGACGCACAGCAGTTTCAGGATCTGCCCTGTTAAGCTACAATATTCATTTCCCAAGCACTGAAATGTTCAGACATATCATTAGTGAAGACAGGAAGGTGAGGCCAAGAATTACATTGGAAGATGGAGTGGTATTTCTGGTTTATACTCTTCCATCTCAAAGATACACAACACAGAGGCTGGCATCCTCATCACCAATTTGAAGCTCCGCTTAGCACTAGTTATATGAAAAGAATATTTTCTGATTGTAGTTTTACCAAAATGCAGAAACCTAGAAAATCCCACACCCTCATTGTCTGAAGTCTTTCAAATCCATCCAAGACAACACGGCGCCCTCTGCAGGGATGTCTCCCTATCACAGCTCCGGGGAGCGCACGTCTTGGAGTTGCTCCGCAATGGAAAAACAAAGTCACTTCTTAGCATAAAATTCTTTCTGCTGATCTTTGAAAGAACACTGTAAGTAGCATAAGCTGAAAGGAATACATAAACTAAATAGAAATAGTCTCTTTTAAAAATAATAATAGTTTTATTTTGTCTAAAAACTTGGAATTCTAGTAGATGATAATATGCAGTTCTAAATTATTTGCTACATTAGTAATGGAATTAAAGGAACAAATAGAACGTATATAACTGCTACCTAAGCGTTTAGACTCAAGGGATGTTTGTTAATAGTTTTTACAGGAATTTCACATGATTAATTGTTATTACTCTTGGCAGGAACAAATACCATTACAAACTGAATTAGCACTTAGAAAGTCAGAAAGGAGATTAAATCCCACATTACCAATTTGTACCAAGCGTTTCCTTCCCTGGCACCTGGACACATACACTTAAAGCCATAGCACTAAAACACATAGCCGCAAACTCACAGGTTGTAACGCATGCAGCAGTTCAGACACAGCGTGACAAAACTTGTTCTTAGCCTACTTTTTCACACAATGGAGAAGACAGAGATATGAATTATTTTTCATTAGCTGCATTAGAAAATGAGTTTTTAAAAAGTATTCACGAGAAGTTAATTCTTTTAAGGGATTTACAAACATACATGAAATTCTACTCAGTGCTAACGTAAAACTTACTGAACTTCAATACTCACATTGAAGCGAGGCCACGTTGCAGTAATACATCACAGTAAATTTTGCCAGCAGACAGACTGATGACAGTGACAGGAGTTACCTTCTTTCTGAATATGTAAAACCCCGACAGAAAACCAGAAGTTTTTATCTGAGGAAGCAAGGAAAAAGATTAATAAAGTTGTTATTTTCCTTCCTTTGTGTACAGTACAATGCAGTGGCATGAAAACCCCTTTAAAATATATCGCTGAGCAAGAGGAGATGTCATCACAATAGAAGTTAGTTTCAAGATCACAACGAAGTATTGTTTGCTGAGCTGTTGTGTGCACAAGCACAGGCGCATCGCAAGAAGAGCCAGAGGCCAGGAACGCATTGCAAAGAGCGAGTTTTATTTCAGTCACCGCCCTGCTGGGGACCTGTGAACTCTCACCCGCGCTCCCGGCAGCGGTGACGCCGGCGGGACGCAGGCGCCGGCCACTTCGGCGCTGCGGGAAGATCGCCAGGCCGGCTGCGCTCACCTCTATTTCGAGGCTTAGCGCAGGTGCAGCCTCTTGCTGTGCTCTGCTCTTTCTCACAACAAAGCAGGAATCTCAGACATGATAAGGTACTGTAGGGTTTCTCTCAGGCCTATGTTATCTAACACAGAGGTTCTACTTGTCAAGCACACAAGGTCAGTAAAACAATTAGTGTGATGTATGTGCTTCCTTTATACCCCAGCTGCGGGTCACTTGAGCATGTTTACCCTCCTCCTCCTCACCCAGTCTTCCGCAGTTCCCATACAGCTAGCTATGCCCTGCATCAGAAGCATGGCAAATAGATACATGGATTTTATACACGTGTGCATGCATGTGTAATAAACAAACGTGTCATGGTCAGTTTGCTTTATGTAGCAATTCTTTTATTCTTTTTAAAGTACTGAAAAGGAAGGTTCTAGATATATACTCAAACTATTTCACTAGAATTCCACAGCTCAGGAAGAGTGCAGCAAACATCTGCTATCTCATCAGATGAGATCTCACCCTGACAAGCCACAGAGCATAATGGAGTTAATAACCCACGTGGCAGTGCTCCAAAAGTAAACCTGGTGAATTTGTTTACAACCTCCCAAGACTACCAGCAGACTCTGGCCTTGCAGACAAGATTAAAGGAAGTACTGCCATTATGAATATGCAGCCTTTCAACAGTTTCAACATGAACGGGGGCAACATTTCATTGATATTTTAGGCATCTAGACTTTTTCCTAATATGCAATATCGTTTTCTCTTAAGAGAAAACATCCGATTTTTCTACCTTTTCACAAAATGCTTGATGGCCCCGGCAATCCTGGGTCCCCAGCAATCCATGGGTTCTCTGCCTTGCCTTTGCTAATGTGTTGGGAAGAACAAGCAAGAAATCTTAAGGCAAGAGACTGGATAGGTGTTGTTATCCCAGCAGATCTCACCCCCAGCTGGGTACTGCAAACTGCTCTGAGCATAAGCCTAAAAGATGTCAATGCCTCAAGACTCCAAGATGCAAGAGAAGGTTATCACTGATCACTAGTAGGGAAGCTGCAGCTATTCATTGTCTCCTGAGAGGACAGACAGCCATGCAAGAGTGGGTTAAGAGAACAGGGACACTTTCCTGACAGCTGTCCTCACACAGCCAGTGTCAGCATGAGAAGGATAAGCCATGTCCACAACTGCCCTCTCCCCTAAGATTAAATCAGAAGGGAAAGAACACTCTGCTGCACAGAGCAAGAGGGGAGAACGAAAAACAGAGAGAAAAAGCAGATTCAGCCTCGCTGTCCCACTGGACAAAATCATTTCAGGAAGCGAGGAATGAGAAGCGAATCGGCGTCATGTGGTGCGTCCCTTCGTGAGGGGCTGCAGCACAGACTGGCTCCTCGGCTGCGGCTCTAAGCGGATTCAGCTCCAACAGCAAGATAAACACGGGTTACACAGAGCGGCGTGTCTGCTGCACTGCTGATGAGGAGCAGGCTTACACACTGCATTACAGTAGAAAAGTGAGTGATGTTTCTCTCAAAACCTACCGCTACCAACATATTTTGATTTCAGATATTCATTAGGCAGGAGGTTATCCATTACATAAACGAAACACTGACACAGTTCAGCCTTCCCTCTGTGTTGCCATTGCTGCTTCCTGGCACTGGGAGCCTTCACCAGGTTATTTCAGGGTAGTAGCTGTCTCCTGTGATCACAGTTTGCTGCAGGGGGGATACGCTCCAGGGACTCTTGCCCTGTGACAAGGAGTAAAATTCAAGAATTAAGCTGCTCTGATGCTCAGGTTGATGTTATAGGGAAGGCAGATTTTCTTGCTTTGCTTCGAAGCAGGCTTTCATTGGTTTGTTAGCACAGCATGTATTGAGCCATATGGCCTCAGGTCCCTGGCTTTCACTTGATAATTAATTTTAAAGAAAACCCAATATCTTACCCTCTAGCTTTCAAAATCTGGACACAGCAACCCAGATACACCTCAGGGAACTGTATGATTATGTTCCCACAAGTGTGTGTTTATAATTAGGAGTACAGCCTGTAATTTACCAAGTGAACCGCTCAAAGTCGATTTCTCCATTGCCACCAAATAATATTGCCAGCCAAGTCCCTGGTCACCAGAGCAATTCCAAAATGGGTGAGCAGGCAGCGCCCAAAATATTACAGTTATCTGGGCTCCAAGTAGAGAAGTTCACCAGGAATTAGCCATGTGTTAGAAAATGGACGCAAAACCATTTGGAAATGAAATGTATACTTTCATTCCTGATAACCAGCTGAGAATCTAGTACGCTGGTGGAGCTGCAGATTCAATTTTCTTTGCTTGTGTCTTTTTCTGACTTGAGGACAGAGACGCGCGAGCTCGGTGCAGCTGCTACGGAAGCAGCAGAGCGTGGCTGTTCCGGCGAGCTGCAGGGCACCTCGGCCCTTCCAACGCAGCTCCGACTCCGAGGGCCTCTCCCACTATCGCCCTTCTCCTTCCTCCTCCCCACGAGAGACCAGAGCCAAACACTTTCTCTGGCAGAGAGTACAACAGCCGGCACTGACACACCCACGTGCATTTAACAGAAACTCTTATCACAGTAAGGCCAGTTTTCACTGAAGCATCCTGACATACAGAAAAACCCACTTTTGTTTCCTTGAGAGCAAGATGAATATTACCATTCCCATTCTACACACAGGGAAAGAGAAGACAACTTTCCACCACCCTGAGCACCCAGAGCAGGGCAGAACGCCAGGAGGAGGCCCCAGAACGGCTCTGCAGTCACTGAAAACATCATGCACAAACGGTCCCGTCAATAATTCAGTCTGGACAACACACACACCACCACAGTTCTGCTCAAAGCCTCCCTTGGGCTCTGTTTGTCTCTTTTGCTTTTAAGTTTTCTCCATTCTATTTACCTCCCCCACCCCCATGGCTCTTAGCTGAATCACTCCAAATTTGGGCACACAGATTACATGGTTTTCCTCCATAATTTAGGATGAAAACCATGCTCATTAGAAGAACCATATGGCCTGTTGACATGACTTCTGCAGTGCTCACTAGCATTAAGCATATAAGTCATGCTGAGAATGAGATCATAAATTTAAAACCAGCTTTCAAAGATAATAAAAAGAGCTGATCCATTGTTGTGTGTAGATACACCTCATTAAAAATATATTTAAAAATAAATAAATAAATAAAGGAGACATTTAGAAAGGCTTCAGTTACAGCTGCTTATTCTCCTTACTTGCTTCGTAACTTAACCCAATTCCACAGCAGCCAGCCGCTGGAAGTGTGCGGGCCAGGGCACCGCTCTTTGACCTTACAGGGACACAGACAGAATACGGCTCTGTCTCCTGCAAAACTTGTTACCATGTAGTAGATAAAGCGTTCAATTAACGTGTTACATGGGACTTGAGAAGCCAGCCATTTAGTCTAGATGGTAATGAGCCCTGCATATCTATCTCACATATGTACGTTTTTTTACTCCGATGTTGCTGTAACTCAAGAAGTACCTAAAAGATTGAAAGGAAAAAATATTTCTTCTAGTTTTCACCTTGAAGTTCTGTGCAATCACAAGTACTTTCTATGAAGCTTTTATCTTTTACATGACATATTTAGTTATTTTCTTTTCAGAGGTCCTTTTCCCCATCATAACGAACAACTCTTTAAGTAAAAACAATATATACAGCCAATATGAAACCATCACAAAACCAGAAAGTATGCAAAGTACCCAGAAATAGAAGGAATTTTGTAACTGATTTTAAACTACTTCCTGATCCACTCACTGTCCTCTGAATATACATGAGGTCTCAGTGAGGTCGCTAGGACTGCACTAGAGCCCAGATGTTTGCCCAAATGAGCCCCACATGAATGAAGCCACCAGGCTTTAATCCTCACCTCACCATAACAGCCAGGCTGCTCCGATGGTCTGCAGCCTTCACTGCTGTGAGAAACCTTTTACTTGGGAAAAAACCTGGGAGAAGGAGCAGCTCTTTGCAGTGTGCTTGAGCACACCGAGCGCTGGCCAGCCGCCTCTCCAAGGAGTTCAGGAGGGACACGCACACCACCCCACCGTTACTGACATCCAGCAAACTGACGACCGCAGGGCAATACAGCAGCAAAGGAGTCAGCTGTGTCTTATTCACTAGTGACTATGGACTTCATGAAATATTCGGTAAGCTCAATATTCACAGGAACAGTGATCCTGCGGCAGAGCTGTATCCTACTTCTACAGTCTCCCAAGCAAAGGAAAGTCCGGGCTAAAATCTGGAACATTTGAAATTTTTGTGTGTATATGGAGATTTGCTGCCTCATGTGCCTGCCAAATCTGGATGTGGACAGGGACAACCATAAAAAGCTGATCTGTGAAATTACACTTCTGCTAAGTTGAAGCACAGCGTCTTCTCTGGGTCAGAATGCAACAGGCAGTCAGACAGCAACTGGCAGGCACATACAGAAAGTAAATCCCAGCCACTCAGAAAAGCGAGATGAAATAAAAGACATCTTGCTTGTGTCTACAGCTCTGAGACAGAAAATAGATAACTCACTCCCAGAATCCAGTCCTGCCACCTGGCCCCTCATGTGCTGCAGTTATTCACAACACTTCTGTGCCTCGAATGGCCAAGAGCTGAATTTCTGCAGGCACTCAGTGCTTGAAACGCAGGAATCCCACAAATGCCAGCATAAAGCAACTGCTGCCATTTCCAGCCCAAATCAGTGGACTCTGCGGATGCGTCCTTCGGCACACTAAGCACTGCCGCCGGCTGCTGACCGCACGCACGGGCCGGGAAGCCGGGCCGAGCGCGCTCTGGAGAAGCGCCTCTTGCAGTTATTGAGGAAAATCCGTTTTCCCCCGGCACAAAGTAATATTTTGCGTATACTGTTCACCAGTAACTATCTCTGAGCCTCAATATGACTGCTTGTTCCTGGTAATGACTTGTCCACAAAACGAGTCACACTATTTTAAAGTAATAGTAATTATTTTTTAACCAAGTTAATTATTTCAGCATAGATAGTTAAAAAGAGTTGAGTTTAATTCAGATGCAATTTGATTTTAGAAGTCAGTTAGGAATATGCTGATACTAAACTGCAAATAAAAATATCAAACAATGGAGTTTCGACCAAATGAAATAAATCAAAGCAAGTTTATATATAGATAGGCCTTTAAAGGCTATACATAAGGTAATGATATACCCCAATTATTTTAGCAAATGTAGCAATTTCACATTAGCTATATTGTTAGAGGTGCTTTAAAGGATTACAAATGGTTTATATTCACGTCTTATGTAACCCACCTGAGGCCTGAATGTCAGTAGACTGACTCATGAGAAGCTTATTTAAATATATTTTTTCAGAAACACACAATCTTTTCTCTCGTACAAAACTCCATTTAATCTAAAAAAATCAGATCTCCTTCTGCAGCTTTAATCATAAATTAAACCCAAGTTGTAAGCAAAAGCAAATCTCTTTTTAAGGCTAAGATCGCTAGCACACAGCAGAGCCACTAGCCTGTCTTCCCCAGGCAGATGAACACAACTTGTACTTTGCTTGTGAGAAGATGTTTCACAACCCCTCGATTTTCAGTGTAATATGTACCAATTAACATAGTCTCCCAACTTAACAAGAACAGCATTTACAATTTCAGTAAATCACTCTTTAGAGTGTTATCATGGACAAAACTCTGCTGCAACACCAAAGACAGAAAAGCAACCAAACCAGAGTTCAGCCGCTATGCAGCCTCCTAGCTCTTTGACAGCCACAAAATCCAGATCTGAATATTTCAGTCGAAAATACCTACATCTACATCAAGACTTCTCATCTAAAACCATTTATTTTATTTTATTTCTTCAAGTATTTTCCAACAGATTGAAAAAGCCGATATGTCACCAGTCAGTGAAAGACAGCTAATAAAAATTGCACATCTGCCTCCTCACTCCACACCCCCCCCCAAAAAAAACGGATTTCTGGTGTGCTAACTATCAAGAAGGGATAGACCTATATTAATTGCTAATAGCTTCCGCACAACAATAACAACTTCAAACTTTACATTTCACAAAATAGGAGAGCTTAAATCTTAAAGAGCCTAAGTCTTGCATCATAATGTTGTCTCTTGTGACAACAGTCAGAATCTCACACGTCTTGCGTGTCTCATTCAGCTTTCAGCAGAAAACGGCTTCAGTTCCTGTGTTATTCCTGCCGCTTTGGCAGTTCCACATGCAGCCGCGTCCCAGGAGCGCAGGCGGTCCTTGGCCACGGGGGGGTTTAGCCACTCATGGCTTGCAGAATAACCAAATGCCAGCGAAGATGAACTCTTCCTCTGGCGTCTGTTTTATGTTCTTGTTCAGATGTTCAGCCAGCTCATCTGTATAGTCCAGTCTCATTGGATAATGCAGATGACTTGAATAACTCACCCTTACGCAGCTTCACAAAGTATCACAAATTCAGAACAGAAAACTGGAAGTGTTTCTATATTTTTAATGATATCCTAATCTTGAAGATCATCTTCCTGAAGGTGTTTAATTAGATTTTTTCTGTATTCACGACATCACAAACAAAGATCATTCTACTGACAGTACAAATTGTTGTTTCATCATTACTTGTTGCTTCCTTTTCTCTCTAGTACATTTATGAAGTCTGAGCTCACAAAAATGACCCTGAATAATTTGCAGATGAAGTGCACTTGACTGAGATGCTTCCTGATATCAACTCCAACAACTTGCTATCGCACCCACTTCAGAAAATAATTTCTTAAACTAAAAGAGTTTGTCTTGAACTCCCCATTTGCTTCTGCTATAGATGCATTGTCCAAGAGTTTATTCTTCTGACAGTTAGAAACTTTACTTCCAATCCAAACTTATTCACTGCTGGTTTATGCCCATTACTTGTGTTAACATTTATCTTGCAAAATTCTTTCCCTGGCATTTGTTTTTTAGGCATATTTATAAGTAACAAATCTGTTCTCAGGCTTTGCTTTCCTGAGCCAACCGAAGCTTCCTCACAATATATATTTCCTGTTCCCTGATGAGCCTCACGATTCCTTCTGCACCTGCTCCAGACTGCACCAAAAGGGCTGTGCATATTTGCCCAGTTAAGGGCTTACCAGGGACTGGAACAACAGCCCTCAGAGTCACTTGCCCGCACCCAGGGTGAGAGGAGAAGCAGCAGTGCAACGCCAGCCCGCAGGATGCTTGGGCAGCACAAGAGAAGCAGGCAAGCATCCCGCACGTGGGGCCCGCTAGCTCTGCAGACCTCCCTCAGCACAACCCCAGCGCTGACACCGCAGGGCCCTGCTGGCACCCTGTGCTGTCACAGCATCCCACCCGCGCTGCTGCAGCAGCCAGCGCCACGGGGCCAGCGCCACGGGGCCAGCGCCACGGGGCCAGCCTGCGTCCAGCGGGGCTGACACTGGACACAACGCTAAACCGCTCACTTCTGATCGGCCCAGTCAGCTCAAACCTGCCACAGCAGCCGCACAGCCAAACCCCAGCAACGCAGGGCCACAGCTGGCAGGTCCCGCTGCAGCCACGCTGGATCCATGCAATGCTGGTCAGGTATCTCTGACAGTGCGGCCCCGTCCCCCTGCTGCTCAGGTTATTCACCCACGAGTAACAGAGGGCCAGCTGTACGCCCCTGCGGAAACATCTCTGTATACGTTTTTGACTGCAACACGCTGTCTCATACTCACCCTAGACTGCTACAGTGCAGAAACCAAAACCAGCCATGTATATTTCCTGTAGGACTTGGCTATTGGTTACAATAATTAATGCCTTTCTAATCAGCTATTGATTTTTCAAGATGGTTGTTTCTGGACAGCAGCCAGCCCCACATGGCAGTAGCCATGAAATGTCTGAGGTGGGTGCCAGCAGCCACATTTTCCATGTCCTCCCAATACTGGAAATGCAAGAGCAACACAGCCCAGCTGGAAGGAGACCTTCGCACTGCAATCCAATTCTACCAGTCCCCAGAGGCCTAATACAGTTATTTCAGTTACGTTCTTAGGCTGTATCCATTGTCTGCCATTTTTCACTTCCACAAATACAGATGATACATTATACAAGCTGCAGTCTACATGCCAGATTTTGAAATTCTTTAGCAGCTGTTTCAATCGACTATAATGCCACAATGCATCAGGGTGTTGAGACAGTGGTGTGTACCTCTATGTCCCTCTGGCCATACCCATCTGCTGTGACATTTGCCTGCTGTATTTTTCCGTCTAGGAGAAAAGCCAACCTCTCAGTCACATTGCGTTCAGTAAAAAGCTATGCTGCAGGAACTAAACTATCAGAGGCAAAAGGAGGGACAGAAAGGAAGAAGCTGAGATTAGCTACATGCTGCATGTAGTTCCTGGCCTTCACAAAAGTCACAAATAAAGTCTGCCACTCTATAGGGACAGATCAATAGAAGGCATTCTAGCTGAAGGAAGGGAACAGAACTCCAGTGATGAAGTAGAGAAGAGAATAAAAAGAGGAAGAATGCAAAAAAAGAAACAGGAGAACTGAGACTCGTACAAATAACAATGGGGGAAAAATAAGAGGGAAGAAAGTAGAAGAAGAGTAGCAAAGAACATGGAAGACAAGGAATGAGACTTTAAAAGAAAGAAAAGTGACTTGATAGACAGAGGATGAGTCAGAAAAGATTCCTGATTTCATATGCAGCCAGTTCATTTGCAGAATAATTGCTCACAAGGCTGAACGGGCTTTGGCAGCTGCATAGCTTGAGATGGCAGGCCTCACCGTTGGCAGAGAGAGCAGGAAACATTGCATGTGGTTGAAATGAGCTGAGGAGGAATTGCAAAAGGAGATCTGAGACTCCTGCATTCCACAGAGCTACACGCACACTAACTTCCCTCATTCCTGTGTGTAGAGAGGAAGAGATCCTTTGCAATGCCTGGAGAACGAGGCAATGTCTTTCGTAGGAAGCTGTATTTTAGTAGGTCTCAACATTCAGAAAATGAAAATTTCTTTTGCAAAGACTTTAAGAGATTGGTTACCATTCCAAAATGAACAAAAGGGATGGTCCTGTTACTGCATAGATGCTAAGCATGATTATATTTCTTTCAGTTGCAGCTCTAGCGTAAGCAGCTCCTACCATTTCCATTCTGGCTGCTGCTCAGCTCTGTCCCAGGATTCCCCCCCCAGTCTTTTGGGACAGCAGCCAGTGGAGTCCTACTGTGAAACAGGCCCAGAGAAAAACCTGCCCTCAAAATCATCCCTGCTGCGAGAAGAAACGGACACAAACCTCTGAATTCAGTCTGAACCACCAAATCACTCGAGAAAAGAAAAAAAAATATTACTATGGAAAGTAGGAATTTATTCCCTGATGCAGTGAGCAAAATGGCCTCACGGCTAAAACACAACTTGGTTCTTAGTTCTGTCAATGGATCTTTTGTGACCTTGTCACTCTCCTCTGTGTTGTTTGTTCAACCATGGCAGGGGCCACTCTACAGAAGAACAAGAGCAGAGCACAAGTCTGGGAGCAAGCTTTTCCAGACCAGGACTCTGGCTATCTATCTTATTGCAGTGCTGGCTGAGGAGAAATTGCTAGTGTCAGCTGAGGTAATCAGACACACAGGCGAAACAGAAGCTTTAGACTAAGATAAAATAAAAAGGTGTAATAAAAGAATGGTTCCAGTGTGGTGGATAACATGGGAAACGCTAAAACTTGCTTTCAAAACAGAGGCTGCTATTTTCGCCCATAAGGAAAACAAGCAATTTTTTCTCCAAATCACCAGCTGCTAATAGTGCATAGTATGAGTCAACTAACAGAAATAAAGCATTCTGTAAAATGCAGCTTACATCAGCTAGGGAACTACAACAGAATCATTACAATTCTAAAGATAACATGACATATATTTTCTGGTGTCCAGTTTACACCACTCAACTCTTGTGAGTGACACCAACAAACACATTGTGCTAACAATAACACAAGGTGCGTGATCCAGCAAAGGGCTGCAGACAGGCACACTAATCAATGAGAGCCGCTGAACCTGAAAAACAGGCAGCCTTGGGAACGTTGGCCTTGTAGAAGTCTACATGGGAAAGGCGGAATGGTGTGAGTCTCCAGGCACAGTCTTGCGGCTGGGTGCCTGCGCGGCCAGAGCGCCATCCTCGGGGAGGTACCCAGAAACGGACCTGCGCAGTGACGCCTCACCCGCCTGGCTTTCTCTGCCACAAACAAGTGGAGAGCAGACAAGGGGCTGTCTCTTGGCCTCGAGGACAATCTGTCCAGTTTTCCTACTGCTGGCATTTGTCCTCTTGCTCTAATGAGATTTGCAAATCAGTAAAGAAATTCTACTATAAAGTATCTATAACCCAGGGAAAAGCAAAACAAAACTATGTGATGAAGTATACATTTGCTTTAACACAGCTGCATCACTGCGCAAAAGATGCAAACATCTTCCTAAATATATCACAACATTAAGTTCTGCTCTGCAATCGAACTCACTTTAAAACTGTATTTCTGCTATATAGGAGAATAAGAGTTTGTTTGCGAAACTACCCACAGAACTGCAGTTTCCATCCCTTTCAAACCCCTCTCCATGAAAATTCTCATTCTTCTCCCTTTATATTCTTCTGGTTGTGCTTTTAATTTCACTCTTCCTTCAACAAGATTATCAGCTTCTTTTTGTAAGGCAAGATAAATGAAAAGTATTGGTCTGTCCTAGAGATACCAATTTTTCAATTTTTTTTTCAATTTTTAAATGAGATATTTCTGGCCAAAAAAAAAAAAAAATCACCATACGCTGGCCTTTCATATACAGGGGAACTGACAATTAGCGAGTAAATTTCTCTCAGCAACACTGCAGAGATGCACTCAGCTACACACCGAACAATTCAGTAACAATCTGGGAATCAGAAGCATGTGAAGCCTGGCTCTGACAACAGGGCTGTAATCAAGCAAGATTAGAGATCTGATGACTCAGCAAATTAAATTTCCATAAGGCTTTGATTTCATTGACTATATTTATATCAACTGAAGAGAAAATCTCAGAAGTCATAACACGGATTAGAGTAGTCTAATGAAGCGCACAGCAGAGGGGAATCAAATCAATAGCATATATTCTGTTTCTCTTTTTTTAACCAGTGATTTGATTAATCAGCGAGACAACGGCATTCTTGGCAAAAACCTCCAGGATAGTGTATTTTGCACTGGGTGCACAAGCAGGAACTGCCATTGAGCAGGAAGCCCCACAACGCAAAAGCCCACACGTGGGCAGCAAAATAACCGAAGCACTGTATAGGTTGCACTGACAAATGCAAGAAGCTACAGGTTGAGCACACATTAGGTCAGAAAGCGGACTACAGCAAGCTTCCAGCTTCTTCCAGCTACCAAGCTTGGATTAAATTAATTTTGTGCCCACTTTTCTCACACGGCTACGTACCCATCTACCACGGACCGCCCCCCGAGAAGTCCGCTTCCCTCAGCCTGTCTCCAAAGAGCAGTAAGCTGTGCACAACATCAGCTGCTTCTGGTGGACTGCACGCTGTCACAGGCTGTTCGAGAGACACAGCCACCGTCCAGGCAATAATCACTCACTGCTCAGTCCCCCACCACTCCCATCCTGTCTGCATAATTAAAAATCTGTTACCTTCTCTGACTGGGGTAGCAATTGGCAGCTCTCTCATAATAGTGCTCAGCAGACATAGGGCTTTAACAGATGGCAAGACAATGACGCAGGTCAAAATCTAAATGTGATGCTACAAGATCAGACTGGTCCAGATTTGGTAACAAACAAAATTAAAAGCACGACAATTGTGGGATCAATAAGATAGAGACAAAACAATAAATTAAATGCATCTCTCATGCAGTAGGGAGTGGGTATAATTTGTAGATGGATAAAAGTAACAAGCCTGCTTGCCTGGTATGTTGCAGTACCTGTAGAACCTCTTTATATGTTTCCAGTTTCCCTAGCAATGATGCTGCAGAGCAATACCAATCAATAAAACAGCTCTTCATGCTAAACAGCCAGGCACTGAGAATTCAAAGATGTAGTTATGTACATTTCACTCAAGCAGTTATGCTGTACTGTTATCAGCTGGTTCTTATAGAGGTAATGTACCACAACTGAAACTGAGAACTGAGACTGTCTCAAACACGCTCTGATTTTGCACCTTGCCGCTTTGCTAAAAGTGAAAGCATGTGTAAGAAGACTAAGTAATTGGATCTTCTGTTTTCATCTATCACTGTCAACGTCCAGAGAAGACAGGCTGAAACAAAGAGACTGGGGAGCCTCTGAGATCGAATCAGGATAACTCAAAATAAATACTCAAAAATGGATGTGAAAAACAATGTCAGGAATTTCTTCTCTTATTTATGTTCGTTAACTTTTAGTCAAAAGTGTTTAAAATACCAGCATCTCACAAAAATTGTGCTTCGTTCATATCAACTTATGCCTTTGGTTTTTGACTTTCTTTGATAAACAACAAGTACACCACATGATGGATGAGTACCTAAACACGATGTGAAAGATCCCCATAAAACCACTAAAAACGCATTGCATATTTCAGCACAAACCACGTATCAGGTCTCCACTCTGTCTGGAATTAGAGGCGAGGAGCACCACAGCAATTATTTCACATCTAGCTCTTGCGGTCTGGTGTTTTCTGCTGCTGTCTGTCACCATCTGAGGGTGGCATTAAATCACTCAGACCCTGCAATAGCAGTAAGAAAGTTATCATTTAGGATTTATTACCTATGCCCCCACAAAGTCTTTTGTGCTGCTGATATGTGAGGTAACTGAGTGAAATGGCAAATGCAGAGATACAGACAAGGAGAGCACTGTGTCCTTGCCCCCAGGGAAAGCCACATCATGCTATTGTAGGGCATTTTAGTTCATTCAGGAAGTTCATTTTCTTCCTCGGAACAAAGAATTCAGGTCAAGAATCATGGACTTGGGTTTTGCTTGAACACTTTTTATATGGAGCTTTCAAAATGCAGCTGAAGTATTGATCATGTGTCACTATTTCCCAATACATGTTTATCATAACAGCACCTATGCAAGGAGACAGATGTCAGGTATGGAGAGAGCGGTGGGGGAAGCTGTGAGGGACAATGGTGATGGCTGGAGCAAACAGCTGCAGGGAAGCAAGAAAGTACAAGAGAAACTCCTTATTCATTGAAAGCTGTTGCTCCAGCTGTTACACAGCCTGCACAAAAGCTGCTGCAGAATCAGTCTCCCTTAAATAAGGATGACCTCAGATCCACTTTGCTTCTTTGTAGCCCAAAGCACAACTCATCCAAGACAGACTGTCACCTTTGCAAAATATTTAGATTTAGTTTTACAGATAGAGAAATGACAGGAGCAAGGAACCCCCACTGCACAGAAACCTTGCAGCTCTAGTGCTGAAGGTATCCAACGGTGCATCTTCCTCGCTCCGTGGCTCAGCCTCCACACAAGCCCGCGGGTTCCACTCAAGATTACTACTGATCATCAGGATATTGAAATCAGTTTCTGAAAACTGATGGTGCCCCTGAGGTACTGGAATTAACCAGGCACATTCTAGATCCATAGAGCAAAAGCTTTTTCAGTGCATTATCCCCAATGTATCATAAAGGTGTTTCACATCCTCTCCTCAGTACAAGCTTTAGAATATTACAGAGGAAAAACTACAGCAAAAAATAAATATGCATCCAATGAAAAAAAAGAGTGGAGTTCATTGTTAAACTCCTAAATTCAACAAAGCACCTAAATAGATATCTAACTTCAGGGAGGAAGAGGGACTTAAGTAGTTATTTCAAGTCTTTGCTGAATTGAGGTCCTACACACAGGGATTTCCTCCTTTTCCCTTCCAGAATTTGAAGTGATTCTTCTGAAGCTACATGAGCATCTTTAAATAAGTGTTCAGCAGAAAGGATCCAGATTACAAGACAAGCTGAAATAGCATCAGTAAGTTCAAGCTTTTGATAAGGTTTACCTCTATTTCATTTTCAGACTACACAAAATGTCATACCCTGCTTGTTTTTCATATGCAGTTAATCCCACCAAAATCCTTTGGGACTACTTCTGAAAGTAAACTGAGCAGGATTTAGTTTTTAATCCAGCACCAACAGGAAGAGGAAAATATGATACAGTGTTTTATCCCTAGCAAAGAACCCTGGCACTAAATCCTCATGTGTGAGTAGAGCATCAGTGCATATCCTGCAGCTAAGCTGGCAACAGGGCAATTTCCTGTTTGTAATTTATAGTTTCGCCCAAATGACTGTGTGGAGACAGATGGTCACACCGAAAGAGGACAGTTCTGGAAAGAAATCTCCTTCCCTCAGGAGCACTTCACCAGATCAGCCTGGAGACTGCCAAAGGGAGGCAGCACAATCACAATACACTGAACACCACCTACAGGCTCTAGCTTCTATATCAAATTCTTGCCATCCAATAAATATAATACTGAGGAAAGAAGAGCAAAAAGACATTTCCCTGACTGGATAGGGCTTTGAATGCTAATGACTGAATGCTGAGACTAATTTCAAGTTTTTATCGTCTAAGAAAGGAAAGCTTTTCTGACTGCATTTTCTGCATCCTTAGGAGTATGCCCTGGGTTACTGATTATCTGGGATCCCATCACCAGGTTTTCAAGAAAGATACTCGTTTCCTTCAGGCTGCAATGGCTCAAGCAGATCAACTTTCTAAAATACAGGCCGTACGAATCTGATTTCAGCCAAGGGCCTTATTCTCCTTCCTAATTTTCCACTCTTTCTGACACCAATTAACAAGGCTTTTTTCGTTTTACTTTAAAGAGAAAAGGCAGAATTTTAAGAATTGCCTATGAAATATACGATATAGCTAGTATAGCAACCCATATATTCTTTATTGGAATCCTGAATTTGCCTTTCTCTGAATGTTCAATATGCCGGAAAGATTTTGACCATCATCAATAACTTCAGCTTAAAAACCTTCAGGGTCGTCAGGTAGTAAGAGTGATTTTTGGACAATGAGATGAAATCAAATGCTACTGTGATCAATAAGCTGATGAACTGACAATTCTGATTTTGATTAAAACAAGTTTCAGAATTAAAACTGGATTCAGAACAGTGGAAATCCCTCTCACATTTTACCTACCTGTTTTTCTTGTCTGCAGACTGAATAAGATGTCACTTCTTTAAGGCATTCATACGTGGCTGAGATACATTCTTCGTAAGCTTGAGGGCTAAGGAAAAATGTTTTAAATTACATTTTAAAATAGTGGATTACATTTCATGCTATAAATCATACAGTCTGCAACCTTGGAATCACACAATACATGTGCCTATACACTCAGTGAATAGTTAAGGCATATTGGAGCTCTTTTGTCCTGTCTCCCTAGTGATAATAAACGCAGATTTCAGTGCTAAATTTGGTTGCTTACTAGACTTATGCTGGTCTATTACAACTTCCAAATTACATAAGCAGAGAGTTTCTGAAACATGGCTTAACGGAAAAAACATGTAGAATACGAAGTGTTACTAGATATAAGAACTACTAAAATTTCCAACTGTGTAACTTCAGTAGAAGAACCAGAAACAAGATGCCCCATCCCTTAGGCATTTGCCTACTAAAACAAGTCAACTTCTTGTTCACATGGGAGCTTCTTTATTCCCAGTCAGGTGTTCAGGGTCAGATCAACACAGTCTGAATGGCACTGTGTCTGAATTATATTAAACTGATTTTGATCAGGCATATACATTAGCAGTCCTATCTGACTTCCACAGCAACCAGTAAAACTGCCTTGTGACTGAATCCAGCCCCAGAGAGCTAAGATAAAATTAAGATTAATTGCTGTGGTAAATCTCACTTCAGTTGCAGACTCAGAAAAGCTGAGCAACTTGAATAAAATTACTGAGGAAAGTAGAACCAGGAATATAATTCAAGTCTGCTGACTTGTAGCTGTCTGCTCGCCACTCAGCTATTGCATGTAATGTGAGAGAAGGGAAATGGCATGCTGAATTAAGGATGTCAGACTTCTAAAAACGTAAATTATTCATAAAACTCCATACCAGGGAAGAGTTCCCTGCATTTATGATCAACTACACTCAAGCATTTAAGACAACAGCACCACTAACTTCCAAGTCATAATTCTCATGAACGAAGAGCATTCAAGGTGATATTCTTGGCTTGCTAAGAGCAGCTGATGCCCATCTGCTCAGATCTGTTTTGACAGAATTTAATCCCTTTGCAGTTCTTTTTTGTGTCTATTTTTTTTATAATGTTGTCTATCTCACTTCTCTTAAAAGCGAAACCCTGACCATGATCTCTGATGCATTCAGGTCGCCATGGACTCGTCTGTTCGCTAAAAATTTAGAAAGAGAAAACACAGTGAATGACCTGGCAAATTCTAAATCGAAAGAAGTGTGAACAGAAAACACGCAGGAGAAAGCCAGGTGTGTCAGCTGAAAAGACAGTTAGTTACAAAAGAAACACAGAACAAATGGAAACGCTGTAGACATCCAAGGCACATCCATATCTTGAATATCACAAGAATTCCTCATCATTCCACCCCACTAACCAGACAAGAAGAGTAGATGCAAGAAAGAGAAGAGATGCTGAGAGGAGCATCCCTTCCTGCAGAAAAGAATAACAGACTAGGAGCCTTTGGTTTAGCAAATGGGAAACGGAAGGTGCACAACATGGCAAACACTGCAGAGAGGGTGACAAAAGAATGATTATTCAGCCTCTTGCAATACCAGAACAACAGAAAACCCAGTGGTATCAAAACAAAATCACAAACGAGTTCTCCCTCACAATAAACAGTTAAACAGGAGTATTTATCACCCCACTGCATTTGAGAAAGGAAAGGTTAAAAACTAGGTTAGACACAGTCATAGAAGACTGGTTCACTAGCCATTTCCAAAGAAATCCCTAAATTACTGACTGTTTGAATCTGGGAAGATAAACCATGGAAAAGGTCACTCAGACGCACTCTTTGAAGAGTAAAGGTGTTAAAGGCTTCCAAAATCGGACTCAACATGATTGTTATGAAAAGTGAAAAACTATTAACAAATTTTGGACAAACAGATTAACCTCATGTAATTAAGGCAGATTTAAGTGACTACCAAAAACCAGTATGGGGAAGCAGTCCAGCAAAAGTTGGCATATCCTTCGAAAATAGAGAGCGTGTGGTTTAGATGTCCCTCATATGAACAGGTTCATGTAGATCATAACATATGATATAATAAGAAAATAAACTGAACTGAGTCAAGTGCAGACGATGATGGTCACTGGAAAATCTTGCAATATTGCTGCCTGCCGACACTACTTTCCTATCAACAGAGAAAGTAGATAAATTTGTTATTAGAGGCTTACAGGCTTTTAGCCTGTTCAGGCACCTTTAGTTTGACCTAAGAATGCCTCCTCCATTCACAGCTATGTGTTTTTAAGCAGAACCTGAATTCTATATTTCTGCTGCAGAAAGCCCTCAACAGCTAGGAAAAGCAATTTTCAGAGAGCCAGCTCCTTCCCTTTCAAAATAAATGAATCTACATCAGCTGTGAAAAGCAAAGAATGCTACCCTTCCCCTTTGTGTGACAGCTTTCTGACAGCGCCAGGGACAAAATCTGGCGCTCAATCTCCTCCCAAGTCAGCAGCAGACACAGAGGTAGACATCTGTGGAGAAAAAGCACAGCTTCTTTAAAAGCAGCATCACAGTATTCCCCAGATGTCCTGGGGCATCCTCTCTGTGAGGCATCCCAAGTAGTAGCATGGCTATGCCCTAAAGAAATCTGGATTAGAGCATGCTTCATGCATAGATCATTCTAAATTTATTCCTAGCTCAAGGACAAATACTATTTCTTTCTAAATATCACATGTGA
Source organism: Columba livia (assembly GCF_036013475.1). Lineage (NCBI taxonomy): Eukaryota > Metazoa > Chordata > Aves > Columbiformes > Columbidae > Columba > Columba livia. The sequence goes on along the minus strand of NC_088612.1, from coordinate 268,655 downwards.
ATTAGGATCACATTACAATATCTGTATCTTCTATTTCAAAAGAAAGATTATTTTCCCCCAAAGACGGTTCACAAGCTGGCTAGAGCTAATTAAATTAACCTTGAATGACTCTCCATCCATACCCAGGCACGACTAACCAAAGAGAAGGCAGGAGCAGGAGACCTGCCTGGCTGCTTCTCTCTGACTTCCAAACCCACCATCAGTTTTTAAGGCTTGTTAGAAGAAAACGCTGTCTTCACAGCTGTGTCTGAAGACTGCTGGGTTCAGCTCTGCCATCCTTATCGATCCAGTTAAACCTGTATGGCTCGTACAACGCTGTCCCCGAGTTTCGCGTTGGGGAGTACATAAAGCCTGAATACATGGGGACTTGCAGTGCAATCTGAACTTGCTCAGTGCTGGGAGCAGCAGGCAATGGTCACATACGAGCAAAAATGGTGTGTTCTTTCCACCACTCACTTTACCCGGTGCTGCTTTTGAGAGTCACGTTCTGCAGTGAGGCTTAAAGAATGGAAACATTACCTTTGGCAACATCTTGCATAAACAGAGAGACTGTAACCAATGCCAGTTTCTACACAAGAGAGAATTTCTGACGGCTTTTAATTTTGTTAGGTACCAAGAAATCTCTCAAATTCTCCACTCAGGAATCACTTCAGTCAAAGTGGATTATCAAAGCAATTCACTTAATCAGCAAGTTTAGTGCGCAGTGGAGCCTTACAAAAAAAAACCAGCTTATATAACTGTAAATAAGAATTTCTTTTCAATTATGCAGAGACCCCTGCCTTGATTCCAGGTGATTAATTGCAGATGCACAGAAATATTGCCTTGTAAACAACACATCCATTTCCCTTCGGCAGCCAGCTCCCTGGACTGAAACAACGTCGCTAATAAATCACACCGCTCGTAGAGCTAGAGCCATATCCACCTTCACCCAGCACACACCTTTGCTGCCATGCGTATATGTGCAATACAAAATGTTCTCCGAGTGCTTTTTAAAGGTGAAGCAACAGCAGTTTAAGAAACAAGAGTGACTTTACCAAACTAAACACAATATGAAAAACCTGGGGGTGGGTGGGGTGGGGAACAAAACCAAACCACCAAAACCAGTAAGTAATGTCACCCAGCTCAGCGATCATTACAAATCCTTATTTCTCCATCTGTTCCTACCCAGCGTCAAGTTATGCTGTTTGTTCAAAACACTATGGCAAGAATCTGGTCAATTAGGTCATGATTAGGGAAAAAAGTCACATCTAGCAAAATACATCAAAGCCTAATTATTACTGATACTAATAAAATAAAATCGTAGGCATTTCTCTGCACAAGGCCTTTTTAAATTGAGATCTAAAAGTAGACAGACGACGAGCAGACTTAAACAATTTTATCAGTGGTTGATTTATTTCAGCTTTCTGCTCTCCCTGGTTGCAGTTCAGTGCAACCCGTAAATAAGTTGGGCTGGCGAAGGAGATTGAATTTTTGAGGCCGGAACAGTAATTGAGGAATTGAACAGCCTGGTGGCTGAAATATCATCTCCTGGGACATAAGCCTTAGACCTATTAGCAGCTGTCTATACTGCTTTTCCAGCCATTGACACATATAACCATGTCAACATATTGAACTGATCGATGTTCCTGTCACAAAAGGACAGATCCTGCATGTGTTCTGGGCTCCACGATGCTGCTACTCTGAGAGTACGAGCATCTGAATTCAGTTAGCTTCCTAAATGACAACAAATGCCAACATTTTACTGCAAAATAAGTTTCCAGTCACTATCAAGTTTCTCTCAAAAGCTGTTTTTCAACACTTAAAAGGCATCCAACCAAATCTAATATTTAGAAGGTTAGAAAAAAAAAAAAAAAGTCAAACAAAGCTTTCAAGCTGTGAGCTTTTACAGCACAGTTACAGGAAAAAAAAAATCTTACTTCCAAAATGCATTTACTGTATCTAACCTCTTGTTTCTCAGCTCATTTGCAAAATTACTGTTACCCAAAGAATCTCCAAGATTCTTCTCTTGCCAAGTACTAACGAGTCAGATCTTTCAAACTACCAGAAGGCTTAATTGCCTGGGAAGAGAATTTGCACCAGTTCAGCACAATTCGAATATACAGAAAACAGGAATTTTCACTTTTTTCAAACTGTATTATTCAGCACTTGCAACGGAAAGACCAAAAGGGAAGCCCAAGAAGGTTTTTGTGCTTTTTTTCTTAAAAACAAAACAAACAAGCAAAACAAACAAACAAAAAACCACCACCACCTACCACCTCACTTTTCCAGTCCTTCTCTTGGGATCAAAATTTGACAAGAAAACAAGAGACTCCACAGACAACTGAAGCGACAAGCGACGGACTGCAAAACCAACCCACGACCAGAGGTAAAAAGAAGTATTTCCAGGTTTAACTCCATGTGGAAACGTGGAGATGACTCGGGGGAGAGCACAGGCCCGCAGAGGGCGCCCGAGCTCCGTGTGGGCGCAGCCGCCATTTTGGGGCGGCCCCGGCGGCGGTTTTACCTCAGGAAGGTGCCCTGCCCGCAGACACCCGCTGCCGCCGCCCCGCCGCTCTCCCGCCTTCGGCCACAGATGCACGTTTGCTTCAGAGCTCAAAACGCAGAAAGAAATACTTATTTTTCTCCCTCACTAATTTAGCATGCCATAAAACCTAAAGCAAACATTTCTACGATGGCATTGTTCAGCGCAGGCTTCCCAAGCACAACAGAAATTGTTCCCCACACACTGCCTCTGCGCAGTCAGGTTTTGGATAGTCATGATGTCAATCACACACCGAAAAAGGCTGAAACTTGATAAAAGACAGAAAAGGCACCTCAGGGGGCTCGGGCAGCGCTGCGGCCTCACCGGGCCGCGGGCCTACCCAGGGCTCTGCCGCGCAGGGAAGGAGGCGGCAGCCAAAACCTGCCAGCACAGGGTTAATCTGCTCCTGAAAACAAAGCCAGCTTTTGAGATCATTAAAGTGATGGATTAAAAGGGAAAAGAGGGAATAAAAGAAACAGACACTTCATAAATCACTATTAAAATCTACATTTCCACTTTTTGCACACTCTGTAAGAAAGAAAAACATACATCTGTTTTTGTTTTGTACAAAAAGGTGACGGCAGCTAAAACTGAAAAGCACAGAGTATCACATTTGTCCCCATCAAGCCCATCACACCTGGTTTTGAAGAAAGGCTGCTGATGGCATCAAGCACAAACACAAAACTGCAAGACTTTGTTGGGTCTGGTAAATGCTAAGCAAGACGGACTGTATACTGGAATTAAGCACTACCAGTTATTCATAAATTATTTTTCTGATTAAATATTGGACCAAAGGTACACATCATCACGTCTCGTAACAGATTGTACTCACAGCACCTTGTGCTCTGCTCCTACTAGATCTCAACACAGACGGGATCAGTGATTCGGATGTATGACACTGAAACAGATCTCTAATGAATAAACATGTGCTCCTCATTAAATACAGTTTCTCCAACGTGCTGTTCAAGGGGGAACTGATGACGGTCCCGCCTTCCCAAGGGCTGGGCACCGCTCAGCCCCACGGGACAAGGGCTCCCTGTGCGCAGGACACCGTGCCCCCTGCAACCAGCACCTGAGCTGGAGCTGGTCAGGTGCCACGAGGAACGCATTTCCTTCCCGATACTTTGCAGTATTTCTGCATGACCACCAGATTACTGCTCAATTGGATATTTTCTCTCCAAGTCTTGTAAACAAAACTCAAAATCTAAAGGAATGTTCCGTCAGCCTTGGCTTAGTTGGAAGTTTTCATCCTAAACAAGCAAAGAAAATAACAGCTCCTCACCAGTCTTTGAATAAGAGCAATTCCCATTAGAAATGCCGTTTGACAGCCAGCCCTCTAAAAGAAAAAGAGAACCCGCCACTCCTCCACAGCTCAGCAGCTCCTTGGGAAGGTCTCTGCCTGCCGTGGTTCATGTGCAGATGAGCAGGATGGGATCACCAGCCCCACGCTGTTTTTCGGATGCAATTGTTCCATACTCACCATGTGCTGTCTCAGCAGCATTCTGCTCCAGCTGACACTGACGAGAGAACACAACACTACCGCAATTACATTTGAAGAAACAAAAAAAACCCATAAGGGCACCTTCAGAAGAGGTGCTGTAAGCATATTACTCGTGACATCCTTAAACTCAGCTACCTCCTACATATACTTGCAAGGCATACACAGCAGGCCGCAAGTCTCAGCGTCTCAGGGAAATAGCGCGTCTGCGCAATGATGGACAACTTCAGTGTTCACCTTCAAGTAGCCCTCGCTTGCAGTTACACCAGCGCACAGGCTGCACTGCGGTCACAGGTTCAGCGACTCGAACAACTGACAGCACGTCTCGGATTTACGGCTGTAGCGTACTCTCCAAATGGCTCTCAGCTGCTGCGCAATGACGGCTTCACTCACAGACCTCCCTAGGAAAGGGAGAACGACCCCACAGAGACACTTACAGGGCACACAAACGAGTACTGCAGTTCATTTAAAGATATGTGAACAGGAAGACTACAGTTAGTGTGTAATATAAATTTAGATATAAATTTAATGCTAAAAAAACCTCATATGAAGTAAAAAGATTGTATACGAATACTGCATAACATTCAATGGGATCCTTTCTCTGCTTTGCACGGATTTACTTTACTATTTTTGGAAAAAATTAAAACTTGGCACTCACTGAACATATCTTTAAAATTCAATTAAAAATAAATATGTAAGAAGATTTTCAGATAAAGTATCCCTCTTCAAGGATTAAGGACATCAAATATTGTGGTAAAACAGGCCACACAAAAAGCGCATTTCCCAAGCTGAAACACTGAGTTACCTTACGTAGTCACGTATAAACACGTTCTGTGAAGGTCTCCCTTCACCGTGTCCAAAGATTATACTAGAGCATCTCAGCGATTTCGCCCCATGGATATACATTTTCTGGCCAACTTACTGTATGCGTCTGAGTTGTTATTTATATTACAGTTTTCAGGGCAGATACTAATATTGTACATCTAAAAATACTTACCACCTACCACCTTATCAGCAAATTTAAATTACAGCAAAATTTTCATTTCATGAAAATCAGAAGGAATTACATATTCTTATGACTAGAATTCAGTTCTATCTATCTCACTAAAATAATAATTTTTCTAAATATCTGAACTTATAAGAGATGAGAAACTGAGTACAATGCCTGTTTATTTCATACATTCCCCACTGCCCCTTTTCATATGTTCAAACACGACTCTTTTCTCAACTACACAATACACACGTAGGTGGTGGGTATGAGAAACTTTTCCAGGGCTTGACACACAACATATTCAAGTTTGGAACAGAACTACAAATTACTATTTTTCAGGATAACCAGCACTGACAAGAAAGTAAATACAGTCGTAAATTCCTTCGAAAGGCTTCTCAGATCACTGTTGTAAGTAAACTGCAGACAGTTTAAAAAAAACAGAGTATTTATCTCAGTACTGATGACACTGTCACGGTTTGAGGCAAGGCGGCAATAAACCGTGGCAGATGCTCCCTGTTACCCCTCACCTCCCGCCACCCCTTTTTCCTTTAGATCGGAAAGATGATAGGGAAGGACGAAGGAAGAGAGACTTAGACTTCAAGTTGGAAGGGGTTAAAGGCTTTTACTAATGCTACTAATAAATAGAGAATATATATACAAACTATACAAACCCAATCTCCAGCGCCGGACGTGGCGTCACCCCGCAGCAGAGCTGGGGCTGCGGGGCTGGCGGCTCCCCGGAAGTCCCGGGCGGGACTGCACCGCAAACGGGACCTGGCTGCAGGATGCAGGGCCTGAGGCCTGTGGATCACAGGCAGGCAGACAGACAGACAGTGTCCTCTCCAGATGCCGGCCGTGGTCAAAGAGAGAGTGACCCTGTCTGTGATCACCCTCTTATATACGGGGCATGACGATTATGGGATGGAATACTTCAGTTGATCCTCAGTTGGTCAGTTCTAGTCACCTGTTCCACCCACCCCTCCTCAAACACACCCCTCTCACAACAGAACATGGGAAAACTTATCAGTCTTTCTTGGTTACCATAGTAACAAATCTAAACATGAACTTCAGCATTCCGTTGGTCTCTTATCAGCACCGAGTGCAGCATCCGAGGAAAAATATGCAGGCTAAACCTCAGAAAAGTAAAGCCACCTAGAAGAACTGAGCTGAAAGAAACATCACTAAAAGAGAACTGTCTTGTTTTTAACAAAACCAGGACAGACACACTGAATAAAGAGAAATCCCACCACAATATGCAAGATGTCTGTGCTTTAACACGATCTCCTTTTCTATCAATATAATCCCACGTGTTAGGCAAAAACAGTGAGAAGTGTGATTTATTGAGCGTCTCAGCCAGCCTGATGACGTGTCAAATTTGAATTCAGGTAGGACAGGAGGATGACAGGTCCGCCTTCAGACTGGCTGCTACCACCGTTCTACTTCCCAAACAGCAGTCAGGCCTACAACGCCAGGCTTAGCTCTCAACTGCAACGCAGTCCTGGGGAAAACGACTTAGAAAGGAGACAAACCAAACACTGTATGTATTCCTAACAAACTGAAACATTTTCCCAATAACAAGAGTGAAAATCAGTCCGGGCTGCACTGGACTGATGAAAAATAATACATCCTGCCCCACCTTGTAATCATTAAGGCAGATTTTTATCTGCTTTTGCCATTACAAATGAACAACAGACAAAATAAGAAATGCTCAGGGCCAGCATATTTTATTCCTTGAATATCAGGGAAAAGTTATCCAGAAAGAGCATGTAACTTTCCAAGAAGCCCACAGCATCCCAAACAATATGCCATATTCTCTGACAAGGTTTTCTCAAATTACATAACGGTGAGCACTGCCAAAAGCAGTATCCACCTTATCTTTTTTATAAAACAAAAAGTAATTCAAACTCTGACTACTATTCCTTAAAATGTATTTTTCTTCAGCTTTAAGCACAGTTCTGAAGGATTTCAGGTGAGGCAGTAGGGAACTCTTAACTGCTGAAGAGATAGAAGTAGAAAATATAAGCATTTTAAGAGTCTTCTTCCATAGCCACATCCTCCTGCAGCTCCTGCACCATTCTGTCCTCCAGCTGTTTTGGTGTGCCTTCAAAGCAAAGAAAAACTTCAGTTCAAGAGGTCTCTCTAAACCCAAGTAAGAGTTCTTCTGTAAACAAAATACACATCTAGTCTAGGTGAAACAGCCGAAAAACACTGCTTAAAGAGTTGTTTAGGAATAAACCCATCACGCTTTCAGGTGTTTATTGCTAACCTCTATCACCATCCAAAACTACTGTAGAATTGTTTTAACAGAATAGCTCATGCTGGTTTTATGAAAACTCTAAAATGCCGTCAAATACATTTTCATCTCCAGGACGACGAGCTTTGATAAAGCTGGCGATACCCAGCAGAACCTCGCAAAGGACTATAGAAGTGCATTACTTTTAACAGATGGATGGCCTTCACACATGAGTTTTTACAGAAAGATTTAAGCCCTCCTGACGGCTGTGTTGGACGGCAATAGCGTTAACTCTCAATAACAAGACCAAAAAGACCTCTTCACGATCCAGCAAGAACAGCAGAACACCAAAAAGGCTGCTGATGTTTGACACGGTGCTGTACCGCATGCTATTGCGCATCATTCGTTTAACATGAACACGGCCAAACAAAGTAAACACACACTCAGGTTTATTCTTTGAATTCAGATGGGGTTTTTTTCTTCCCTCAAAAAACAAGGATCAGATTAAGACAAAATTTAAATACATCCTGACCAAAACCTTGTTTCACATCTATAAAATCTTAGACTATAGCTAGTGCAAACTGGAAGGAAAAACATAAAACAGATTTCTAGTTAACGTCTAGTAATATGTCACATCTACATCCAGAGACAAAATCACTTGTAATTTCTATAAAACAATAGCTCATGGAAGCTTTAACTTCTCTCCATTACTCTAACTATTTAAAAAAATAAATCTTTATAATCCCTTTTTATCAACATCATCTAACACAGGCTTAGTGCTTCTCAGAGTTCAGAAACCAGAAAATTATTTAGGAGCAACCAGTTTCTCCAAGTGAAAAACTCAATTCGCTTATAAAAAATATACATTATTATATCTCAGCTAAACACAGATTTTAGTGAAAACTTGTAGAATTGCCACGATATTTTTAAAAATGTTAGGCTGAAGAAACACTGAAGAAACAGCATTTTCAGGTAAGGTTCATCATACACAGTGAACAACAAAAAATCTACTCTCACAATTAGCTAACAAATTTGACAAGCAGAGCTTAACTACTCTATTTTGTATCAATCCATGGTACAGTCTGTTGAGTTCAAATAATCAATTCAAAAGGAAGATTTAGAGAAATGTATTGGTTAACAAACATGCAGTTCACAGAGATTATTGATCTGCAGATTTAGTCACACAAAAATCCCCACAAACGACGGTATTTACCATTAAATTGTACACACAAGTTAACCTAAGCAAACCAGGTAGAGCAAGTTCGTACCTGCGTGGGGAGCCCGAAGAAGGTGAATATTCTGTTTGACTTCCTTGATGTCTTCTGCCTTCTGCAACTCTTTGCTCTTCTTTAATCTGGGGAAGGGGAAAATGAAATTTCACTACCTTCAAAGAGGTGATGTATATTTTTATTTTAATACATGACACATCCTTATCTAAAAGTATGTCAACTGAAAATAACTAAGATTATGAAGACATAAAGGTGAAAAGTATTTGAAAAGCAATTCAAGCACATAATAGATACAGAGCCAGATAAAAAGCCAGCACTATATAAACTCCTACCAAAATCTAAGACTCCATATCAAAACAAGCAAATACAACTATTATCATGGAGTGTGCAGAAGCCACATTTCATTGGACAGCCAATGACACATGTTAGTTTGTTAGCGTAGTAGAGCCCACTCCAATTATTTTACCCCATCACTTGGACGACTGTGTATGTACAACACAATCACTTAAAACTTTTGCTCATCATTTCTCTGAAAGACTGTCTGTCTAACGGATACTTGCAAGAGTTCCCATAATACAAATACTTCTCCTCACCTGTTCATAATAAATCTTGCCTGGCGTTTTTGCTTTATTTCCTCCACTCTCTTCATTGCATCAACTGAAATAAAGAAGTTGGTTTAGGTGTACTTACAGCTGAACACACATGCTATTTTGCAGGGCAACACTCCTGGTATTCCATGATACCTCTATGCCGGAGGCAACTCTTCGACTATGTAACATTACTCCTTCTTCAAAGAGCAGGGTAAGGGAATAGTCTGTGTACCATAATCAACTGTATTTTAAAAATTATTTATGCTTCCACTTTTCTGCCTACACATATTCTCTACAATTAATCTTCACCACGAAAGGCTCTTACTCCACTTGAAGTCAGATGCAAGTTACCATCTTCTCCTTTTTGGCATTCACACGTGACATAAGTAACTCTCCCATTTTATAGCAGTTGATTTATTAAACACACTGAAGTGAAATGAGCAGGAACAAAGAAACAACTGCATCAGTGTAAAAGTCTTACACCAGGAGCCTCTTAAAAAGCTGGACAAGCACTAAGGTTTTTTGAAGATAATAATTCACCACAGAGGAACGCTACATCTAATTTCCTAACCACTTTCTGAAGAAAGGTAAAATCAAGTGAAACTCCACATCTGTTCACTACTCAAACTACCCCCACATAAGAATTTGGTGATGATTCCAGTAATTTCAAACACAATCACTACAAACTGTCAATACGCTAAGAAGTCTTCTGGAAACATGTTCACATAGAGTAAAAGTTCACTCCCTATGTTTTATCTTTTGGTTTTTTTCTAATATGACTCACCAGTCTTGTTCCACAACTCTCTCTGGTATTTCACTGGTTCATTTCTACGTTTTTCAAACTCAAATGAATTATCCTATATTAAGAAAAAGTAAATATAGATTAAATACAGAAGTGTATTTAGATCCATACATTATTACTACAACATTCACTGACAGAACTTAAAATCTTATGTGATTTCTTTTCCCCTCTCGGAATCTCAGTTCCTCCCTTGTGACAACCTTTAGAGATTACTAAACTAGAGGGAGACAGAGTGGAGTGTTTGACCTCAAAGTGTCAGAAGCCATAGTGACTGTCTGAAGAGAACTGTTTGAGTACAACATCTCCCTCAGCTATTTTCTTTTTAGCAAGACAAAAGGAGCAGAGAAGACCAATGTGGTGTAGGAAACAGAGCAGACTGGACAGGTGCAAGGCTAAACTGAAAACCTGTAGAGTCAAAAGCATTTAATGCAAGTCAAATAAGTTCTACTCAACAGCCTGTAATTTTGAAAAGGTTTGAAGAAACCCCCAAACCCAAAAAAAACCACTATTTCATGTTAAGAACATTGAAACAATATAAAATAATTTGAAATTGTGAAATATTTCAGCGGTATTTGGGTAGCTGGGGTTTTTATCTTTTTTGGCATACTTAGCTTTATACTATCTTTAACTGAGGACTTTTGTCTACCCACAGGTTCTTTTTTGTAGTGGTAAAGCAGAGTTATTAGATCAGCTGCCAATCTTTACTTGAGCTAAAGACAGCTCCAGCGAGAGCGACCGCACAGGACAGGTAGAAATGGCGCGTACACACTCACAAGCCAGGCTCCACAGGCACACAAATGTTAGTTTGCACCATGGGAGAGCAAAACATCCACAATACAAGTCGTAGAGCACATCACACACACACATCTACATGTCATTCTTATTTACCCCAAATTCATTTTTAGCCAAGCGTGACACAGCACCACATCAATTCACTACAGTTTATCCTACACTGAGACAGCTTTTACCTATTTACAATATCCAGCATTGTTCCATATCAGAACACACCACGAACAGCAAAAAGCAGTCTTGTGAGAGCACGGATGTTCGAAGTATCACAGTCTTGTAACTGACATGCACAGAGATATACTACAGCTGCCTCGTACTGCCCAGGGGATCGTTTCAGTTCCAAACAGGAGGGGACAGAATGACCGACTCCTCAGTCACTCCCAGTGAGAGAATAAGACAGTCCTGTGGCAATGCCTTGTGAATAACCACCTGGCAAGGCTCTGTCCCTCTTAACTAAAAAAGCCTTGAGACCCAGGAAAACACATAAACATATTTAACCTCTATCCAACGTACCTGTTTAAAGCAGCAAGAACTGTCACCTTCTCACCAACCACAGGATTTCCAAGTGTCACAAGTCTATTTAGACACTCGCCCCAAAGCTGGATTATGAAAGAATGGATACCAACCAAACTACAACAAAGCACTACATTTATATATTGTTTTAATTCTTAGCATACATAGATATATCTCAAAATCGGAACGCATTGTCACCTATTTAGACATGTGTATAGGAATTTTAAATAAAGATCTTGTTTTCAAAAAGGTAATTCAAGAAACAACTTGTATTGAAATTGTAACTATTTTAAGGTCTTGTATGCTGGTTTTGAAACATTTGTATCTATGCAAGGACTTTTCCTATACATTGTATACTTTAAGGAGACTTCAAAAGGTAACCACCCTATGTGTCTACATAGAAAGGCTTCCTGGGGTACCTGGTAACCCAGATGATCTGATTGTGCAGACATAAAACTACCAAATGTATACGTACAGACAGCAGGAGATCTATAGACACAAGGGACTTGGGAACCAGCACATATTACTGACCCAGCCACCTGATACACCAGCTTCCACACTGAGGCTAAGATCGGAAATTCCAAGCTATAGTCAAGCTAAATGAATAGCTCATGCTCAAGAAACCTCTCGCATTCTCTTCCACAATCCCTCTTTTCTCCACTCACTCCATCCTCCTTGCCCATCTAATTAAATGATAATGCATTAAGCTCGCTAACCTAGCCTGCTTGCAAGCGGAAGACGAGAGATTCCTGCCATTTCAGCGAGCCAGTGTGAAGTGCAAACCAGTTCATCTTCTTACCACTGTCAATTCTTTGCCAGCTGCTTTCCGGAATGCTTTAGTCCATCTCATCTTTCTGGGATTTCGCTTCTTCTTAAAGTTTCTGTGGCATTTTGATTTGCAGAATCTAAATACCTTAAAGAATAAGGGGAAAATAAAAGCTTACCGTCAAATCATATTATTCCTGCCTCGCTGCAAGTGTGATATCAAACACTGAAGTTTCTCTAATACTGCTCATTGAAACTTACATTCATCTTTCGAATTTCAATATTTTTAGTTCAAATACAGCTATTAACAAACAGAATGTCAAGTACCATTCTTGTTTTTTCATTATACAGTCATTTTCATGGCTGTCAGGGACATGCACAAATATTTATAATTAAGATGATTATAAATAAAATACACCAAGTTGTGCGAATGATCACCTGCAAAAATAACAACAAAACCAAATCTGTACTGTAATAAACAATTTTCTATACCTGTCAGCACTTTTTAGATACAGTGCCATCCTGACAACAACAACAAATCCTCGTGCCTCTCATACAACGTTTTTCAATGGAATACACGCACCCACAGAGAAAAAGGGTCTGTCTTCTGAAACGCAGCTTTAACCCCCCAGGACTTCCCTGCAGCAGCAGCCCTAAGCACGTTAGTTAAGTCCTGCACTGAATTTACCGAAAGCTGCTAAAGCGCAGGCCAGAACACCCTAACCGACCTTCCCCCGGCCCCTTCCATTTCCCTCCGTGTTCTACAGAACGTCAGACTCCCCCCGGGCCCCCGCCGCCCGCAGCCCTGGAAGCGCCTTACGTCCGTCCGGCTGATGTTTTCAGGCCTGCTAAGGATGCGTAAAAGAAAATTCACTATCCACACTCGAAATGTCACTTCTATTAGTATTGAAATTATGTAACTAACAGCCATGTTAAAGAACAACCCCCTGTCCCAAACTGGCCCAAATCCAGCAGGTATTTTCTAGTCAACAGGAATACGCAACAAGATGGCAGTAGAATAAGGGCCCGGGGGAAGAGACATAATCATATCCCTATTTACAGTTCTTAATCTTCCCTAAATTTGTGCATCTCTTTGAACTATCCTGGGCTGTCTGGTACACAGAGCAGAGCTGAAACTCTACTAAAAATACTCAAAATTACATTCGTTATCCACGCGGTTTCGAAAATCTATTTTTCTTCAACCATGCTCTCCTTCCCATCTAACAGTCACTTCTAATGAAAACAAATAGAAAACGTGAAACCTCTAGTAAAGGTAACCATCTCCAAATATTTTTTTACATTCTTCTACTAGTTTTTTTACTTTAACTCAGACAAATCTGTCATTATGTTTTGCTCGTTCACACATTACCTGTTCACAACTAACCTGCTATTTTGCTACTTAAAAACAAAACAAAACCCAAAAAACCACCACCAAACAAACAACAACAACAAAACACACGAAACCACCACACATCTTGTGGCCATTTTCTAGCAAATGGAACTGCGTCAGCTGACATCTACCTCTAAACTCCCCAGGCCGCGGCTCAGCTGGGCACCCGCTCGAGGCCGTATTCGTTTTGACGTCTAGGCACGGTGAGGAAGCTATTTGTTTAAGCTTCATTTCACACCGGGGTCTCCGATGCCCCATAGCAGTGATATGCAGTACAGCACAGGACGGGGAACTACACACAACATTTTATGTACAAAACTGTCACCATAACGTCAAGCCTAAGGTGTTATACACATCCTGTTGTGACAGCCTCAGTGGGGTGAGTCACATCAGACACCTGAGTGAGTTACAACCTTTAGCAGAGTACCGTGACAGAGGCATAAATCATTTAACTTCAGTACGCAATGTCTGTCATCGAGATTGTCCAAAGCTTTAGGATCACCCGCTATTAATCTGAAGCCTAAAGTCAGAAAATTAAAGGATGAAGATTTTGTATTGCTCTGCAAAGCATCTAATTTTTTAGTAAAAACCGAAAACAAATAATTCAGCCCACGCGCTCGCCGACAGCCACGGCAGCTGCCAGACTACAGAATCGCTCCGGTAGCGGGTCCCGCGCGGCGAATCCACCAGCGCGGCGAACGCCCGGCAGCGCCTCACCCCGCGGGCAGCGCCGGCGCTGCTCCCGCCGCGGCCAAGGCCGCCACACGCCGGGGACGAGGGCACGGGCCCCGGGGCGCCTTTGGCAGCGCCCGCGACCGACCCGCGTGAAGACGGGAACGCGCGCGTGGGCGGCGAGAACCGCGGGCCCGCAGGGCGGGTACCCTCGGGGCGGCCACCGTCCGGCCGGGCCAGCGCAGGAGGCCGAGAGCGCCCGCCGCTGGGGCAGGCCCGGCGGGCAGGCTGCGAGGGGGAGCGGGCCCCGGCCCCGGGCGCCGCCGCTGACCGGCGCCAGCCCCGCCGTCCCCCGCGGGCGGTACCTTGCAGTCGTTGCGCACAAACATGACGCCGTGGCCCGGGTAGATGGGCCCCGAGCAGAAGTAGCACTTCTCGATGCGCATGGCGGCGCCGCTCCGCAGGCCCCGCCGGAAGGGCACCCTCAGCTGACCGGAAGCGGGGCGCCCCCGGGAGAGCGGCCACGGCGCCCCCTGCCTGCTGGGGGACGCCAGAGAGCCGCGCAGCAGACGCATGCGCAGACGCGCCCCGGCCCGAGCCGCCGGGGCCTCCGCGGGCCCCTTGCAGCGCGCCGGCGGCGCTGTCCCGCGGCCGTGGGCACGGGCGGCCCGCAGCGCCGCCCCCGCCGGCCCGAGCGCGGGCCGCCCCGCACGGACAGCGCTCGCCCGGCAGGAGCTGTGGGGGCTGGGAGCGACGGCGGCCGCGGCTCCTGCAGCTCCCCGCCGCTGGGCGGCTGTACGGGGCCATGGCGGCCTCGGCTCGGGCCGCCGCTGAGCGGCGCCGCCCGGCGCTCAGTGCGTACAGCAGCAGCCCGACACGGAGCGGCACCCGCCCAGAGCCCTGCACAGGAGCAGAGAAACCCACCTGAAAAACGCGGGGCTCTGTGCTGCCGGGGCAGGGACCAGACGGGAGAAGGGAGAGACAGCTCCTGCTGGACATCGGCCTCCTTACAGCACAACGCGGGACCGACCTCCACCGCACCCCAACGAGCACCCCCGACCGGCCCCCCGGAAAGCGCTTCTGGAAGAACCCGTCATTTTTAATGTGGGTGGTTTGGTTTGGTTTGAACATAAGCATAAGCTTTTCAAACTGGTAAAGGCACTGGCAGGCTTCAACCCCCACAAAGCACAGGGAGGACCGTGAGACGTGTGTCTTAGCAAGAGCTCTTAAAAAAAATAAAGCATCAGCCATATATAAAATGTGGAAGAGATTATTGCTGAAAAAATGAGCAACTGGGCAACAAGGTTATCCCATGAACAACGCTGAGAGAACAGCCGGGGTGGCAGTTCTCACTGCTGTGCGTGCTTTGCAGCTATAGAAAGCTTCCTTTATCGGCCAACCAGAGCCACAATTTCTAAATCATCGCTCAAACAGGTTACTGAGGGGAAAAGAGTGAGAAGACTATCAACAAGGTCAGTTATATGGCAGAAAACACGAACACACCACACTGACTCACCAGCTACACACACCGGCCAGGTGCCTGCTAACTGCAATCCACTACCCTAACAGCAGGGTCCGTCTACTGATTTCAGCAGAGAGAAGCCTTTTGAAAGCTGAGATACTCATGGTCATCAAAGTATTAAAAAGAAAACCAACCAAGCAACAACACTGCTTACACAGAAATAAAGCTGGAACGAACTATTAGACAATAGTGCATCTTCAGAAGTAAGACGACTTTTCTCTTTCCCAAATGACTACTTCACTGAAACATACTTTCATATCTTAATATGAAAATTAAATACAAAGATTTGTGACCAGCTTGTGTTTGATCTTCTCTTCCTTCTCCATAGAAATGCAAAATTTCGTTCACAGAGTGAAAAATGAATGAAGCTGAAACGGCTCAGTATTAACATAAGGATAGAAACGGTAACCTAAGGAAAGGAAAGGCAATCAGACAAATTCTTACATGTAAGTTGATTTACTCTAGAGTTCAGGAAAAAAACACTTTCAGGCTCCGTTTCCATATTTGTAAGATCAAGTCTTCTGCAGAAGAATGGATTCTTAAAGCAAAATTCTATGTACTGTCTCAGACCGATGGCTCCGCATGCGTTACTCTAAGGGACCTACTAACCCTCCTGTCCCCCCTGCTGCAGTTACCTGCTCATTGTGGAAGGACCTAAATGCTAGGCCCTGTGCCTTCCTACATGGTTTGCAATCGGAGAGGGTCTTCACTCTGTTCTTCAGTCTTAGGACACCAGCCCAGCCCAGAGTTTGAAATCTTCCTCACCATTTCAGGCTTTACCACCACAGTTCCTGCTTCTCCATTTAAAATAAATTAATTATATAAGTATTTGGTGAAAAATCCGTGTGTTGAATTGCACGTGCCCCTAGGGCAGATTTTGCTTTCCAGTTTCTAGAACAACAAAAAAGGCAGTCAGCTTGGACTTATATTAAGAAAGCGGGAAGGAAGAAAAAGCCCTTGCTTTAGCACAGAAGAATCACAAACCTTATCAGCACAGAACTCGTCTCCAGCCTTTTTGAAAAGCAGACCTGAGCAGACCCGAGCCACGTGCTGTTGCGGGACGCAGCCGAGGACAGGCGACTGGTGGCCAGTACTCACCCCAGCGCTAGGAACAGCAGCTCCACGCTGGCGCACAGACAGCGGGACAGGACGGCACAGGACCTCAGTCTCGTGCTGCACGCCCAGCAAAGGCTCTGTGCCTGTGCGAGAAGACGGCAACCCGGCTGGTAAGAGGAAATAGCAGACAAGCATACACAAAGCGATCTCATGAGGGAAGCTGTGAGGACACCAAGTTTTCAGCTAGGGGCAAAAACAAAGAGTAAATAAGTTTGCTTAGGTCTAGGTCTGCTATGCTTTGGCATTTGCAATTGCCATCCCTCTCTTTCAGTTTGATTACTTTGAGTTTCCTGTCCACGTGGCTTTTCTCCCCGCGTGGGCTCTATTTGTTTCACTGAGGACAGCTTTTTTCCTGGCAGAGCACTGTATGGCGAGTCTTTGGTGGCTTCTATAATGTAAACACTGGATTACAGGATGTCGCCAACACCTCCATCAGACAGATGAGATGTGAGAGCACAGTGTTCCTACAAGCATCCACAACTGCATTTGCCCCCCTCCTTTTTTTCATATCAAGGTGCTGATCTCCTCTTCAAGTTCAGACCATTATGTGGATTTGAAGTGCTTATTCCTGATCTAAAAGGCAATATAGATTGAAGGTTGCTGGAGTCAGAATCCAGATTAATTATCAAAAAAGAATAGGCACTTCTGTTCCATTAACAGTTATTCACAGACAGAATTAGGTAACCAGCTGAAAAACAGCCTTGCTGGAAGAAGAGGTTTCGCAGCAAACTGAGTGGCTCATTTGTTTGATTTTTGATGCAGATTACCACAGCAAGAATTGTTCCTCCAAACAACTCAATACCTTAAACTCTTAGCAAAGCCCCGTGTTACAAAGATTCATATACTTGTCCAAGTTCCTAATAGAAGTAAAAGAACAGTTCATATAAACTGTCATATACAGTCACATAAAAGAACAGACAACTCTCAGGCACGGGCACTTGTGGGATCAGGTCACAGAGCCTGTCATCGTGTCATTTGGAAGACACTTCTGGAGGTCAGCTAGACCGAAGTCCTGCTCAAAGCAGAACAAATCACACCAGGCGGCTCAGGGCCACAGTCCACTTGAGCTTTTAGTGTCTTCGAGGACTGGAGATGCCATCACCTCTCTCGACTCCTGTTGCAACTTCTGGCTACCTGTATGGTGACAGTTTTTACCTAATGTCTACGCAGAATCTTCTATACACCAATTTTTCTCCATTGCCTCTTTCCTCCCCCTGTGCCCTCTGAGAAGGGTCTGGCTCCATCTTCTGCATACCCTCCTGTAGTTCAAGACAGCAGAAAGGTCTCCCTTAGCTTTCCCTTCTTAACCCTAAGCAAAGCCAGTTCTCTCTCCTCCTACCCCTTGTGCTCCAGCCCCTGGATCTTGGTGGCATCTGCTGGAGTCCCTCCAGTTTGTCCAAGTCTTTGTTCTACCAGGGTGTCCAAACCAGGACACAGAACTCCAGATGCGGTCTTGTAATTACTGAATACAAGGGAAGACGTACATCTCCGACCTGCTGGCCTTGGCCACAAGGACATACTTCTGGCCCCTGGTCAATCTGCTTTTGAACAGAATGCCTAACCCCTTTTCTGCAAAACATCTTTTCAGCCAGTACTACCGCATGGGGTTATTCCAACCCAGATGGCACAAGCAGTCACACTTGCTCTTGTTAAAATTAATGTAAGTTTAGTTCAGTTCGTTTCTCTTGCTGTCAAGGCACCTCTGAATAGCAGCTGTGCCCTCCAGCATATCATAACCTACCTAGTCATCTACACTACTCTTGACGGAAGCAGCTATTCTGAAAAATAAGGCTCCTTACCTTTGCAGAAGCAGTAGATTTTACAAAATATATTGCTTGATTCCCTTTGCTCTGAACATGCTACATGCTCACATTAGCAGCTTTCTGAATGCCTTCTAAACACAGAAGTGTTGCCTCCGTTTTCTTGTACGGGTCTGAGCTCCTTCTGGCATCGCCCAGGACGCGCCGGCCCCTTTCCGCCTGGTGTGGTCAGTGCCGGAGCGTAACAGCAACAGGACCCTTAGATGCGTGTGAACTGAGGACACATAACGCATAGGGACAGTGCAAAAGGACACAGCTGATACTGAACTGAGACAACAGTAAATGCTCCAATTCAGTTCAACAAATGCTGGCAAGGTTCAGATCAGGAATGTTTAACTATTTCGTATAAGCACCATAAGGGAAATCCCAAACTTTGGTCATTACAGATTAACATTTTTTGTTCGACACTGGATGGAAATAACTTTACTTGAAATGACAGTTTCTCATCACATGAGAATTCTTCTTTGTTTTTTAAAAACAGTGCTAGACTAGTAAGAATAAAGTAATTCACTGACAAGAAACATTTACCATTATTTCTCATGAGAGCTCAAAAAGGAACCAAAGTTTTGTCACAGAATAATTCTAACACATAAATCTTATGGCACATTTCAAAGCCTGTCATCAAAGCAATTTAATGTAGACTCTCCTTATAAATAATTACATATAATACGTGTGACACAAAAATGACAGTTTTGGCATTTAATACTCAATATTTAATATCCAATCTAAACATAAGTATTCAAAAGGAAATATTTTTACACCATTTCAGTAGTCACTTAGCTCAGTAGCTGGTTGCAACAATCCTTACTGTTTCCAGGACCTGGATGGAGCTATAAGCACACAAACTCCCAGTAAAGTTAATGCCTGACGAAGTTCCCCTGCAGCCCTCTGAAAAGCAGAGTTACAGCAGAAGAAACTCAGACACTGAAGTACATTAAAATGTATTGCGTCCTACAGTAGAGTTGGACGTTCTACTGGTCAGAAACACGATGCTAAAATCAAAAGGCACTTGGAGTTAAACTGCAGTAACTCTGGTCCACAAGCATTTTAGAACCTTGGTATCGTATAGCAGAAAAAAACCTCTACAGTCATTTAATATAAATTGCTTTAATCTCTGTCCTAGTCCCAACGCAGGCAAATTATATTGCACTTTTAAAATATCCTGTGTAGGCTCTGATAAAAATCTAATATTACATGTTGCGTGTGTTAAAGAACAATGCCTTACTTTATAAAATATTTTAAGAACCAGGTTTTAACACTTATTCTTGCATTATTAATAACCAGAGGCTACGTCAAACATATATACTTTTTTATTAGCTCCTATTCTAGAAACATTTTTTGTCCTTAAAAAACCATTTGTTATGCTGTGAATTCATGTTCACAACTGGTATCGATGTTTGCCTGAAGCTGCAGGAGCTAGAGCGTTTAAATAAATAAATACATCATTTCTAAATAAGGAATAGCTTTGGAGTTTCGTGAACAAACTGCTGCGGAAGGTCTGTTACAAGACTCAGTCTGGCACGTTAGGACTTTAACTGGCAATACTTTGCAGGGTAGGAAACCGTTTGGTAGGCACTTCTTATAAATCAGGCTGGGAAAAAGACCCCAAAAATACTGATTGTTCCTTAAGTTGCATGAATAAATAAAATGATCAAAAAGTAACATGATCCACTGAAACCAAAATTGGCATTTATGTGATCTGTAGGAGGGGAAAAAGAAAAGCAACTCTCTTCGTTTTTAAACGCAACGTAAAGGAAATGAACAAGCCGTAAATGAATATACGATAGCCAAGATGTACAGGACAGAAAGGCTGGCAGAATAAAATAAGCATTATAAATTTATAGAAATACTGATCTAGACAGGACTAGTATCTCAGCTGCATCTCACCAGAACACAATCATAACTCATTTTTCAATTCAAATTTGAAGAAACTTTCCAAATCTGTGTGTGGTAAAACAAATTCAGTGCAAAGCACCAGCTCTCATGAAATTCTGCTGTGATCTAGGTTGCTCCACATTCCTGTTAAAACATGAGTGGTAATACAAAAGAAACATAACAGCAGATGCACAGTTATGCCATTTACATATAAAATATGTGTGTGCATGTTCTAGAAATTCAGATGACGTCAGGAGGTCCCAGAGGCTGTGTTGAATATATTTTACATAGTACAGTTGTAGTTCACATGTTCGATTTCATGACATACCCAAAGTGCTCTACATATGCAGCCCAGGCTTTTCTGGAGTTTTTTCTTCTATATAGAATAGCTTTCTTTGGGTTTTCATCACTAAAAGCCAATGGTTTGAGAGAGCAAGGAAAAGCTACTCTCAGGCTTTTGTGGAAAACATAGGATTTGCTCTTTAGGATTGTTACTGACTGATAAAATTACTAAATGTTTCTCTTCAAACCAAGAACCATGTTGGTAAGCTTGCTGTTGGCAGAGACCGAGAGCTGTCACGGTATCTAATCTAAATGCCTCGTCTGTGTAGTTAACGGAGCCTTCAAAGGGCAACTAAGAATCCTTCCATTCAGGAGCCAACCCCTTCTCACCGCCCACACAGGAAGAGGTTTATAAATTTGGTAGTGAAAATTCCTCTCCTTCCCTTTAAAGCAGATAAGTAGAGGAAGATTTGGTGCTACACCAAATTATCATTGAAGAACTACACAATGTGATTTGTCCATGAGTTGAACAGCTGAACTGCAACTGTACTATAACTTAGCGCATACATTAATCTTAATTGTAACTGACTTAACAGCTGCATTTGCCTTTTTCTTGCTCCTCATTCAGTTGTTCTGTAGAGCTGTGCCCATTGGAGCGCACCACCCCTTCTGGGATCCAGGATTTATCCACACACCGTTCCATGCGCTTCATAATGAGGTCAAGCAGAGTTTCAATGGCTTTGCTTACGTTATTCCCATTAGCTGCACTGGTTTCAAAATACGGTATTCTGCAGAAGACAAAACCCACAAACTTACATCACACAGTTTATATTCACAGGAGAAAAAACGATACACGATTACTGCCACATACTTAGGAGTCACAAGTGCTGTTACTGCTACTGCATAGCACAGAGACACTAAGCGGTCAGTGGTCTGCAATGCAAAGTAAATTAATGAAACGGCTGACTCTGTAGGTAGCGCGGAAGGATAAGCTTTAATTTACATCACGGGGTCTACCCATCACTTACAGAGACACTGGTCAGCCCGAGCTCCCCAAGTTATGCTTCTGAGGTCTGTTTTTTTCAGCTCTGTTCCCCACAAGAAATGCAATTACTTTATATGGCCTTGTGTGCATAAGCGCTCGCGTTACTGATTTCTATCTGCATCAGCTGGGGCGTCACTGCAAGGGAGAGAACACCGGTATGGACGTTCCCCCGCAGGCAAGGCCGTCAGGACTCCTCACGCGGTTCTCCTACCACACAAGGTGACTGTTTCTTCTGTCGACACCTCAACTATAAAACATTTACATTAAAAAAAAACCAAACAAAAACAAAAAAAACAAACGTATCTATCTATCTGCCTCAGTGCTTAGACAACCTACGTCTCCACTAACGTATTTCTGGGCACCTTGGTATTGAAAATACAGGGTGTTTCAGAAGGACGGACCCAATTTCAAAGCAGCAGTGATTTCAAACTGGAACACCCTGTGCATTGCTGGTTTTCATTATTGTTGTGGCATAGGATGTTTCAGTAGCGGGTCTGTCAGCTTTGACCTTCTGCACTCGAGTGCTCCCTACAGAGTGGTGCTGGAGTGGCCACATTAGTGTTACTCCTGAAGTGACTGATATCACCACTTCATAATTTCTTGAGTGTTTCTTACTTAACTTACAAGATTCAATGAGTGGTCACAAATATCACCTTACTGCCTCAGTGTGTAGGTCTCCTGCAATAATTTTCAAAATGTATCACCAGTACAAGCCCTTTCTACAGGAAGAGGATATTCACTATCTCACACTTATTGCAGCAGGATTTGTCTCGTCCCCCCTCAGCGGTGACTCCCAGCAGCCGTCCTGTCCCGCCCTGCCGGGCAGAGCACGTTTAACTGCCTACAGATCGGATATCATCTATAACCTTGGCTTCTAGCTCCCTGTTCCTAAATGGAGTTGGCATTTTCAGCCACTAAGATAAACATTTCATGCAAAGAGATCTCTTTCGAATTTTTAAGAAATGGTCACATGCCATCTGCTGCTGTTTAAAAGATTTTGCTCCTTCGCAAGCAGCTGGTTACAGTATCCTAGGTACTTGCTGTTTTCTGTGTGCCACGGACCTCAAACAAGCATTTTGACAGGAGAAGGAAAAAGAGATAATATTGCACTAAACCCATTTGTTTCTAATGGATAGATTGTCTCTGATTTGCCTCCAATGACTCTTCAAGGCTGGGGAAAAGTAATTTGTAACAATGCGATAGGAAATGGCACGGCACCGACAGGACTAGACCCGCAGAAGCACTGAGGACCTAGTGTTCACCCTATACGTGCTCTGTGGGCTTCACTTTGGACCAGCTCTGATCTGTTTCTCCAGACTGAATGCGGATTACTGGTTGGAGCACACAATCTCATTCAGTTTTCAATTGAGAAGGAATCAAGTTCACATGCTGGAAAGATTGCAGATGCCTGCAAGAAAACACAGCTGACCCCTCTGAGGTCAAGTCACTAAGAATTCACCTAAGGTACAGTCCTAACAAAACTGTTCGAGCAGCTGATGGAAGATTGAACGGGGAGCGGGCAGAGAACTGGGGAACCGTGGTCTGGACCAGCACTGCTCTCTGTGGGAACCCAGCACTCGGTACGCAGACGCTCCCAACGCTGGTGCACGAGTCCCGAGGCTCTCAAAGAAACTCGGGCCATGCCAGAGACAACAGCTACCCTACCACCAAATTCTGTAAACCACTCAGCTTGTAAATCAGGATGTCACTGCTTGGTATTATTTTTGCTTTCCCTAAAAGCTGGTGTGACACTGATCACCTCACCAAATGCTCTTTTTGATTTCACTGCATAAGAGACCCGGGTGTTCTGTGCCCCATGGAAAGCCTCAGCGCAGGCAAGCACAAAAGATTAGACCTCCATCTTTCACCTGCCTCTCCAGTTCAATTCCACCTCTTTTCCAGAATGTCTGAAATTTACCTTGTTCCCTGCCAAGGAGATGAGAAGATTAAGCAATCTCCAGTGCAAGATTATTGCAATACTAAGTATGAATTTTTTGGCAATGCAGAAAACATTAATCTCGGACAGAAAAAAAGACATCATCTGGCCAGTTAAGCACTCTGATTCTCACAATAACCCTTCAGCATACGGAAAAAGCATTACAAAAAGCATTTCATTCTGCCTTAAACATAGCAATAACTGAAAGAAAGTTACTTACCCATATTTTTCTGCAAGTTCCTTAGCCTCGTCTTCTTTCACCATTCTTTGGTCTTCCAGATCACTCTTGTTTCCACATAACACAATGTCAGGGTTTTCACAATATGCATGCATTTGTAGCTGACCTAACAGCAACAATGCGAACACGGGTCACCACCTACTGTCACACACGAAGCTCATGAAGAACACTACCACATTTCGGAGGACACTAAGTCCTTCAGGAAAACAACTCTCTGAAAAGCAGAAAACAAGTATGTTCTCTGCTGTCTCACAGGACTTCTGCTATTGCACTGAGGAGCCAGAGAACAGGTGGACGCCCACTACCGTGTACCCAGGGAACCAGCCCGGGGAGCAGAAGCCTGGCAAAATTAGCACAGACGTTGTGCACCTGCAGCTTAAGGAGTTATGCTCACCAAGTATCCCAGTGAGCTGCCAGGAAAGGACATACTTCCCTCTCCTGATGGACGACGCAGTTCAGGAACACCTTTGCCTAGATACACAAGCCTAGTAACATTTGCCTTCCATTGAGTTTTGCTGACAAAGCTTCAGGTGAGTTGAAATAGAGTTTTAGGTAGGCTTTCCACACACCCGAATTACTGAGTATCATCAGAGCCAGGGATATGCTGTTCTCTCAGCCTGCTCTTATGTAGGTTAAGATTCACGTTCAGTAGGCAAAGCTGAATTTCAGGTAAGCACCAGAAGCCACCGCTAGCAGCTATAACAATTATGAATGCAACATTGACTTCATTTTACTGAGAGAGCTATGAAAATCAGTACTTTCAGTTCTATTTCTCAGCGAGACTCCATATTTACAAGCATAGTCCCCTCTGCACCCATGCAAAGAAAGAAAGAAAACAGGAAAAAAATAGAGAAATGCCATACTTATCCAGTTCCTGACATTTAGAAAGCTTTGCTCATTCGTCAGATCGAAGAGCAGAAGAAACCCCATGGCATCTCTGAAGAAAGCTGTTGTCAAGCTACGAAACCTAGACCAGCAAAGTGAAATTAGTTGGCTCATCTGACAAGTTACTTGGAAAATATAATTCCATACAGTCATGAAACTGGGGTCAATTAAGACTGAATTAATTACAATGAAAAATTCATCGTAATTGTTTTGCTGAAGTAGGAAATGCATGACAAGAATAGCTGAAATAACTGTGGTCTAAGAAAGGCCTAAGGAAGTCACGGAGACATCTCACTCGAGCGTGACAGCTTTAGACACAGTCTTCTACTATAAAGCATTACTTGATCAACATTCAGAAATTAAGAATAAATTCACATTTTGAACAGAAATTTGTCCCCTACACATCAGGTCTTGATTTTAAGACTATCAACCAATAGGGTGCTGGTCTTTCTGACAGACAAACAGAAGAGAATCCTTTGAAGTAACTTCACTTGTCTGACTTTCCCAAGACCTCAACATATTTTCAGAAATTTAAGGAAAAGTGAAAAAATAAAAGCTTAAAATGCATCTATATGCATTGACAATGAAAAAACAAATTGAAAGTTTCCAAAAGACAAAAAGCAACACTTATAGTCTTAATGTTATTTCCATCACTGTTAACGTCAAAGTAAGAGCACTTTCCCATCTTGAGTCATGCAACTAAAAGGTACCAATCAATAAAGAGAATTCATGTCCTCTGTTCCATTTGCATCGAGCTTGATGACAACGGCCTCACTTGCTGAGCGGGGTGACGCGTACCTTTCCTGCCCGGCGGTGTCCCAGAGCTGGAGGTGGATCCTCTGTCCTCTGCCACCAACACCGTCTGGCCCATTGGGCCTGTACACCTGTAAAAGGTAAACTTGCAAGACTGAGTGGTAGCAGTCCAGCCTCCATAGGACACAAAATAAATGACATTTGAAGTTATTAAAAGCAGCAGAAGTAGCACTGACAATGCAAAGATCCCAACTACAACTCAATCCTTCCGCTCTGCAAGACAAAAGTAATAGGGGTTGCACTTTAATTTTGCATCCAATTGAATATTGAAAAATAAGAGTGAAACTGGAGAACTGTATAAAATAGACTATGGGCTCCAAACAGATATCCAGAGTGACCAGTAAGTTTCTTTAGCTTAATTCTCATATTCTGATTTTCTGGTTGGTTTGGTGTTGGTTTTGTGTTTGTTTGGGGTTTTTGCCTTTATTTTTTGTTTGTCTGGTTTGTTTTTTTTGTTTGATTGTGGTTTTTCACAGAACCCCAGAGTGTCAGGGGTTGAAGGGCCCTGGAAAGCTCATCCAGGTCAATCCCCCATGGAGCAGGAACACCCAGATGAGGTTACACAGGAAGGTGTCCAGGCGGGTTGGAATGTCTGCACAGAAGGAGACTCCACAACCCCCTGGGCAGCCTGGGCCAGGCTCTGCCACCCTCACCCACAACAAGTTGCTTCTCAAATTTAAGTGGAACCTCTTGTGTTTTTGTTCTTTTTTTGTTCGTTTGTTGTTTTTTTGGGGTTCTTGTTTGGTTGGTTTTTTGTTTGGTTTGGTTTTTTGTTATTATCTTGTACTGAGTTCAAATTGAAATATAAGAAAGAAAGAAACAAATCAAGCAATATGGCAATATATTTGTACTACTAACAGAATTGCATTAGGAAGCAGAATGTACTCTTAGCGGCCAAAAGATTGCTGAAAAGAAGAGCTGAGGGCAGATCTCATCCTATCGTAGGTTAAAAAGCAGAAACTGGATGATAACAGTAAAAGCTGAAGAGTTTACTCAGCCTGAAAATATAAATAAGGGCATCTGTTAGCTTTGGTAGGATCAGATAAAAAGAGATGCGTTTCTTGTTCACTTCATGTTGGGTCATCTCCTCTACCGTCAACTGCTGTTGTGCCCAAGGTTACCAGAAGTACAAACGCATCTTTAGAGACACATAAATTTGCTGTATTTGTGGATTATGTGATCCAGGTTATGACACCTATACCTCATCCTGAGTTACGAAATATGCTGATCAAGTAAACCTACCGTGGTTACTATCCCACAAAAGGGAAACTAACTTATTCAAGAGACCGGTCTGCATTTGACCAGACACTCACTCCTTGCACTCCCGCGGTGCACGTGACCCACCAAAAGCCAGTCTGCACAACGCCCACGACAGCACCCGGGCTCGTGGGAAACCACCAGACTACACCGAAAGGCCTTCAATACCTCTGCATAAGAACGAAGAAAGACTTGTGCCAGATCCGTTTTTCAATGCAGTAAGGACGAGCATCTAATTTGCTATCACAATGCAGTGCTCAGCTTCTTACCAAAAGCACATTTGCCAATAATTCAATAACAATTCAGGAGTTTAAAAAAAAAAAAAAAAATCTATATAGATAACCTTATTTTTCACAATTCTTCTCAGGTAGTAGTAACTGCTTAGGAAGGCAGATCAGCTCCATGTCACATCTATCCATTTCATTCACATGTTTTAAAGTGGTTTTAGAATTAACATTGCAGTCTTTGCCCACTAGCTATTTCAGTTCACAAAAAGCAAAACCTTCCTCATGGAGGGGGTTCAACAATACAAGTGCCACTCCAGGGACCATGTGCACAACCCACAGAGCAGACACGCTCATCAACACTTGCTGAGCACTAAAATGTGTTTGCTTAGAATCAGCTCTTCTTACTTCAACTTGGGGAGAAATGGGGTGACAACACTGACAAAAATGACCAAGCACAATGAGATCGCTTCCTCGTCACAGGATGAAGTGCACAGTAACGACTGACGGCATGCCCAGACATCGGGATTGGCAGGTTCACAAAAAACAGATTCTGCCCACCACCAAGACAGACACCATTTTAAAGCAGCACACTGGCTGTGAAAACTCACCACTCTCTTTTCCCGAAAGTCAATGCCCACTGTTGTGATAAATTTGGAATTAAATTTGCCATCCGTATATTGGTAAAGAAGGCTGGTCTTTCCTACTCCAGAATCACCAAGTGCTAGAAATTTTATGAGGTAATCATAGTCCCCGTCAGACATAGTGAGAATTCAGGAGACACCTGCGAAAGCAAGGCACAAGGGATTAGTTTGTCAACGACTCCGCCAAGGCTCCTTTTGACACATGTTTAAAAGACAAAGCACTACTTGAACTACAAAGCATCCAGCAGTGGAACCAGTTCTGTACTCCTTAACACTGGTTTCACATTAAACCCTTAATTATGCCAATTATCAATATCAAATTCAGCTGTGACCAAAAAAGTACACAGTTAATTTTATTATATCCCTTTTACTAGAAAGAGAAAGCAACACAATTTTAACTTCTTCAGGAAAGACTGAAAATGCAGTCAAAGTATCCAAGACACCTGGAACATGAACCGCAGAAGTGGTTTGAATTTGCATGGAAGCTGGAAAAAGCTACTTAAATGTACCAGAAATGCCATTTTGACCTCACATTCACTGTGACATTATTAACATATGCAAAAAAACCCCTTCCAGACTGCTCACTATATTTAAATAAAAATGGCAATAATTTTCTGTTAATAGCCATTTTTCAGTCTTGAAAGTTTTTTCATGTGAGAAGGAAAAATAACCAAGCAGCATTTCATCGTTGTTATTTGGTTTGGTTTGTTTAGAGGACCAATTTTCAAAGTTTTTAAAGCGTTTATCATTACGCTAGTTAATCATTTAAACTAAATATTGATCCCGAATTGCCATTAAACACCACACACATCTTCCCATGGCCTGTACACATTTCAGAAACGTCTCTTCATCCTCTTTGTGCCTTTGAAAAGAATAACCATATTAGATACAGTCTGACCGAGGTGCAGTAACGGCCAGAGCGTGTAACAGGAATCACTGGCACCAGAAGGACTGATAAAGTACACCAGCACTTTCCTGTTGAGGAGCTGCCGAGCCTCCCTCCCCCACAAACACCAGCAGAGAGCTGCCTTATGTTGTGTTCGAAGACCTGAACATTAAAAGACAAGCCTAAAACAACCATTCTAAAGGCAACATGAAACTGGCATTAAATTACCTCTTATGACGGAGGGAAACAAATACCAAAAAATAAGACAGATGATGGAATAAAATAATTTCTTTTTAAAAATAAAATCTGCTGTTTCAACTGTAAATAAGTATTTTTGGAACTATTTGTAGCTTGAACTAGATAAAATTATTAATTTCAAGTCAAACACTGAAGCAGTGGCAAAACACCAATCAATTCTTGAATATCAACTCACAGCTTGAGGTTTGTAACAAAGTCCGCATGTCAAGTCACTCAGTCGCTACCATCACGCTAAACCCATAACTACGTCTGGGGTTCCAGCCGCGTGTCAGCACCGCTCTGGGCAGAAGACAGGACTGCGGTCAGCCAGCCCAGCCCCGCTGCGCTGCGGCCAGCGGCACAGCGCCGGACCCGCGCCCGGCCGCCCCGCACTGGGCAGGCAGCAGACAGCGCCGCACCCGCGCCCGGCCGCCCCGCACTGGGCAGGCAGCAGACAGCGCCGCACCCGCGCCCGGCCGCCCCGCACTGGGCAGGCAGCAGACAGCGCCGCACCCGCGCCCGGCCGCCCCGCACTGGGCAGGCAGCAGACAGAGCCGGACCCGCGCCCGGCCGCCCCGCACTGGGCAGGCAGCAGACAGCGCCGGACCCGCGCCCGGCCGCCCCGCACTGGGCAGGCAGCAGACAGCGCCGCACCCGCGCCCGGCCGCCCCGCACTGGGCAGGCAGCAGACAGCGCCGGACCCGCGCCCGGCCGCCCCCGCGGGGCAGGCAGCAGACAGAGCCGGACCCGCGCCCGGCCGCCCCCGCGGGGCAGGCAGCAGACAGCGCCGGACCCGCGCCCGGCCGCCCCGCACTGGGCAGGCAGCAGACAGCGCCGGACCCGCGCCCGGCCGCCCCCGCGGGGCAGGCAGCAGACAGAGCCGGACCCGCGCCCGGCCGCCCCCGCGGGGCAGGCAGCAGACAGCGCCGGACCCGCGCCCGGCCGCCCCGCACTGGGCAGGCAGCAGACAGCGTCGGACCCGCGCCCGGCCGCCCCGCACTGGGCAGGCAGCAGACAGCGCCGGACCCGCGCCCGGCCGCCCCGCACTGGGCAGGCAGCAGACAGCGCCGCACCCGCGCCCGCCCGCCCCCGCGGGGCAGGCAGCAGACAGAGCCGGACCCGCACCCGGCCGCCCCCGCGGGGCAGGCAGCAGACAGAGCCTGGCACTCCCCGCCCGCCCCAGCGGGAAGTCTCCCTTCCCAGCCCAGGCTATTTGACATTGTGCCACCCATGACAGCGGAACAAGAAGGGGCTTTTAGGTGACAGAGTTCACACTCACTGCCACGCCACGGCCACCTAATCCACTTTCCACTAGTGTGTTTTAATACAAAGTTTTGCAGCAGAGTAAAAGACTGACACACACAAAAAGCCCTGCAGTAATAGTTACCAGTGAGCTTTTCACATAAGTAACAACTGCAGGCCCGCATCTGCCACACAGGTCTGAAAGAACAGCATATTCAAGTCAGCAAGTTGAACAGGCACCCACACACTGACATAAGAACATTCTAGAAGAAATTAAAAGCCCTGTTCTATTAGAGATGCTCACACAGACCAGCAAAAGGGGTTTTTGTTCCTTCTCCCCTTTGGAGAAGGAAAAAAGAGTACAATCAGATAGCCTAGCTCGTAGGTCTATAACGTCTTTTCATTGAAATGAACTAGAAGAAAGGGGAAAACACTTCAAAAAGCAAGCAAGGTGGTTTTAACTAAAGACAGGATTTGATTTAGACTTCCATCTCATATAACGTGGGGTTTTTGCCCTCAGGTGGTCACCAAGGGCAAAGGGCTGTGTAAGCTCCCTCTCTACTCAAGTATATGTTCTTTCAGCCTCAATACCCCTACATTAATTGTTGCTTACAAAGGCTCAAATGCAAATCATAGGGCCAGTATATTATATAAAGACAAGCTAGCTTCATGTCTTTTACTGTGCTGTCCCACCTGTACAGAAGTATTTGCCTTGTTGGTATTCTGTTAGCTAGCTAGATGTACATAGAACATACTTTTAATAACAGATACAAACGATAGTGCCACATAGTCACTTCTAATTTATGTTGTAAGAAAGCTAATTTGTCAGGTGCCTTGTGCAAGACTTTACGGAGGGGGAAGAAAGGGCGCTCGGGCTCTTACTGGGAGCTGTAAAGAAGCTGTTGGGCAGAGCTGGGGAAAGCTCTGGTTAACGGAGGTCAAGGGTAGACCTTGGGGAAGTAAAATGCAAAGGCATTCTTAGTGTCACATCAGATTCGTAGAGCATCTGTTTGGACAAACACGCCACATCATTCAGACCACTTAAACCTCAATTTTCCATATGGCCGGTAACAAAAACAATTTGCAATGACTAATAGAGGACTAGGAACCCTTCACAGGAAGGGCATTAAATGCCTTCTAAGTAACTTGCTTGAGAAGGAAATTTTATCCTTAGGCTTTTGAAATGCACACACCTCTCACTGCGCCCCATAATGTCAATCTATTATTCAAATATCTCCAGGGAGTGGTTCTTGTGAAACCCTGCACAGTTAACCTGTCCTTGGAGACATGCAAAGAGCTATTTCCATAGCAGTTTCCAGCCATGTCCTCCTCCCTGTACAAATATTTAAGAAGTGATCTCCACCCTCTGCTTCCAAGGCCTGCAGTCCTAGTGCCCAGATACATCCAGCTCCACGCAACAGATGTAAGAATATCTACCCAGCAAAGTATATTCATAGCAAAAACTGCTCTGCGGTTCCTAAAAGTCATAGCCCTGTTACTAAAAATCCATGCCATTTTTTCCTTCCAATTTTGCCTTTTTAAATTTTTTTTATTTTTTTAAATTGGGCTTTATAGCTTCACACCTTCCAGTCCTTCCCTCCACATTTCTATTCCCCATATTATCAGGAGAGCGGGAGGTAGAAAAGGAAGAATCTGAGAAAATTGATGATACAATTATAATTCATCAGGTCACCAAAATACAAACAAAAAAAAAATCTGAATTCATTTTGGAATGATCATTCCCAAATCTTGCTTCTAAGAGTAAGAGCTCCTTGACTGAAAAATTTCACTGATGGACAGTTTTAGGCTCTACATCAAGCCCGCCAGGGTTTTGCCTTCTCTAAACTCCTCCGTAAATCCCATTCAGCTCTGGCTTTGCGCCTCATCAAGGAGGCGGACGGACAGGGGACGTGCTCAAGTGCTGGGAAACTCCACTGGCCCTGCCCATTGCCGGCAGGACCCCCAGAGCCATCACGCCAGCTGTGCCCGTACAGCTGCCGCTCTGGGGCCGCCCCGTCCGCAGGGCCAGGTCGCGGCGTGCCGAGAAGGGATGCTCTGCAAAGCCAGGGCTGCTCTCGTCCAGTGGATTTCCTAGTCCAAGTCACTTTCACATTAACAGGCTCATATTTTTGCCTCCAGGACACAAATATCACAGCCCTATTGTGTGATGAAACATTGAGGAGTACGGCAGTGTTGCACCTGGAGAAATCAAAGAAAATGGCTTGGCTTGTAGGATTTCCCCGGTGCAGTCTGGGAACAGGGAACATGCTTCCTGAACTGGCTTTACACAAAACATGCAACTCCTGTGTCGCTACAGAGCCGATGGAGAGGAAATGGAAAAAGGTAGAAGGCACAGAGAGACGAATAACTGAAAACACAAGCCAAACCAAACAAACAAAAAGCATTGAGCTGCAAATAAAAACGTGTACACGCACGCACAGAGCGTAAAATTCAGGAAATCTGAACATGCTCTCAATCGCACAGTCCTCAAGCACATCAGTCTAAAGTATACCACTTACCCCAACTCTGCTAAAGGAATAGTTAGGGCACACGGGAGACAGCACTTCCAGCAGGAGTGTTTTCCTAGCGCCACCTCTCCAGCACGCAGCCAAGAGGCTTACGTGTCAGCCGTTGGCACTCCTGGCCACGGGTCTCAGACACAGCGCTGTGCCTCGTGTCCCCGTGCCTAAGGAGGGTGCCGACTGACAGCACAACTGGGAAGCAATTACACAGTTCACATCCCATTTATTCCTACAGGCAAACAGCATTTCAGAATACATTTGTGCATGACCTACCTAGGAGCAGATGTAAACTATCTGCTAAATCACTCACCTTAATACAATTACATTGTTCCAAACTGGCCATAAGGCCAGTGACTAACATGGTAGGATACACTACACAACTACAGAGAGACATGATAATACAAATTTACCAAAACACAGATATTAGACCAATAATTAATTAATATTTTAATATACCACAGCATTTCATCACATTATAATCATGTCATATTTGTAAATACACCAGGAAAAAGCCAACACTATTTCAAGTTCAAAAATTCTCTCCAATGAACATTTCCCCAAACACGGGTTTCTTCCTAAAAAGCAGTTAAGGCTGCATGCTTATGATTGAAGAGCTGACACGGGCATTGAGAGGAGTCCAAATCCCACACAGACAGAACAGGAAGATACTGCGGATCTCTTGATGGAGAATGTGTAAATACCAGTACACGGTAATAATGCATTTCTGCAGGTCTGATCATTCTTTAAGTGCAAGTAAATTCATACATAAAAGTTTCTCACACAGGCACTACACAGACTTAAACGACTTCAAGAGCTGTCTTCCATGGCAGTTGATCTGTTAAAGCAGAGGCACTGAGGAAGTGACGCGGACCTCAAAGGAGCTGGTTCGCTAATCCTGTCACACCGGCACCCTCATCACGCTGCAGCAAAGCAACAACGGCGCTCCTGCCCCGCGCGGGCGAAGCGCAACCAGCGGCCTCGCCCTGCTCGAGGGCCCGGGGGCACCCGCGCGCTCGCACAACCGGTCACGCCAGAGACTCGCCGGCTCCGCGGAAACAGGGGACCGGGCCTCGAAACAGCGCCCTGCCCAGCCAACACTTCATCGGAAATGCCTTTGGCTAAAGGCGGCCAGACACGTACAAACGTAACATAAACAAATTATGGTAACTTTATTTTAGTAGACTCAAGTAACTGCTGTGCTGGGGGAAGAGTTAAGAAATAAACACTTCACTGAAATATGGTGAGCTGCACTATTTTTTTCTTAAGAAAATACACGACCTGGCTTGCTTTAATTTTGGCCAAAATAACCCTTTCTGCAACTTCTGGGACTCTTCTGTAACATAACAAGATGGAAAATAACCCTTCCTGTTACAAATGAGAGGAAGAGATTCAGTTGCTCTGAGTATTTATCTTTTGGTTACTCTCAATTGCTTTACTTGACAAGTTTCAGCTATGACCTCTGTAGTTTCAACTATACAGGAATTCTAAGGAACTACAGGATCAGTGTCTAAGGATTGTCTCTTTCTTGGGAGGATCTAAGTCATTCTAAGGGTGCTCAGGATACATATAGGAGTCTGAAAAAATACATGCAAAAAAAGGGGCTGCAAGGCTTTAGCTTCGAAACGCTGATGTCACTTCTGTCTCAGCTGAAGGATCTCCAGGACACTGTCAGCACTGCTGGAACTGCAGAATCCTGCAGAGCACAAAGAACTGACAGGCACACAAAGCACCCTGAGAATGAGCTGTAACGGGAGCTGCCAGGCATAACATCACGGTCACCCCCAGAAACGGGGCACAAAAGCGGCAAGTGAAGCAACAGGTCTGCAGCTGCGGTGAGAGAACCTTGCGCAACACGCCAGGCAGGCAACAGCAGATTCTGGATTCCATTTCCAGAAAACCAAGGGAAACTGGGAACGGAGAAGCCGGGAGGGGAAACAACAGTTAGTTTTGCAGCTACATCTGCATTTCAGCATAACCAAAGCAACGAAAAGGAGGCTGAATTTCAAAGAACGGCTCAGTTACATAAAGGAATGAAAGACAGCATGCACTGGAAAAAAAAGGAAAATAAAAGCAGGAGCGTTGTAGGTGATGCTCCAACCTCACCCACGGGGAAGGATCGCTTCTCTGCAAAAAGCACAGTACCATCTCTGTCCCCTCATGAGTTTCTGACATTTTCACATGTTTCATAGTAAGCAAATACTGTAGATAAACAAAAATCTGCAACAATATCTGACAAAAACAGTGGAACTCTCTCAGAGGACCTGTCCGCCTCCTGGGAACGAGAAGGTGCTTTCAAGTTGTAGCAAACACCTGTACCATGTGAATAAACTCCAGAGCAGACCGGGAAAAAACAAAGCCTTTTTTTTTTTTAAGAACGGCTCCATACAACTTATTCCTGGCTCACCCATTCAGCTGCTCCTCTGACAAATACATTAAGCCACAACGGCTGACGAGTTAACAGGCCACGTTTTTCACTAACTTGTAAACAGGAAACTGAGAGCGATGCCCAGATCCTTCCCTGAGGTGGCACTGCGGACTGCTCTGGGCCCGGCTCAGGTCGACCTTGCCACCTGTAACACATCGCTACTCTGTCCCTGCTCTTTACAGCATCAAGGAATTATGAATGACAGTTTTACATACATTTACACAGTTTCCAGCTCTTTCCGTAAACACAGAAGCCACCATTTCACCCACAAAGCTGGTCATATTCATAGAAGGAGGGACATGTCCAGAAGCTTGCCCACCCACTCGATGCAGCAACACTTCCAGACCCAGAAGGGCAAGGAACAAGCATATACCTCTATTTCTGCTATCAGAAATAGCCACTGAAGGATAAGGGAGAAGATAATAAGAATCACACAGGATCATAAGAATTAAGCATTTCTTTAAGGAATGGTTTGGTTTTCCTGGAGATACCAATCGCCAGCAGACAGCTAGAACAAGCAGACATATGAAAAAGCAGAATAAAAGGTAAAAAAAAAAAAATCTAAAAACTGGCAAAAGCAATTTCATATGTGCAGGTAGAATACGAATGAAGCAACATCTCAGGGGAAACATGTGCAC
This sequence comes from Columba livia, assembly GCF_036013475.1. Lineage (NCBI taxonomy): Eukaryota > Metazoa > Chordata > Aves > Columbiformes > Columbidae > Columba > Columba livia. The sequence continues at coordinate 233,055 of NC_088612.1, read as the reverse complement.
GTACCCATGCTAAATAAAGTATTACATTGTATGCTCTGCCTACATGGATGATTCAGATTGGCTGTAATACACATTCTTTGTTTAAACCTATTAAAGCACACACTGTAAACAGCCAGAGGAAAATATCTGCAGCTTCTTTAAAAATATATATATATATATATATATATATCTTTCTTCTTCAGGGCAGGAAAGTTCTCAGCTGCCTTGCACCTTGTTTTGTAGGGCAAATATCTGGAATACAGATAATGATTCTCCAAAAGGTCACGCTGCCAAGCTTATGAAGGATACAAGACAGACGCTGCATTAGAGGGAAATAATTTAGCAAAAACAAATTATCATTATTAGGTCAATTAAAAGACTATGGAGAAGGTCAGGCAACAGACAATCCGAAAATACTTTCTAGTCACTGTTAGACGAAAGTGAAACCTACACAAATACGATACAAATGGGACTATAAGACTGTTTCACTCACCTAACATGATGTGGGCAAGTGTACAAAGGGGAGAGGCAGCAAGGAATTTCAGTGCAGAATCGAATCCACCTTGTCATCTCCGTATTGGGTAATACCCGCTCCTCTTGTTTTCCATAGCAGGTAGAATCTGCTCCCTGATAATTCTGGGGTTTGGTTGGAAGATGCAACAAAAGCTTTTTTTTTTCCAGCTGCCAGCGTTCTTTAGCATTATTGCTTTTCTATAATATTGTGATCTGTCATTTTTGGAACAAGTTGCCTGACTTAGTTCAAAAATAAACAACAGGGAGACACAGTATCCAGCATTTCTTACATTTTGTTCTGGGTATTTTTTCCTCAGGAAGTTAAAAGTTCTCATTACTTATACGAGTCTGAAATTTCCAATGATTCTGATGTCCATCAGAAGTTCGTCTGCCTACACCTGCCAAACGGAAACAGGGAACAAGGCATCGCGGACGCTTGGAGGAGGAACCTTGATCTGCGACAGCAACAGACAGTCATTCTGGAGCACGTTTGTGTCTCAAAAGTATCACTCTTAAACTCTTCTAACAAAGCAAAGCTAAACCGACAGCCTGGTTTTGTGGGTTTTTTTCGATAATTGAAAAGTAAGCCCGTACTTCGAACGGGTCACCGTACCTTTCACCCGAACAGCTCCAGCACGGCAGCGCGCACCAACACCGCGCAGGCCGTCCAGGGAGGCCCTGCAGCCTGCCCAGACGCCCCGCCCGCCGCGGCAAAGCGTTCGCTTCGGCTCCTGTCACAGCACAACTTCTTTTCTAGAGCCTCAGGGAATGGATAACTCAGAAGCAGCACCGATTAAGCAGGCTGAACTGCACAACACGGAGCTGCCATTCAAAAAGCCCGCTGTTTTTCAACGTGAGTTGCCAATACTTCATGTTACTGCTCTGATCAGAATCCCATATTACAGCACAAATTACAGTTAAATCTTGATATGCAGCAAGGACTGCTCAGACAAATGGCACAGCCCACTAGAATTTCTTACACTAATTCTTGTAACGGAGACATACACGAGCCCTGCAAGGAAAGCAAAGAGAATCACAAGTCCACGCCGGACAGGCCTTCCTACAGAATTCCTCCGTGGCATTTCGTGCAGACATACAGTGTCCTCAGCTTTCCCTTGGACTGACCTACAGCAACAGACCATTTCCTACCCCTCCCCTCAGAAGCCTTCAATGAAAACTATCTTCAGAATGTTTCTGCTGTAGCTAACAAATGGCTTAGCAGCCGCGGGCTTACAGAACCACCACCTCTGTAACCCCGTTCCAGAAAAAACACAGTTATTCTAAGAAAATAAATTGCCAGTCAGACTGCCGTAACTGATCCAAGAAATGCAGGTTCCCTGTAGCAAAACGCATCAAGGACACAGTGGATTCAGACTGTGCTTCCCTGACTTAACACTAAGTATAAAGTTTTGCATCCTTATGAAGAATCTGGAAATCTCACACAAACTGACAAACCAACTTCTTATAGAGATTTGCAATTTTGTACATTCTACATTATGACTGAGAAAGGCATCAAACATCTGAACTGAAAACTGGGATATAAAGGTTAAGTAGATATGAAAGAATCTATTCAACTCGGCACTTCTGTGCACGAGTCACAAGAAACGGGAGCGTGCAACGGCACCGGCCACGGGAGTCGGAGCGAGAGGCTCCGTAAGGCACCGCGTCCTCCCCCACGGAACTCCCGCCTCACCAGGATCCCGGTTCTGCTCCTGTTTACACAAACAGCTGCAACATAGAACATTAAACCTGAATTTGTGTAAAGAAACTTTACCACTATGACACAGTGTTTAAACAAAATTCAGAAGCAGGAGCTATATTATTTCCTAGTTAGGAAGTCAAATATTTTAGACCAAAGAAATTTCTCCTTAAAAACTTATTTCTACTTCCCTTTGACTAGAGCTTATTTCCCTCATTCCACTAGGATATACTCCAGGTCTTTTTCCATTAAACGCTTTTAAGATTTTTTGAGTTCATTCTTTAAATTCTGTAAAGTTTCAGATTTTTGTTGGTCTTTTTTTCAGATTTTTTTTTAAAGGGAAAAACCCCACTATTTCTCTTTGATGCCATTCTTAGTGACATGTTTAAAGAATTCCAGGCGAATTAGATTCCTATTTTGCCTTTACCAGGCTTAATTCCTTAGGGTGTTTTATTTAAAATAGTGTTGTAAATGAAAGACATGCTGGAAAAAAGCAAATATACTGAAACCCACGGGGACTATGGTGAGGGTAAAGGAGGCAGCACCACATGCTAGAGCATTGGCTTGCTCTATACAACAGAATCCCAACATTATCAAAATCTAATCCTCAAGTAACTTAGGCTAATAGAAATCATTATCCTAACATGTACTAGAAATTGTTTCTATAACACACATTCAAAACGCACATATAATGCAATAATTGAGAACCATTATAAATAGTATTCAATGAAGCAACTATGACAACCAATCCATCCAGCTCAGAAAAAAAAAATCACTAAGTCAAGGACCAATGTTTAATAAAACCCTTCCTAACAGTTAGTTTTACATAAGCTTTTTCATATACTGAGGATGTCTCTAAGGAAACAACAAGAAAACATTTATTTAACCACATTTTTGAATTTGTCACTTCTTTCTCATCAGCGCAAGTCAAGGGCTGACGATCAGGACTAGAAAAATCATCTTAAGGTACTCTCTGCTAGATATCAGTTAAAACCCTGGGAAAGCCTTGTGACCTTCCCACAGAAGTGGAGGAAAAAACTGGTTTCTGTTCTCCCAACAACTCCTCCTCAGTTATTTACAGTCTACAAAACGGGAGCTTTGCTCCACAGTTAGAAAAATGCTGGCAAACACACGGGCTGGAAAGGATGCCTGGTCACAAACCCATGCTTGGGGTGGCAAGGAACGGCCTGGTCAGACGGGCACATCATCCGGAGTTTCTTCCAGAGGACACACAAACCAACAGTAATAACATCCCACCCCCATATCGCCTTCACCATAATTAATTTTAAGATAGAAACTATTATTATACGGTTGAAGGCGTGTGAACTAGGTGAGCTCTCACGGTTCCTAGCAGTCCAATTTCTTTTCCTAAATAAAAATAACAGACTGTGCAACACACCATTTTTATTCCTTTTATCATCACTACATTTAGTATACATGAGAATAACCACATTAGTGAGCAACCCAGTTAAAAGACCCAACTAAACAAAACACCAACAAACAAATAAACAAACAAACCCCCATACGATTCTAAAGGACTGTTTCATTAAGTACGTCTTTATATGTTAATGAGAACATAGGAATACATGGAGAGGGAAAACATCTAAGAAAAATCTAAAAATACTGAGTTACTTTGTTCTGTATTATGAAACGTTATTTGTGCAGGACACTTTACGACCAAAGGTGGTTCTACCTTCTAACTAGAACAAAAGAAGGAAACGTTGGCTGATGACTTGGGACCAGAAAGGGCATCTTAGAGTTACTGAATCCAGACACTGGTCACTGCGGTCTTTTATTTTAATCTTAATGATAAACTTACCTGGGTGTTTCTTTAAATCTGACTGGCTCCTTTGGGAAAAGCAACCACCAAAGATATTCCGCAGACCTGCAGTTTTGCTGTTTAAACCCAAAGCCTGCGTTTTACGTAAGCCAGCATACTTCCCAGTTTTAAGTTTACTTTTCCCTCCAGAACATGAGGATGCAGCAATGCTGAACTGCCTCTCAAAATCAAAATATTTCAGGCAGTTTGTCACAAGTACAGCAACACTGTTTCAAAGCTCTGAACAGAGGAACAGTTGGCACACAGCGACTGTCAGCTCAAGGAAAACAACGTAATCCCATGAAAAAAATAAATAAGAGAAAGTGTTTACATACCTATGCTCAACAGCTGCAAACGGATCTGTAGTTTTCCAAGGGTACTTCAGTGATGAGTCTCCTCACACAGTTCAGATCTCTTCAATACCATAGTCATGCAAAAAGAGCCATTTCTCATCTACAAGTGGTATCAGGAGAGAAAGAAAATAAGGCCAAAATACTGTAGCTCAGAATAATAGCGCTAAAATTCACACTGACATGCAAAGCCGCCAGCCCCGCACAGCCACCCTACCCACCTAATCACACTCAGCTGCTTGTCATGTGGTCTCGCTGCCCGATCAAGTGATCTCTTTTCCTCCTTTTAAAACTAAGCCACGTCGCTAACTAGATCTCCCTCAACCAGGTAACAAACACTAAGCCTTTGTGTAAACCACTGACCTTCCTTCTTGTCATAAAGGGAGGAAGTTGCAGTGTGTTACATTACAAAAAATTAAAATACAGCAAACACAGTAGTGTACTACAATGAAATAAAGTGAGCACCAAAAGCTCCAAAAACCTGATCAAGAATTTCAGTTTTGAGTCTGGTTTTATTTTATGCCTTTAGGGATGGTAGAAAAAGTTTCCAATAACAAAGTTGGCACAGACACCAGAGTGAGACCATGTGAGAAGGAGCTGGCAGGATCTGGGGGGGCAGCAGGGGCGCTGAACCGCTCCTGGAGGCAACAAGCTCCAACAGAAGACCAGAGTTAAGAGGTTGCCAGAAACTTTCTGAATCCTCGCAGCTAAATTTGCAAGCCCTCCCCCTCACCCAGTCCTAAGAGATACATGCAGACATTTTAAACATTCACATAATTTCAAGGAAATAAAGTTGCTGATTTAACATGTGAGCCAACTCCTCCTCAACGACGAGTCCATTCACCACGGTCTGTTGACACAGGCACCCAGCAGGCAAGATCCATGGCTCTGGTGTCGGCACCACGGCCCTCGCCGGATGCAGGTCCCCCTGCTGGGTCCCGGGGCGGGAGGAACGACACAGCCCCCGCAGCCACCACGATCCCCTGGCACCGACACCCCAGCGGCGGAGCACGGGCAGGCGAGGGCAAAGCAAGCTTTGCACTCACCATGTCAGACTTAGCAGATGTGAGCTCTGACAGAAAACGGGTCCCCTTGCACAACCCTTTCTTGTCTCAGTTTCTTTCCTCATGGTGTTTCAAAAGCAGAGAAGAAAGGAAATTGAGAAGGTTTCTAAGACTACTTTCCAGTCTTCTAAGTTAAGAAGTGCTGCAGACAGCCTGCTGTAACATTTAACATATCCTTGATGTATTAATCTACCAGTAATGAAGACAACGCCACAAGCCCCGTGATTCACTTGTTTCAGTGCTCAACTCTCCCCCCTCCCTCCCTGCGAATCAAGGGCCTTCTTTCGGCCCCTTCCCCAGCGAACAGCTGTGCAGAGCCAGCAGACACGGCCAGTGCTGGGACACGTCTCGTGCCCTGCCTTAGCTTTTTTTCCAGATTTAACTAACATCCATTTCCATTACATTTTGTTACTGGTTATACTTTTTTAAATTCTACTCATTCTTGGCTTGTTCCAATCTTCTATAAATTTCACCAGTTTCAGAAGAACACAGAAGTCCCTTTTTTGCTCCCACATGCAATGAAAAAGGGTTCAGTTTTCAGCAACATTAACATTTTCAGTCTTTAAATGCTTCCCTGATTGATAACACCATATTTGCTTACTGAGAAGAAACATTCAGACCACAAGCGCCCGCGAACCTCTGGTACGTGCTGCGGAGCGCGGGGCGGGGCCGGAGCGCGGGGCGGGGCCGGAGCGCGGGGCGGGGCCGGAGCGCGGGGCGGGGCCGGAGCGCGGGGCGGGGCCGGAGCGCGGGGCGGGGCCGGAGCGCGGGGCGGGGCCGGAGCGCGGGGCGGGGCCGGAGCGCGGGGCGGGGCCGGAGCGCGGGGCGGGGCCGGAGCGCGGGGCGGGGCCGGAGCGCGGGGCGGGGCCGGAGCGCGGGGCGGGCGGGCGGGGCCGGAGCGCGGGGCAACAAGCCCGCTGGCCCTGCAGCACGTGGCCCCGGGAGGCTGAACACAAACTGCCTGCCTGGAATTCTCAACCAGCAACGCAAATGGAGTCCCGGCTCTTTGACACCCAGATTTTTGCCATCTTTAAGGGGAAAACAACTCATAAATAATTCCCAGACTTCAGCATTTGATTTCAGGACAAAATGAGGCTGTTTACCTTTCCTCTTAGCAGCTTGGTGTGAGGCATAACAACTAATTTTCCCTTCCGTCTTCCAGGAAAGGGTTTTATCTGAAATAGTGAGACTTTGCAGGAAGGTACAACTGATGCAAAGCTTATTTTCCGAGTTTGAAATTACATTGATTTCAAACTGCAGAGTTAGTACCAAAACCAGAGGGCCTCAGTTTACAAACTGGGAGGACATCACTGTTTGGTTACCTGAAGTCTCTGTTTTTAAACAAACACATTTGCAGGTCTCAGCGAATGCTGCACAAACAGCTGGGCCAGCCCTGCTGCGGTGGCAGGAAACGCCAACGGTGCAGCAGGACCTGGCACAGGAACCGCTGCGGCCCGCCCTGAGCCGGCCTCCCCCGAGCCGACCTCCCCCGAGCCGGCCCGCCCCGAGCCGGCCCGCCCCGAGCCGACCTCCCCCGAGCCGGCCCGCCCCGAGCCGACCTCCCCCGAGCCGGCCCGCCCCGAGCCGGCCCGCCCCGAGCGCCAGCCCGCCCCTCCCCACTACCCGCATCTCAGGGGGTTACAAGCGCTTGGACGTTTTTCTAAGTTTATGTAAGGGATCAAAACTACTCCAGTGAAGTCCTGAAACTGTGAAATGTAGTTTTGAACCTACAGGTCTACGTAGGAATGGCTAATGGCTAATCTTCCCATTGTTTCCACAAACAAGTTTTATGAACAGACTGTATGAGCAAGATGACCTGAATGCACGGAATTTATGGCCTTCTTGTAAAAATGATCTCTACGGGCCTAAGAATTTAGGAGGAAATTTGAGGACAGTCAAACACAGTGGACAGTGTGGAGCAGTCTTCATCACAAGCATCAGAATATTTGCCTTCAAACATTCCATGCTCTTGAGAAAATCTGCAAGTGTCCAAACTGTCCCGTAGTAGGTGCTTCCCCAAGAAGAAAATGCTGGATTGCTACGTGTCTGACCATGGTTCTCGCAGGAATTCAGACATTTGCCACTGGAGACAGAATAAGGGGAAGAGGATCTAGCAACAGTCTCCTCTCTGCAGACATTCCAACCCCCTGGACACCTTCCTGTGTCACCTCATCTGGGTGTTCCTGCTCCATGGGGGATTGCACTGGGTGAGCTTTCCAGGGCCCCTCAACCCCTGACGACCTGGGATTCTGTGATCTCAGATAATGCTACAGAATAACTCGTCTCCATTTTCAAAGCCTAAAGCTGTTACTAACAGCAATGTCAACTGCCTCCACCGCCCCCAGTTACCCAGCTCTCTTGGAGGGCTCCTCTTCAGCACTCTCCTCAGTTAATGGCTTTTTCCTACACACATTTAAAGCTCACCACGCCCTTACCAACACACATAGTTTTCACATGTGGGTTCAACAGATGACCTGCAAGTCTATGGAATGACAACTAATCAGCAGGCAGCCAAGGATAATTTTGTTTGTCAGCATCCACAAATCTGACCCGTGCCACAAAACCTCTAGAGGCAACGAAAGAGGAAACCTGGCAACTGCAGAGCGGGGACAAGCAGCCACCGGGACACACTGCCTGTGAACTGACTGGGACGCACGGCGGAGAGCTTCAACGAGAGCCAGAGCACACGCTATACAGCAATCACCTCACAGTGAGAGAGCAACCCTACAAAATACAAAGAGAAAACATGAGAAAAAAGTAAATGGCGAAAAACATGAACATATTAATTGGTGCAGACGGATTCCTACAACTGTAAAACAGAATTACTGTTGCTTCCTTGGAAGAAAGTCAGCTTCTTACAAAAAGACACTCCGGAAAAAATTAGAGGGGATGACAGGATGCACTGCAAAGGAAAACTGACCAGCTGTCACGTGAAAGAGCTGGGGGACTTACTGCTGCAGCGGTCCGTAAACGCTGCAACACGCCAAACCTCCAGACAGCACTAAAAAGATCTGAAAGGAGGAGACAAAATCCTTTATATTGATTTTTTTCTGCTTGCCTCTCACCAATATCATTCTAAGAGGAAGGGTGGACAGCCCATACTTGAGCATCAGCTTTCACACCAGAAATGTAATAGCCAAACTTTCCAGCGTCAAATCATGAAATACCCCTTCAGTGATTAAAATGGAAGTATGTCAGGTAAACCTTCCTGCCACGCAAAAGGCCCATCTGCTAAGTATTTAGTTATACTATAGATTAAAGTAAAACTTCCATGTTCTGTTGTTTCAACTATCAGCCATTCTAGGCAGTTTCTAGTAGTGGTGACAGAGCTTTCATTTAGCACTGCAAAAGATCAAGTATGGGTATGTTTAAGGTCAGTAGCATTTTACATGGGAAAGCACTTCTTAAAAAAGTCCCCTGCAGGAGAGGCTCTCAATGACTGACTTCAAGAGTTACCAGGTTTCTTCACATTTTTTAAAAAAATTGAAGTTGTTTTCATGGAACATGTACTGCCTAACGACAGCAATTCTTCCCAACAATGGGCACTTAGGGAAACTTTAGACCAAACTCCGTCAACCTTTTTTTGCACTAAAAACATCAAAAAATTGTTTCCTAAAATAAAATTTGCTTATATTTGAAGAACCCATTAGTATCTCAGGAAAGACTGGTAAAATTGCCCTAAACAAGCAGATCTAATTGATCTGCCAACACTGCTGGGCCACGAGCTCTCTGGCTCCACCACCCCGTCTGCGCGGCAGCAGCCGCGGGCGCTGCTCCCGACCCCCGCGCACGGGCAGGGCAAGCAAACCACAAAATCCTGAACCAGGTCCTGTCTTATTACAGTTCTGAAACAGTAGAAAGAAAACAGTAGAAAAAAATACAGTGTCCATGTGCAAGGCGTTAAGACACCAAGAAATGGTGAATAAAAAGTTCTGTCTTTAAAACGGCAAAAGAATGTATTAGTGTAAGAACAAACATGATGATTCATTTTGACTGAAATGAACAAATTTATCCTTTTGCATGTAGGAAACGGTATTTTGGTAACATTCACACTATTCAAATTACATCATCTGTACTTAAACCAGGAACATTTAACCTAAAGATGGATGAATTACTCAACATGCCCCAGCTGTGAGGCTTATGTGGGTTCCGGGTTTTGTAAAACTTACGCAGAGGGCGGCTGATGGCATGAAGAGAGCACCCAGACAGCAACGCACGCAGCGCCCCGCATTCCAGCCAGGGGCTGCAAAATCATCTGTCTCTGGAGAGTTACAAATCTCATTTTAGATCAGCCATCTTTACCCACATATTAAAAGGGCTGATGACTAAGTGTATTTTTTTAATTAAAAATGCAGTAGCTCTACAGAAAGCTGTTGTACCAACATAAAGGAACATGTGCACTGCATATGCATATTTTCAATGTTTTACAATCTATTCATATTAATACAGTCTTGAAAGTTGCTTTCATATTTATGTTCATTCCTAATCTTAACTGATATGCACTACCTGATTCCATACATCATTGCCAAGTAAAAGACACCGCTTTTTAAAACTGATCTCAGCAGAGCTCCGGTTTCGTCGCAGCTGGGTTTTCTTTCCAGCACAAGAAGACCCTGTCCATATCTTTTGTAAATCGACTTAACAGGGCAAGCGGTCCTTCACTCTTCTCATCAGCTGACAACAGTGTCCTTCATACCTTAAATTTGCTCTCAGGAGGTAAAGTTGAAAAGCTGGTTATTTGCCCTGTTTGACAGATATAGACATATACCTCTTATGACTGCAGCAAAGTATTCCTTTTGTCCTCTATTACTGTTCAATCTTCCATACAACGAAGCACATGAAATCTCACTAAACAGCTGTGATGCTTGTTTTTCACCTTTACCATTTCTTAAACTGTGAACATCGTTAACATTAGAGCTCCTTCATTCGTTCGGTGACTCCCAAAGTTAAGTATAACTAACCTGACTGGTTGATCTTGTCTCCTTCAGGGTGTGCAAGAGGAGTAGGTGGGCTTCTACAGGTGGTGGTTCTGGAGGACACTACCGAAGTGTCCTTTGAGTTCCACCGGCCCTATTCAACTCCCTGTGCAACCCCCAGTTACAAAAATGGTACTGCTCCCGTTCCTCAGGGTCCCTCGGGATGCTGGGCTGCAGAAAAATACCACACGGCTCAGCACACCACCCTGGAGACTGTAAATGCAAGAGGGACTCCGTGGAGCAAAGCCCCAAATTTGCAACGCAAAAAACAAAGCTGAAACGAGGACGTGGCTCCGAGCCTGGTCTCCTAAGGAAACAAAGCCTCTTAGAGAGGAGTAGAAACATGGAATTTCTGTCATCTCTGCCATCCCTCCCAACAGTGGAATCCGTGGATCAGTTTTAACACTCCTTCACAGAGGGGAAGAGGTCGCAAAGATACGAAGTTCCTACACACTTCACGAAAAACTGGCGGATGGATAAAGGACAGAGCTGCACGCCGCCAGCGCCAGCCGGCCGCTGCGGGTGTTCAGCTGCACGAGGGGCACCCTCCAGCTGGACAAGTCGCACAGGCCAGCCACAGCGCGTTCCGGGACAGCCGCTCCATTTTACATTTACCTTCCCTTTAAAGACATTTTCTGTTTAAAAGCAAATTAAATTTTAAGCACATCTATTATTAAAAATTAAAAGTTAATAGAATAAAAACTAGTTGACTTTCACTGTACTGGCATTAAAATTTGGGGAATTTTTCATGTTTCGTTTCCAAACCTACTGGAAAGCATGATGCTGCTTTGGCAGCACGTTCTTTTCATAGGTCTTCCAAAGCCTGCTCTTCAGCTTCTGCTGACACACAGCAAGGTATCATCCCCATCTGCGCACTGGGTGCTATATCCAAACTAGCAATTCTAGAAAAATATCAGATAGAGTCACCTCTTTTATTTCATAGCTAAAGAGCATTAAAAAAAAAAAAAAAAACAACAAAACAAACAACAAAAAACTGCTACTTGAACAATTCCAATTTAGGGCTGCATTTATCCAAACTAAAATTATGAGAGTGTTGCTACCATATTCAGAAGTATAATCAAATTCAGACAGGATTGTTTGCAAACTTGGATGACACCATCTCTGTACAAAGATATCTATCCTGACACCATTGTAATGCAGGAAAGAATGTAGAAAAATCAAGTATAGCCAGACAGTTCATGCCCCAGCAGAAAAGACCTGTCAAGCTGAATTATTGTTAGAGGAGAAAGTCAGCGGAGCACGTGCTGCTAGACGGGTCTCAAAGTGCTGGGTGAGAAACACTGCTGCAAACGGACGGTACCAGCAGGGCTAGAATCTAATCTGATACCTCTATTTTGGGTCACATTCAGTCATGCATAACGTTTGGTTTGGAGCCAAACAAGTAAGGGGACGAGAATTACGATTAACATTTGCAATTAAAAACAAAATTAAAAATCCTACTTTTTGCTGTAATCCACATTCTGAACGTTAGCTAGGCTTCCAAGCAGACTTGGAAAGCACCACCCGTCGGCAATAACTATAACAGCAACTCCTCTCTCATGCAAACCTCGCTAAAACAGTTCCGCAGCAGAGGCAGCGCCCAGAACTGCTAGCCTGGAGTGTCGTGCTGAAGCTCCAAAAGCCTATCACTCTCATGTGTGACGCACTCATGACCGTGTTAGTCATGCAATTATCAGCAGGCATTTCCAGAAGGAATGTAATTTCCCTCAGCAACTACTCATGTGAAATGTTATACTTGCAAGACTGACTGACACACAAGAAAACCACAAAACTTGCATTTTTTTAATCATAAAAATGAATCAAATTTTCTTTTCCTCCTACCCAACACACATGCTTTATTAGTTTTTATCACTAATAGTAGCCTTCAGTCTAGTCCAAACATTCCCATTCCCCAAGGATGTTATTGGAAAGAACTGTTTTCAGTTCACAGAGCAACCTTTTTCCTTATGGCTCTTTGGCTGTGCAGCTATGAGAACCAAGTGGAATATCCATTAGTTATGAAAATGAGATAGGCCCTCAGAGTGAAACTTGCTCGAGCTGGAGAGCACACGCCGTTCACTTTCATGGTTGTATAGCAGCCACTGTGTCAGCACAGCCGTTCTGAAGTGTGTCATTAGAAACGGAAGGATGCTTGGAAACAGCAGTACTTCTGCAAGAGAAACTTCATTGCTTTCTAATGGCATATGCTGCCTCATGGGTCAATATGCTTAACAGAAGTACTATAAAAATTGTGTATCAATTGTTTTCAATTTAGTTTTGTATTTGCTGTTTCTAATTCAAACCTGAAAAGGGGTTACACACCTGAAAGCTCACCTACCCTTACCAACATAATTTGGTCTGATAAAAGGCAATACTTCTACCCATGGAGCTCACCTTACCTGAAACAAAAAACATCTGAATCTTGGGCAATACTCAGCTATTCTGCTACTTCTTCCTTTATCCTTCTATTACCTTTCCAAGTGATGGCTACACACAAGCAGTAACATGGCCACTGCAACTGCAAACTCCAAGAGTAATTTGGAATCGGTTACTTGGTTTGTGTAGTGGTCATCCTTACACCCGTCTCCAGTGTTCTATCTGCACATAAATATTTCAGCTAGGTATACTCCTTACAGTCCTTTCATTCACATAAATCTTTCACACAAAGAATCACTGCAGAAGTGTAGAATGATTTTCAATATACCATTTGCAAGCGCCAACAAATCTAACTTTTAATTTAAAAATGCTGCTCATTTAAAAACACTCATTTCTTCCACTGCAAACCACAAATTTCTAGAAAAGCTGTACTCCTCCTCCCAAGCTTGTATCTTCCTTGCGGCTTCCTGCCCCCTCCCTGCCCTACTGCCAGTCTTCGCACTGTCTTCCAGAAGTGCCTTTGTCTAATGTGGTTTAGTCTTACCGATTTTTGGCAAACATCTGACATACAGAAAGAGAACAGCTATGGGAAATGGGTTTGCAAACTCAGGAAAACAGCACTGCATTGGTGTACACTTCGATATTCTCTTCAGAGCCACAAAAGCAAGGACATTTGCTTTTTTCTTTTCCTTGCAGCACTTTAAAATTCTGAAGAACTTGTCAGGTCAGCTCCAAGGGCTAGCCAGCAAGTCAGTAAAAGGGATTCCAAGGCCCAGTATTATGCAAAACTGTTAGAGATTTACAGGCGTTTTTTCAACCTCTTGAAGCCACAGCAACATCACAGGAAAAACATATGCTGGTTATATGTAATTTTTTTAATCTATATGCCATAACTTCACCTTCAAAGCTTACTAGATTGGAAAATGGATCACAGACATTGAGAGTACTTATTACAATGATCAAAAGTAAATTCCATTGCATTATGTCTGAAAACAAAACAGGAAAGAAATCAGAGGCCAGGACTTCTCGTTCACTATGGTCTTACCTCAACTGGAAGTAAAAGGCTGTGATCTCAGCTGACTGAATGTGGCTCAAGTCAGTGCTGCCTCCTGACAGGGATGCAGCTTTCAGACTAAGACAACCAAAAGAGAAATGAGGAAAAGAAACCTCATAACCACACGGCTATTCCCAGAGGGAGATTAGTTGAGAACATATTTGTACAAATAGAAAAAAAAGTATCTCCAGCATGAGTTGTATCCGCAAGACGAGCAAAAGCAAGTCCTTGAGCACTTGACATGCCCAGCCCAGCAAATGCTTAGCTACAAATGTCTAAGTAACCCTTTGAAATCATTGAATAACAAACTTAACTATATGCAGGATCAGATCACATGTGCGGTGGAGTACAATAACTCAGCTTTAATACAGAAGAGAGTATGTGATGATTAACTATTTAAATCATAAGTCTAACACATCCTAAATGCACCTTGTTATAATTGTCTGCTGAGACATTAACAGGGGAAAAAGAGCTGTCCTTCCTTATACTCCATCCCTAGTGCCAGTTTTGCTTGTTTCTAGATTATATTCTTACCAGCCCTGTGTGGACAACGACAGACTGCTCTTAGTAATGGTGCTGAGCTGCAAGTCCAGGGTTATGCTGAAAACTGACGGACTGGTCAACGGTCACTCTGCCAACACAGCAGATACCTGGCAGTGACAGAACCACCAAGAAGCCAAAGACGACACACAAGGATTACTGCTCATTATACTTATTTCTGTAAATGTCAAAAGCTACTTAAAAGTTCTTTTATCTCACCAATCTTCTCTTAGAAATAAAAGGAAATGTGTAGTCAAGCGATAAAATAATGTGTTCCCATGTTTAACGATAGTGATAAAAACAAATGTAGTCTGGTCTTAGATATCTGGTCACAGATAAGAAATTCTATTAACTGTAAAAATAAACCAGTGTGAGCTGTAGCACAACTTCCCCACTCAGAACTCCTTTGTGCAGGAGATCAAGTAGATGTAAAATTACAATCCAGAACTAGAAACACAGGAACATGCTGTTCTTTCTTTTCATCTTTTTAACCATGCTTTTGAGACACCCATTTAGCATCACAAATGCTATTCCTACAATTGTGGATCAACATTTGAAATTCATGTTGTACTATATGCTTTTCCCAGCTGGAAAACACTGGAACAGTAACAAAAGTAGTATAAGGCTATGAAAAGAAACAAGGGCTGAGAAGACAAGTCCACATAAGAATAAATTTCCAAGACAAGGCAGGCAGAATAGATTGTAGAAACTGATTAGTGCTGCTAATGCATTTTATGCATGGAAATCAATAAACATTTTGTAGATGTTAGATAAAAACTGTAAGTATAGAGAAACATCACCTTGCTAGTGATGTCTAGCAGAACTCCTAACTTCAAACACGCATATGTGTTATCCTGATGAAAAACTCAAAATAACTATCATTAGAGAAAATGCTGGAGGAGTCACACAATCAGAAAGCTCAAAATACACCCGATCCATCTCTAGGGAGAGATAAAAATTAAAGTTGGGTGGTTTTGACAGTTCTAGGCATGTCCTTTATACTTTGCTAGCACCGTAAAAAATACTACTTGTATATTAATACAACCTAGTTACTGACAGAGCTAGAAAAACCAAGATGTTTTTCAGATGCATTTAGCTTTCTTTAGATGCAAGATCATCGAAGCATTATTTTAGACCTCCTGAACCCTCCCAAGCAAGCAGACTGTCAGACAAACATGCAGCATCCAGAAGGAAGCAACAGACCTGTTGATACTCAAACAAAAGATTTAAGATCTTGTTCAACAGGTAGAACACACTTACATTGCTCCATCAACAATTCAGCATTTGTAAAGGCCTTTTCTTTTAAAATCAGAGATGTACCATTTCTCCCTTTTACAAAAGAAACGCCTGTCTTGAGCTGCGGGAAACTCCTACATCGTACAGCTGCTACACGCGAAGGCCTGAGAGGGACCATCAGCGCAGTCGCGCCCACGGCAGCGGCCGTGAAGCTCAGCACACGTTCGAGCTGCGGAAAGGCCGAAGCTTCCCACTTTCTTTTTTGCTCTCAGGATAAGCCCCCTGGTTAAAGCCCACGCAGCGGGTTCCGAGCAGCGCCCACCCCACGGCTGCGGGCCGGGGCGCCCGAGATGACCCATTAACCGCATCCCTGACCCCCCGAGCGTCCCGCAGCTGCGGCGGCCCCGTCGGAGCGGACACGACCCCGCACCGCGCTCGCTGCCCCCTACCTGCTCGCCTCCCCGGCCACCGGGACCCGCGTCCCCCCGCACCTGCCCTTTTTTGGGCTGCAAAGCGTCCGTTTTCCGCCAAGGCAACGCCACTTCCCGTAGGGCCCGAGGTAGGGCCGAAGCGGCCCCTCCCGGCCGCGGGGCAGCGGCAGCAGCACCGCCCCGGCCCGCCCCCGGCCCCCCGGCCGTGCCGGGCCCGGGCGCTGCCTCCCGCCCCCCGCTTTGCTCACAGCCGGGCCGTTTCTAACAGCCTGGCTCCGCAGCCGTACTGCTCGCTTTCCTGAAAGACCACGCACGTTCAATAAACTTCATTGGAGGAAAAACAGGGTTTGAAGAGAAAATACGCGGTGTCAGGTAACGCCCACCACCGCGGACTTCGTGATTTCTTCTGCCGCCTGTTGGCTCCCTCCTCACAAGAGGAAAGCACGTTCTCTTTGCTCAGTTTCTCAATACACCCGCTCTAGAGCCAGCAATCTCCAGGATTCAGCAAGCACATCTTAGGCTCAGCGGCACCAATAACCCTTCCTGACTGTGCCAAGATTTCCAGCAGTTATACTTCGAAAAAAAGTGCCTACTAGCCTTTTAAAAATAGCCTTCAATATATGGTCATCTTGTAAATAAAAAACATTGCTGGAGTGACCACAGCAGTTACTCTGTTTGCCCTCATCACAGCCTTGTGGCATTACCTAACGACCAAACCACGTTTATCATCATCAGCTGCAGCTCCCAGTCCACCTCTTACTGCCATCCTCTCATCTGAGCTCGTGTGACATCTGCCCGCTGCCTCCAGCTGTCACACCATTCCTGGCTTTAAATAAAAGCATATCCAGGCAAAGGTTTTCTTCCCTTATGCTGTTCCAACAAGATTCTGTGTTAAAACCAAAATCTGACACAAGTTGTTCCCACAATCTACAGGTTTTCATTTTAGATTTACTAAAGTCTTGAAATACCTACTGATCCAGTTGCCCTGAGTCTCGGGTTCTGTTCTTTGTCAGACTGATCCACACCTATTGCGAGATGAACACTGTCCTACTGAGCTGAAGCACTTCTCCAAGTACAGTCTGAGCCACAGTCTTATTAAATAGCCACCCATTCTTTCAGGAATGATCATATGTGTATGGAATGCATGTGTATGTGTACATATAGGTGTGAATATACGGAGACCAAAGGTGGGTGCAGTTCCCTTCTCAGACATCAGTACAACTGCACTCCCAAAAGAACTGAAGTATTAAGAACCGAAACCATAACAAGTGGGTAAAAACGGTATTTGTCACTTGGAGGACCAGATCAGAGACAATCCCAAAAAAAACTATGAAGCGTAACCGTACAGAAGTGACTTTCTTTTTCCAGTTCTCTGGTGGTTATTTGAACTTATACGGGAAGACGTACCTTTAAGCATTCACAATTTTATACACATCTAAAGATTCACGTCCCTGCGGGCTGGTACCGAACACGCGCACAGTCACATCTTCAGCTGGGGCACGGTGTCACAGCACGGCCAGGTTGCGGAGCAGGGCGCTCAGCCCGGAGGGACGTTCCCCGGCAGGCGACGAACGCTCCCACTTGGTGAGGGACTTGGGCGCCATTTCCTCTCGGGGAGGCGCGAAGCTCCGGGCGGTGAGGCAGTGCCGGGGAACGGCGCCGGGACAGCGGCGCGGCTCACACGACTCCCTCAGGGCCTCTTCTCCGGCGCGGCGACCGCCGGCGGCTCCGCCGAGCCCTGTGGCGGCTGCCGGGGCCCGGCGGGCGAGAAGAGCGGCCGGTAGATGTAGAGGCCGCTCAGCACGCCCAGCGCCACGGCCACCGCCACGTGCGGCAGCGGCAGCCGCCCCATGCCGGCAGGGGGCGCTGCAGCACCTGCACCCACAGACACGCGCGTGAGGGGCCGCGGCCTCTCCCCGGCGGCACCTCCGCGCCCAGGCGGGGAAGGGGGAGCGGGGACGCGGGCAGAACGCTCAGCGCTCCCCGCCCCGCGGGTGCTTCGCTCCGCGGCCCCGAGCAGCACCGTGCCAGACGCGGCACCCCTCACCTGAAAGACGGGAGACCACAGAGCTGAAGCCTCCCGTTCGCTAGAGCGACCGGAAGAAAAATGCCAGCCGTGCCCCCGCCGCCGTGAGGTCGCGCATGCGCTGCCGGGCCGCTGGAGGCCCGCCCCCGCGGATGGAGGCCATGCGGCTGCGCAGGCGGCGGTCGGTGCTGTACCGCGGCCCCGGGGGAGCCGCCGGGCAGCGAGGCGCCGGTAAGGGCGGCGGGAGGAGGGGCGGTGGCGGACCGGTGACGGACAGGTGACGGACAGGTCCCTCCCGCAGGCGCTGCCGGCGGGCCCGCGCCGCTGCTGGCGCTCACGGTGGCGCTGCGGACGCTCAACTGCTTCCTGGTGCGGACCAGCTTCGTCCCGGACGAGTACTGGCAGTCGCTGGAGGTGGCGCATCGCATGGTCTTCAAATATCCTTCCCGGCGCCGCCCGCGGGCTCTCCTGCCGCCAGCGCCCCCGGGGGCACACCCGCAATGCGGGAGCGGGGGCCGCTCGGGGGGGGATCGGCGTTAGCTCGGCCGGTAACAGCGCCTGCTTGGGCCTCGAGGGGCAGCGTCTCATCCTGGACAAGTCCAAGGATAACAGAACCCGAAGGAAGCTTGGGGTCTCAAGTTGTTCATGATCTATCCTTAATAGTAATAATTATGGCTACTTAACTTGGGAATGGGCACACGGCTTAAGGGGCTATTCATACCCGCTGATCTTTGCAAGCATCTACAAAGCTTTACAGCTGCTGGCTAAGGATGACGTTCAGCTGCTGGTGAGTATAATCGATTTAAAAGCATGTATTTATATTCAGTGTATTTTTATCATTGTCCAGGTAAAATACAAAGCCTTGAATCTGGCAGTTAGAGAAGCACGAGCACAGAGAGCTCCCTGAAAGGCTTTGTGTGGGTACAGAGCTCAGTCGTGGGTCACCAGTCAGTACCGGTGCCTGTGACTGCAGAGCATTATTCTTGGCCTCCATCAGTCTCCTTGAGTTTCATACTGACATTGTTTGCCACTGCATCGTAACTGCTCAGTCGTTCAGTTTTCCAAAGCGTTTAGTAACATATATTTGTACTACAGTCAGTAATAACAGCCCTTTTTGGGGATACCTTCTGTTGGTATGAACGGCAAAGAATTCTACTTTCAACTTCTAAACACATTCAGTTGAACTTTAGACTTCCTTTGTTTTGGCAGAAATACCCGTCTTATCAAAGGACCTTACTTGAAAAAAAAAGTCACAAAAAGCTACAGAGAACATTCAGTAATTCACTGTTTTCATGTCTGAATAGTCATCCACTAATTCAGTAGTCCTCTGTTTGAGATTGGAATTTAACAGGTTTGTTGCAAGTATGATTTTCTCTCTGTTTACATAGATATGGGTCCCTAGACTTGCACAAGCAGTGCTGGCTGCTTTTGCTGATGTGAAGCTTTACTCCTTAGTGCAACACCTTGAAAACGCAGAAACAGCAAAGTGTGTGGTGAGTCACAGC
The DNA here is from genome assembly GCF_036013475.1 of Columba livia. NCBI lineage: Eukaryota > Metazoa > Chordata > Aves > Columbiformes > Columbidae > Columba > Columba livia. The sequence goes on along the minus strand of NC_088612.1, from coordinate 213,487 downwards.
CTTTAAAAAATAAGCCACACCATGAAGAATTATCACCCTCACTTAAAACCACAGAATGTTTTAACGTTTCTCCTTGTGCATCCTCTTGTTCATAATTATTTCAGTACTTCTGCCAGCTGTGTTCCTGGTTTACATGGTATTCCTGTACCAGAACTCTAACAAACACCATGGAAACTCTTCTTACCATTTTTGCTCTTTCCTACTATCCGATAAAAGGTTCCAAGATGGGGAGCAGGTGAGAAACTTTCTGGTACTGGTAATTTCTGGCTTGAGGTATCACCAGTCTACTGAAACTGTTTAAAATACTATCTTTTATCTTAAAATATAAGGCCTCCAAAACCACCTCATTCATGTAGCAAGACCTCCAGATCTTGGAAAGAACAACATTGTGGTATTTCCTCTAAAAATGTTTTTGAAGCCGTGATATAGCTGGTATATAAAATGATTATTCTCCAGTTCCCTTACGCAAAGTATCACTTTATGGGAAACTATATCATTTAAGATAACAAAAGCTTGTTTGGGTTCAGACCTAGATGAATTTGCAGTCACAACTTTCTTTACCAGCCATGTATTTTAAAGCAAGTATGTGCTTCCAGTTAGCAACTGCATTGCTAATAAAGCAATTATATAGTTGGCAGCCTTCCAAGCAAAACAGTATCTGCAGTATGAAAAGCTTGTGGTCAGAGACATGACAGTATTTAAATTGTTGAAATGTCACTGTCTGCAAAAGAACTGACCAAACTTTCTGATAAACTTCTGTTCTTCTTGTGTTCCCTCATTCTAGTTGCAAATATTTAGCTTTGATAGCACTTGCAGTTGTTATTCGTCCCACTGCTGTTATCCCATGGATACCTTTGGTCTTCAGTCATTTTTTGCAGGAAGAGAGGAAAGCGGACTTCATCCTACACCACTGCATTCCAGTTGGGTACGTTCCTTGTGAGTTTAAACTGAGACTTTGCATAGTTGTACCTTAAGATTGATTTCACCACCACAAAGGCAGACAAACCAAAAAAGCCGATTCCATGTAAAACACAAGGAAAAGAAGAGAGTCCTTTTGCTCAGGTTTAAAGAAGGGGCATGCTTCCTTCAAATTAACGTATATTCTGCAAAAAAGCACTATGAGAGATTTCATGAGGATGGGACATGAACAGCATTCCAGCTTAATCTGGGATTGTGCCAAGGATACTGGGTGATGGCAACTAGCCACTGGAAAATGGCCATGTGTATGGATGATCTCAAAAAAGAGATTAGAAATAGCTACTGAGGGAGTTTTGACAGCTGTTTAGAGAAGAGTAGAAAACGATACAAAAGTAATTCAGGCAACACCAGTGCAACCAACTTTCCATTGTTTTCAGGTTGGTCACAGTGGGAACCTCTTTGATAATTGACCGTGTATTTTTTGGTGAGGTAAGTTGCTTTAAACTTGACTTCTAAGAAAAAGGTTGGGTTTTAGCACTGTAACGTGGACAGATGCTTCAGACTTCTCTAACTTCTGTTAATTCTGTGACTGTCCTGTGATCTTTAAATATATCCTAGGCCATAAACCCTTAAACACTGACTTCTCAGTTCTTTTAAATGACAGCTGTTACTTAAAATCGGGACGCTCAGCTCTCAATACCAACAAATGACAAAACTTACACACTTCTGTGTTTAATTGCTAAATATAGGAAGTCTGTGATAAGTCTTAGAAGAACTATAATTATGAATAAAGATGCTGTATCATTTAAGGACAGTGAGTACTGTAAGCCAATTTAGCTGTTAATTTTCAGTTTGGATTTGTATTTAACATCTTCTCTCCCCCACCTCCCTTAAATCTCCCAGTGGGTACTGGTTCAGCTGAACTTCTTGAAATTCAACGTGCTGCAGAATTTGGGAACACGTTATGGATCTCATCCGTGGCACTGGTACTTCACTCAGGGCCTGCCAGTCATCTTGGGTACCCATCTGCCTTTTTTTATTCATGGCTGTGTGCTGGCACCAAAAAGGTATCGCCTCTTTCTAGTGGCAGTGATTTGGACAGTGTTGGTATACAGGTAATTTCTCCAAAGTGTAACTTGTATCTTTCACCGGCCGTGTTCTTTTCAAAGCTCATATCCTCTCTAAACAAAATAACACAGAATTCAAGCTAAGTGACAGAAAACTTTAAACTGTTAAAGTAGTTTAAGAAATGCAGTCAACTCTACAATATTGTCTAGAATTCTGTGTAATGCTACTTCTTGTATCATTACCTAATATGTATTTTTAGAATTGATTAGACCTTTAAAGAATAAAATAATTCAACATGAAATTAAATGAAAAATGGAGAAAAAACCCAGCATCAGTCAGCTAACAGGTACTTAAGCAACAACAGAACTAGTTAGAAAACTCTTTACTAGATGCTTGTTCATGAAAATAGCATTTCATTTGGTTTAGTACACCCCCAGTAAGATGAGCAGTTCTTAGGCCTCTAAAACTTATTCCATTCACAGGTCTAGACACATCTCTTAACGTTTATCATGGGACTGTATGCCTCATGTTAAGTTATGTAGAAGAGAAGGTAAGCTGTTTCTAAAGCATCAGAATTAACTGTAGACTAAACAAAAGGGGCGCTTTCTGGCAAAAAAAGATATGTCAAATAAATAAATACTAAGTAATAAATAGTAACTACAGTAGTACAGCAAAACAGTAGTGAGGCCACAACTGCTCTCTCTTCTTTCAGTCCAACTCAAAACTGGATGTAGCTCTGTTGGTTTTAGGCCTTTTTTGTCTCTCTTAGTCTTGCAAGAACCTGTTTGGTTCCCATGACACAAGTCTTGCAGTAATCCCCAAAAAAGCCCCCCAAACGGACATGTGTAAAGTTATATTAGCAGGGGTGAAAGTTACTTAGCTAAATACAAACATGTACTTGAATCTTAGCTTACCATCCACACTTTTTATTGCGTTGTATTACAGAAAGCAAATTGGTGAAGAACTACCTAAGTTATATTTAATAGTCATACAATCAGACCACTTAATTGCTATAGTAGTAGCCAGGTACTTTTATTAGTGTTTGGTTTACCAAATAATCTTAATTTGGATGTACTCTTTATGTTCTTAAAAAGTGACAATTTGCACTTTCACTGCTTCAATGCCAAAAGCTTTTAGTACACGTAAGTGTCTTCCAGTCCTCCATGCTCCAAAACACATTTTGTCAACAGAACCAATACATTTAACTCTTTCACTGTAGTATTATATCTGTTTTATTACAGCACGCTGAGTCATAAAGAATTCAGGTTCATCTATCCGGTACTACCATTTTGCATGTTTTTTTGTGGTAAGCATTGGTTTAAAATGTCTTGGAACCTTCTTTGTATATAATTGTTACGTAAAGAGAGACCACTAATGTAGGTATTTGACAAAGGATGCTTCAAACTAGTCTAACCTTTTCTTACAGCTAGGGAAAACCAACCAAGCACAACCACACACTACAAAAGCACCAGAATGAGGAACAGCAAGTGACTGAGACAGAGCTGGAGAGTCCTTAGCGTGCATAAAAGTACTTCCTGTGAAACACGGGAAGATTGTCTCAGCGACTCCCAACTTTGCAGCAATGCCACCCTTGAGGTGAATTGTGCTCCGTGGGTCCTGTGCAGTATTTTTCCACCTGCTTGTCTCAAATACGCCTCTGAGTATGCAACAAAAAAATTAAAGTATTAAAACCATAGAATTATCCTTTCCTAGACTGAGGTGTGTGAGTAGCTGGAGGTCACCTCCCCACGAGTTTTACAGTAGTTCATGTGGTAGCTTTTCCTTCAGACACAGTGAGGTGAGTTTGTTACAAGAGGAGTAAGGTCCCTAAACCGATGTGGGTAACTTAAACATTAAAGAGAATTTGTCGACAGTTTAAACTGGCAAGCGTATTGCTTTTGCTGAGATTTTTCCAACACTCTTGGATTATTCATTTATCTTTTTTCCTGTTTTTTTGTGTGTGGGTTTTTTTTTTTTTTTCTTTTAAACACAGAGAAGAGCCTAATAAGGAAGTATTTTGCAAAAACAGGCATATAACTACACTAGGGTATCTACAGGAAAAGTAAAATCTTGATGTAAAGTCTAGTGTACTGGAAAGTTACAAAGGAAAGATTAAAACTTCCAGAACATGAAGCTGTATTTTTTGTTAATATCCCTCTTAACTGCTACGTGTATAAGGGGATGAGGTCATCGCCTCCACTTATCAAGAGCTAATTATCGTCTCTTTGGATACTTTAGTAAAGAAAAAAATGACGAAAGTGATTTCTGCTATCTTGGTGGTTACAAAGAGGTCTTTGCTCAAAACATTATAAATAAAAGCAGGAAAAAACCCCACATTCATTTCCAAGTCACATCTAAGAACACTTAAAAGATAAGCTAAGAGCATTTCCCAAAAGCAGTAAAAAAATGCCTGTAATAGAATGTTTCCACCCATGTTTAAACCACAGACTAATTAGCGGACTTTGTTTTCATCTGAGATAAAGATCTGCAACTTGTCAGAACAGACCCCCGAAGACTAATCCACCTTATTACTGACTGCCGAAACAGGCCTGGTCTAACTTGTTTATTGGGATTCAGTAAAGGTGGTCACAGCTAGGCTGCATAAAATATTTTTATCAGGTATGGGCTTAACATTTACATTCAAGAGTTAATAAGGGCAAAGTCTAACCTTTAAATTTCCACTTAAAGAGTAAAGACTGCAAGAACACCGTATTAAAACGCCTCAAAAGCAAGGTATTGCTGTCAACTGGGTAATGGTTTTCCAGTAAGTTACGGTACTGTCGAAAACACTAACAGTTCCACACAGCGTTTATCTCTAAAACGTGCCCAAATGTTTCTCTAGGATATTCTTTGAAACGCCTGAAGACGTGGAAGAAACCCGCAGCAAGCCTCCTGCTGTTGTCCAGCGCGCTGCCAGCCCTGTACACAGGCCTGGTCCACCAGCGCGGCGCCCTGGACGTCGTGAGCCACGTACAGCAGCTCTGCGAGAGCTCCGACAGGGCCCAGGCCTTCGTCTTCTTCATGATGCCCTGCCACTCCACTCCGTTTTACAGGTATCAAAGTAGCTAACAGCGTACTGCATTAAAATCCAGACACTTTAGCAGAAATTAAGATTTTTTTCTTGCCCTAAGCTTAATAAATTGAGATGGACAGATGTATACAGGAAGAATTTTGATTTTTCATATAGTTAATACAGAATGTACAGGGAAAATAAGCCAGATGCTTATACCAGAGGATAAAATTCAGCATCTCAGCTTTATTCAGTTTTTGTAAAATAGCTTTTTATGAGGATATGCAGCAAGTCTTAGGATGTTTGAAAGTAACTCATAGTGCTTCATTACAGTAACTTTTGTAGCAAAACTAAAGACTTAATTGTTACAGTCAAAATGTATTCTATTTTACCTTTACTTCTGCTGGTAAAGAAATGTAATTACAACATACAATGACTGAATTCACTATTCCAAAAAGGTTGCAAGAGATCCTGGCAAGTAAACAAACCATTGAAGCAGACACAAACAGCGAAGCTGATACAGAAAAGTAACTTTGTAAGAAACTAATGTTACGCAGATGGTATTTTTAATTCAGATAAATCTGCTTTCTGTGAACTGCCAACCGCATAGTCACAACAGTTCAGAGCCAAATCTACTACTTCTACTTCAGCTTTCATAAGAACTACAAAAAGGGAAGAAAATGTGATTCGGGGTGGGGGGGAAATCATTCAATCTGGCTTTGACTGAGGTATCTTTACGTGATGAGTAGTTTCATATCTTAGATATCGGTCAGTTTATCCTAAAGCGTGTGTTGTTTTGTTTTTCTCCCTAGTCATGTTCACTGTCCTCTAAGAATGAGATTCCTCGAGTGTCCCCCGGACCTAACTGGAAATGAGAGCTATATTGATGAAGCAGATGCATTTTACTCTAATCCACTTGACTGGCTTAATAAGGAGTTCTACAATGATACATTATTACCCAGCCACCTGATCTTCTTCAGCGTGCTAGAACAGGTATGGTAACTGCCAGATGAAACAAACTGCTTTTGAGGTCAAGTTACAAAATTAATTAAGGGCAAGTTATAGTTAATATTTTTGAAAATTGTTGTCCATAACGTTCTAAGACACAGCTTAAATGAAAACTGAACCCTGTAGTCCATAATATAGTACAGATACCATTCCAGTGCTAGGTACTTAACATTCACGTATGCCCTTTCTGCAAATTCTACATTCTATAAAATATTGTTCTATGGAATTCTCAAGCCATATTAAAACCAATGTGTGGTCTGTTCCCAGAACCATACACTTGTGTAAGCAACAGTGTCTGGTGAATACCCACTCCGGACAGGATCAGACAGGATAGGTACCGCTTTTTCTAGCAGTCTTTCCTAAAATAAAGGGTAAAACTTCCAGGAGACAGTTGAATTGATGGTTTTCAGAGGAGTTGAGAACACTGTTGTGATGCTCCCGACTACACTTCCTGACTGTGGAAACTTATGCATGTTCATTTACAGGAAATATCATCATTTTTGGCTTTAAGGGGCTATGAGAAAACGGCCACTGTCTTCCACACTCATGTGCCTGAAGGACGAGTTGGAAGCCACATCTATGTGTACAGGAAAAAAACTGAAATGAATCACAACAGAAGATCGGTTTCTAGACTTAAGACCTAATGAGGTCAGATTTGCACAGCAGTACTACGCTTAGGAGATCTTGTACTGCAGAAAGGAGAGAGTAGTGAGTCTGAAACCGGGTAAGTCCAACGGGGAAGGCTGATTAGGCAGCCACGGGCTGGAAGCACCTGAACCTCTTTCTGTAGGCAACGTCAGCAGTAACGGCGGGGGGGGTACTGACCTACCTTACAACACGAGAAAGCAGCAGTAAGACCAAAGTTACCATGTGGCTACTTAAACAATAAGAAATTAGACAAGACCGGACCATTTTTATAGAACTGTACAGCTAGGCTAGGTTTGTTTTATAAATAAAGACTTTTATGCACAATGTCTCTTTATTTTTCCTCTACAATATGCAGATATGCAAGACATTTCAAGTGCTTAAATTAGCAAGCTGATTAGAATGCAGCACAGCGAATTCTTCACAATTCAACAGGCTCCTGACCTCTCCCCCACCCCCATAAAGACAGGAAGCAAGTGGAAGATTACAAAACACTGACAAATACATTACCAAAACGTAGTCCTGTTTTTTGAAGGATGAGATGAAGTTAGTATATCAAACATTGCAGTTAATTGTTGGTACATTATGCATGACTCAAGCTTGAACTACACTAATGGAATGCAATTAAGCATATTTTTCATACACAAGTCATTGCACGCCTAGTTTCTGGAACAATATTGCTGGCACCCCAACTATTGTCACCTCCAAAGAACAGTTAAAGCAACAGCACAGAATACGCAAATTAGAGAGCTTGACTTCTGCCTTTTAACAAAAACGTGTAAAAATCAAATTAAAGAAAAAGCTTGCATCTTGCTGCCTTGTTGAAAAACAATTAGTTTCCAGAGAAGATGTAAATTATTGATTCTAATCTTATTTTTACCATAAATTATTCAATATTTTGGATCAAAGGGTAATTGCCCCAATTCTATTTCAAGGTTTGCCATGTGTCTTCCATTAGTGCGACCATGTTTGTGCCATTTACCTTCTCTTTTATTACGGTGGTGGTACTTCTGAGCTTGTTTTTCATGTCTGGAATTTTCAGTTTGCGTGAAAGAAGGCCTTTTAGGTCGACTGCAAGGAGTAAACAGAAGCTTATTACTATTCTTATGAAAGCATATCTCTAAAAGCATTTTGAAACACAGTTACATTGTCAACAGCTTTTAACATCCTGAGGGTGACTGAAAAGAAAAAGCAAATAGTTCTATGAAGTGGTCCTTTCTCTTGTAAGCAAAGTAGGGGTCAGGTTGGTTTGTTTAAATCATCAGTAAGCTGGTGTGTCTGAAATAAATGCTTTCTAAAACCAAAACTGCTCTGCAGCTGGTTGCCCAAAGTCCATTTTAGAATAAAGCCAGCTAAGCAGCCGTTTGATGATCCCTACTGCGGTGCTCGCCTGCACTCTCAGTCTATTTCTCGGTTACTCTATTACATTCTGCTCTATAAAAATAATGAAAACTACGGGCCCTTAGGAAAGCATGCTTTGTGTGAACATGGGCAATGCAGAGGTTTTCACGTACAGCAGGCACTTCTATACAGTGAGGGGGCACTGACAAAACGCCTGCTCACCTGCTGCAGTTTTTGATGCCATCCCATTATACTACATGCTGTTCTCGTATGACTAGCAGCTCTAGCCTGCGAGGCTGAGGTGATTTTCATCCCCAGTATCATACAAACTCCTGTACAATACTATCAATAAATGAATTTTAAATTATGTTTTTATGCAAACTGAATTAAAGTACTTAAAAATTAAATATTTAATTAAAAATTAAAGTTCATTTCAGTAACAAATTAGTAAGAAGTAGCTGGACTATAAATAAAAAAATAAATCCTATGTCATGCGTTTGCCAAAATTACACATTAAAAAGGTCGCTTAGTAGTTGATAGGAATGTCATCCTTATGGTTCAACTTTTAATTAGAGAAAGTACTACCTCACATAATATTTAATAACCTCAAAGTAGTTAAGTATTCAGACTTACTGCTGCAATGAAACACATGAAATAATAAATAATACAAGGCCAAAAGAGAAACCTGTCTGAAGAACTGCACCTTGATTGAAATACTAAATATGCTTTGCACTGAACACCAGCACAGGGAAAAGTTCTATTATGGCTACAAGGCCAACATCTTGTGGATTATAAATTAGATAATACATCACATTTTTTCTTACCTGATCAGAATAAACATTAGCACAAGAGACTATATAGCCAATTTTGTAATAGCAATGATACTAAAAGCCACATAAAATATAATAATATATATTAATACATAAATGTTCCAGAAAGAGCAAGTTACACACAATTTCTTAAGGCTGCTTGCTTAATTTTCTTTCACCAAAGCCTATGCAGTAGAAACAGTGCACCCAGTCTAGCTCCATGATCACATCTAGCGTACCACACCTGCTCTGCGGGAGCCCCGAGAATACTGGAAAGTAACAGAGAAGACAATTCATGCCAAGAACCTTTGTGAGCAAGTCTGAGTAAAACGCAGTGAGGGTCAGGATCTGCACTCGAGCCTGCCACCTGAGTAGCGCTGCTCCGGGCAGACAGTCTAACTCGGTTTTACACCAAGCTACAAGAGAGCAGTGGAGTTCCTGAAGAGCCATCAGGAATACCTACCGGAACAGGACTTTGAGACTGCTCAAATATATCCAAAAACCTCATTCAGGGAAGGACGACAAGGAAGTCCTAGTTAATGCTGCTCCTGAGCTAGTTATTCACTCCAGCAGACAGGCAACCGTAGCTGCTCCATCTAATCCTACTTGCAGTTACACAGTTTTCTAAAGAACTCAGTAGAAATATTAGGTTGTGCTCTGTACAGTGGAACTGTAGTGCCTCCCAAACTAATGCCCCCCCAATTTATATAGAAGGACCTACAGATCCACTTTATGTAACACAAGCTAGTATTGCCATTGAGTCCTTCAAAGAGTGTTCTAGCGTGCACATACACATATACATACACCCTATTAGAACAAGGCCACTAGTTGCCTTTACAAAGACTACTTCATTTTGTTAACAAGTTCAGGAAACGTGGAAACAAACCTGGGTCCATATTGGGGTAAATTATCATAATGAAAGTAGTATCTGTAGATGTATTTGTCCAAATCCTTGAAAACCTTTTCATTATTATTTTGGTATTCCTTCATATCTTCCAGGTAATCCTTGACATCATTAACAAAATCAGTGAACAGCATCTGGTCATGTATAAATACCCCATTATGAAAAAACTTATTGATGAAGTTTTCTAGTTCTCTCCAGTGATGAAAGTCATGTACAACTTGTTGCAAATACTTTCTCATTAGCCGATTAAATTCATCCACCCTGATAGGATCCGATGCACTGTTGAAGAGACTAATGAATTCTTGATGAGCACATTCAAAAATACCAGAGCAGCCCTTTAGGACAAAGTGATGTCTTCTATTACACAAAGGATCATGGAGACACTTCTGTGAATCTGTATCTTTCTCAAAGGTTGTATACTGGTGTTTTCTCCCGTCTCTGAACTCTCTTGGCATGCTAGCTCCCCTGTCCTGCATGTGCTTCAGACTCTCATAGGAGTTATGTTCTCGGTAAAAAGTTCGAGCTTTCTTGTTTGCCTCATGTCTTTTATCATTTGACTTCTTCTTTTCATCAAAGATGTTCTTTGTGGTATCTCTGAAGTGCCTGAATGTAGACTTTACAGAATCTGAGAATTTCTTCAGGTTTTCTTTCACTGCTTCTTTAGCCTGCTTAATCTTTTCTTTATGGTGTCTTACAAACTCTTTTGTGGAATTTTTCATAGCATCGAAAGTTTCTTTAACAGAACCAAAAAACGATTCCTTTGATTTCTTTTTAGTCTTACTTTGCCCTTTAGCACGTTTCCTTTGTCCCTTTTCATTCATTTCTTGTTTTTCAGTTTGGTCTTTCGCTTCAACATACAGCTTCTCCCATAAGTCAGAACGTTGTTGCTCAAAGTTCAGCTTTTTTTCTAGTTCTGCTAGTCTTCCTCGCAGAGTTTCTATTTCTTGATTTTCTCTTCGTGCATCATCATCAGCATTGTCGGGTGTTTGACGAGAACTTAACTGTTCCAGTTCTTTTTTTAGAGCTTCTGTAACATGACGTTCTCTGTCCAGTTCTCTCCTTAACATCTGTGCTTCTGCAAAGAGTGTTTCCTTCTGCCTAAGAAAGTTGTGGTTTCTTTGCTTTTCCTCTTCCAAATGTTCCCTTAGTTTCTGATTTTCCATTACAATAGACTCAGTGCTGGTACCTTTATCTTCTAAGTTTCTAATTTGTTGTCTTAGCTTCCTTAATTCTTCCTGAAGTGAGGCCAAAGCTTTTTCTTCCTTCTCTAGAGATTCTCTTAAGTGCTGATTTTCTGCAGCAAGACTCTTTTTTTGAGATTCAAAGGATTTCTTCTCCACCTCAGTAGAGGTCAAACATGTGGCAAGATCTCCCTTGAGTGACTAATACAAACAATAGGAAAACAAACAAAAATACTACAATTAGAATTGTTGCCATTTCAGCTAGAAAGATGAAAGACCAAGGTAGCCCAGACTGAGGTTACTTATCATTTTGGATGCAGTGACACAGATGTCGCAGCAAGATGCAAAAATAGAGCCAGGCTGTTCATCTCAGATACACACACACAAACACTTTCTCGGCAACAATGACCACGTGAGAGACTCCCCTTCCAACCGCAGGCCACCAGCCCTCGCCTTTACTGCTTTAACTAACCGAAGGATGGCAAACTGGGAACATTAACTGATCCACCTTAAAAATAAACAAAAATGCGCGCGTTTGCCATCGATTTATGTTCAGGAAACTGGGTTTAGAGATTACAAAACAAAATACAAGAGCAGAAGCAAGGGCATTCAACAGTTGAGGCAGAAATTCAGGAACTGATTTGAACCAAATTTGCTGCTGAAAATGCACATTCATGTAACTATATCCCAACTCAAAAGGATCTCCCCACTCTCTTGGCGTCCTTGACAAACTCTAGATCTAAACATACAGAATTATATATAAATGCTATCAGCAACATGAAAGGGAAAAAAAAGACACGCCCACACAAAGCACTCCCTAATCTTCTCTCTGAATGATCTAACAGTACAAAACTAAAAGCACAGGTTAAGTATTGAAAAAAACTAATAAACATTGCCAATTTAGAAAGCAAGTCCACAAAACCTGTAGGTTTAACCTCTAGTAGGCTTTTACCAGCATATTCTACCTCGGCTGTCTTCACTAATGGCACCTGATGTCACAAGGAAAGACACAGTCTCTGTGTCCGGATAACTCCTAGACTACATACATTAATAACATTTTATTTAAACACATTCCAATAACAAGTTAGATCGAAATACCAAATCTTTGTCAAGAATTCAGGGGACATTAAAAAAAACACATTTTCAGAAAGAACTTACTACAGAAAAAATGTAATAGATTTGTGTGATAATTGAATTTCAGTTTGTGTAAATTACACACATAATGACAGAATAACCGCATCACTTCCAGCTCAACTCATACTTACCCCCACTTTATCTCCTGGCCCGTGCTGGCACTGGTAAAGGTCATCTTTCATATCCTTTAATTCACGTGTCTTTGTCACCAGCTGCTGACGTTTCTGGATCTGTATTGTACCTACAAAGATAAAAACTTTTGATAGTCTGACTTAAATCAGTAGTTAGAGGAACAGACAAACTCAAAGACCAACTTAATTTTCAAAAAGCATGCTTACCCCGCAATTAGTAACTGTTTAGCTGCAACAAAACAGAGATTATAAAACCAGATTGTTGCACACTGATTCTGTTTCTTCTAATGATAAATAATTTCTCAAACAGAGCCAAAAATTTGCTTTTCTTTGATGATAACAAATGAAGAATTTTGGAACACTACACAGAAATCAGTTAGACACAAACCAACAGAAGTTATGCAGGACAGAATGTGATTTTTTGGTGGTGGTTTTTTAGTAACACGCAAGACGATCAGGATAGAAGAGAGACCATTAGTCCGTGCATTATCCACTCCAGAACTACAAGTTACATGAATAAGAGCATCTTCACGCAGTATTTGAACTTCAATGCCCAAACACAATCGTCACACACTGCTCACAAACCAGCAACTATCTGCAGGCCCTGTCTTGCCAGTCCTCCCCACGAGCGAAGGCTGGGGGGTGAGCTCATCTCCCGTCTTTCAGCCGCCAAACAAGGGCTGAGACGCGCTATTTGTCCGAAAAAAATACCTTCATTGTACTAGCCACTGATTCTTTCCATCAAGTACAACTTCTCTGCTGGTACTTCCCTACCTGTACACATCTGTGAATACGAACACCGACTGAGTTTTCATTTCTTTAAGATTCTCTTGAATTGAGCCTACAGCAGATGGCAACAGGTTTTATATACTTCTTTCAATACCAATGCAGCATATGCAGAATTCTATTTCTGTATTTAAAGGGGGCTGTATTATTAAACATAAGAAATTCTATAACTACTATTATACTGAAGAATTTTTTGTGCTCTCAGTTTCTATCTAATGTTATCTCAAGTATGTACTTAAAAACAGACAATGCTCTATTAAACCAAGTTGAACCTCAATAGTTCAATTCAGCTACAGAAAAGCAACATTTTTACACCAATTATTTTAAGTTTGCAGAGTCCTAATACATACTTATTGGAAGCAAAGATCCTTGCGTAAGTGAATTTAAGTACACTGGCAGTAAACTTCTTTTTAATTTTTGTGTTTTATAGGTACTTTTGAAGTCCTAAGAATTCAAAGACTGCTTCTGAAAATTCATAGTTTTGTGTAAAAGGGTCATGTGGAGAGGAACCTGGATTATAGAAAAAACACAAGCTCTGTTTTCTCTCCTTATCAAGAATCATAGTTTAGATACAGTAAGCAAAAATCACATTTGGCAGCACAGAAAACGTAGCAAAGACACTCAAAATGCACATAATGAGGTACCATTCCTCAGTAACTGGTTTGTTTCCAGCTGGCACTCTAAGTCACATTATCCTTCAGATTCTTTAAGTAATCTATCCAAATCCCTAGCCCTGCAGCAGTATCTCCTTCTGCAGATTCTGGTTACAGGAAAACAACACCTCTCTGAATGCCCGTAAGAAGACTCTTCTGGCCAGGGCGCTTCCCAACTGGAGCTCTTCCAGCTGCCCGCTGTCCTGGAGAGCTGCCCTCCTCCACATCTCCTTCCTAGAACATCATAAACCAGGTAACTCCTTGTAATACTGATTAGGAAACAGTTATTGATTTAAACCTAGTGCTAGTTGCTTTCTACATCCTTAGAAGTCTCAAAGGGGTCCTAGAGCTCTGTCTAAAGGGAAAACACTATCCTGACACACCACTGCCCCCCAAAAATAGTAATTTCATAAAAAGTAACCCTTGCCAATCGTCTTACATGGCAATTGGTCTAGCACTGAAAGACTGCTGTGGAAAACGTTCATTCCAAGCCAAATCACAAAAATGCAAAGCAGTCCTCTAGGAAGATGGATTTCTCTTTGCAGGTTTGTGGGTCTTTCGAAAAACAGAACAAAAGCACACAGGAAGATGGAAAGCAGGATTTGATTTCCTTTCTAGTGGTAGGAAGATTAGTTACCACGTAACCATGAAGATCTTTCACTTGAAGAGGCAGAAACTAAAGCCCCGCAAAGCTGCCTTCTTTCTGCTGAGAATGCTGTCAGCACTGTCAGCGATGACAATTTTTATTTAGAAGTACAGATTCAATGAATGAACAAATCAAAGTGCATTCATTAATAAAGATATGATCCTGAGTACATTTCCAAAAGCTGTTTCCCATCCATAGATCTCAAAGTCCTTTAAAAGGATAGTATTTACCGTTAACCCCAATTTAAACACCATAAAACGATTAACAGAAGTGAAACCTCAAGTTACCACCACAAAGCACTATCAAACGTCGGTCTAGCTGTCGTGCTCCTCACTGCTTCTAGCACGCCAGCATCTGTCAGTCAGGTTTTACACAGCTACTACTAGCGGCAGCTGCGAAATAAAAAGTATTTTACACGACTGGATTAGTTATTCCTATAATCCTGCATACACGAGTATTTCTTAAGACCTGATTTTTTTTTTTCATGTAAGTATGCACACATATATGGATGTGTTTGTACACATACACACTCACTATTTAAAAACAAAATCTGAATGCAAGCACAACATCCACAGTACATCACTCGTGACTCTTACCTTCAGGTTTACCTGAGAACAACAACAACAACAACAATCAGAGTCGAGTGAAAATTAGTATAAATCTCAAAACAGATGTCAAAATTTAGAACCCTAAAAATTAGTCAAAATCAAATCCAACTTGAATCATATTCCCAGTCTCAAATGGAAACATAAGTCTTCTTATGAAGGCACATTTTCATATGAAACCAAAACTACTCAGGAAAATGACTATTAAAAATAAATGCTCTCTATCATTTTTATTGGAATACATGTATCGTAGAAGATCAGGATTGCACAACGTAGACTTAGATCTGCAATGAGTTCTGCTGTTTTGTTAAACGTAGTAACATGTACAGGAGGTAATATTAAATGTAATAACAGTAGAGGAGTAGAAAAGCCCATCTCATTAACAGGTGGTCAAAGGAGTGGTGTCACCATCAACATTCTGGTTTTTTTGACCATGGGGCAAACCTCATGGTACCTGGTCTCCTCAAATCAGATGGGCTTCATCTTCTAGGAAGAGCAAATGGACTATAGCCCATAAGTTGGCGGGGCTATCAGGAGGGCTTTAAACTAGGTTTGAAGGCGGAAGGGATTGAAACTGGGCTCTCCAAAGATCAGCCTAAGGATGAAAAGCCTGAATTAAGAGTGAAATCAGCAGCCCACTTGAAGTGCATGTGCACTAATGCACGCAGTAAGGGCAACAAACAAGAGAAGCTGGAAGCCATCGTGCAGCAGGAAAGTTATGACATAGTTGCCATCACAGAAACATGGTGGGATGACTCATATGACTGCAGTGCTGCTATGTGTGGCTACAAGCTCTTCAGAAAAGACAGGCAGGGTAGGAGAGGTGCAGGGGTGGCTTTATATGTTAGAGAGTCACTCGACCCTGTTAAACTTGAGGTCAGCAGTGACAAGGTTGAGTGCCTGTGGACCAGAATCAGGGGGAAGTCCAACAAGGCTGACATCCTCGTGGGTGTCTGTTACAGACCGCCCAACCAGGACGATGAAGGAGATTAATTATTCTACAAGCAGCTGGCAGATGTCTCAAAAATCGACGGCCCTTGTTCTTGTGGGTGACTTTAACCTGCCGGATATCTGCTGGGAGCTCAATACTGCACAGAAGAGGCAGTCTAGGAAGTTCCTAGAGTGTACAGAGGACAATTTCCTTCATCAGCTGGTAAATGAGCCCACCAGGGGCAAGACCCCGCTAGACCTACTGTTCACAAACAGAGAAGGGCTGGCGGGAGATGTAGGGGTTGGAGGCCGCCTGGGGCATAGCGACCATGAAATAATAGAATTTTCATTACTCAGAGATGCAAGGAGAGCCATTAGTAAAACCTCTACGCTGGACTTCCGCAGGGCAGATTTTTGCCTATTCAGAAGTCTGGTTCAGAGCATACCCTGGGAAACAATGCTTAAAAACAAGGGGCCCAGGAGGGTCAGACACACTTCAAGCAGGAGGTTTGAGCGCACAGGACCAGGCTGTACCAGTGCGCCGAAAGGCTCGCCGGCGGGGAAGACAACCGGCTCAGCTAAACAGGGAGATTCTGAATGAAATCAGAAATAAAAAGAGTTCAGCGACTGTGGAAAAAAGGGCTGGCTACTTATGAAGAATTTATGAAAATGGCTAGATCATGCAGAAAAAAAAATCAGGGAAACAAAAGTGCAATTTGAAGTTAATTTGGCCAATTCTGTTAGGGATAATAAAAAGTCCTTCTTTAAATACTTTAATAACAAAAGGAGGGACAAGAAAAACCTCCATTCTCTGTTGGACTTTGAGGGAAATATAGTTAACAAAGATGAGGAGAAAGCTGAGGTACTTAATACCTACTTTGCCTCAGTTTCTACCAGTAAGACAGGTGGCCCTCAGGACAGCTGGCCTCTGGAGCTGGTTGACAGAGATAGGAAGCCAAATAGCCCCCTTGTATTCCAGGAGGAAATAGCTGGTGACTTACTGAGCCACCTGGATCCTCACAAGTCATTGGGACCAGCCGGGATCCATCCCGGGGTGATGAGGGAGCTAGCAGAAGAGCTCGCCAAGCCGCTCTCCATCATCTTCCAACAGTCCTGGCTCACTGGGGAGGTCCCATATGATTGGAAATTGGCAAATATTACCCCAATCCACAAAAAGGGCTGCAGAGCTGACCCTGGCAGCTCCAGGCCTGTCAGCCTGAGCTCGGTGCCTGGCAGGGTTGTGGAGCAGATCATCCTGAACGCAATCACACAGCACCTTCAGGATGGACAAGCGATCAGACCCAGCCAGCATGGGTTTAGGAGGGGCAGGTCCTGTCTGACCAACCTGATCTCCTTTGATGGTCAGGTGACCCAGCTGGTGGATGAGGGGAAAGCCGTGGATGTGGTCTATCTGGACTTCAGCAAGGCCTTTGACACTGTCTCCCATAATATACTCCTGTAAAAGCTGGTGGCCCGTGGCTTGGACAAGTGCACTCTCTGCTGGGTTAAGAACTGGCTGGAGGGCCGGGCCCAGAGGGTGCTGGTGAATGGGGCTGCATCCAGCTGGCGGCCAGTCACTGGTGGTGTCCCCAGGGGTCAGGGTTGGGTCCAGTCCTGTTTAACATCTTTATTGACGATTTAGATGAGGGGATTGAGACCATCATCAGCAAATTTGCTGCTGACACCAAGTTGGGAGGGAGTGTGGACCTGCTGGAAGACAGGAGGGCTCTGCAGAGGGATCTGGATAGACTGGAAAAATGGGCCCATTCCAATGGGATGAAGTCCAACAAGTCCAAGTGCCGGGTCCTGCACTTTGGCCACAAGAACCCCCTGCAGCGCTCCAGGCTGGGCACAGAGTGGCTGGAGAGCAGTCGGGCAGAAAGGGACCTGGAAAGAGATTGAAGTGCTGGAGCGGGTCCAGAGAAGAGCAACAAGACTGGGGAAGGGACTTGAACACAAGCCCTATGGGGAGAGGCTGAGGGAGCTGGGCTTGTTCGGTCTGGAGAAGAGGAGGCTTAGAGCTGAGCTCAGCACTCTCTAGAACCACCTGAAGGGCAGTTCTAGCCAGGTGGGGATTGGTCTCTTCTCCCAGGCATCAGCAATAGGACAAGGGGCCATGGGCTTCAACTCTGCCCGGGGAAATTGAGGCTGGAGATGAGAAAGCAATTCTGTGCAGAGACAGTGGTCAGGCATTGGAATGGCTGCCCAGGGAGGTGCTGGACTCACCGTCCTGGAGGTTTTGAAACTGAGATTAGATCATGGCACTAAGTGCCATGTCCAGTCAATGGGCTGGAGTTGGACCAAGGGTTGGACTGGATGATCTCTGAGGGCTTTTCCAACCCAGTTGATTCTGTGATTCTATGATTCTGTAATCTGTGTAATGCTTAACTTCAGGGAACACACTGCACACAGAAAAATTGCTGCTGTCCCGGATTCCCTAAACCACTCTGGAACTGCAAGGACAACTACAGCGTATTTTTCTCCACTGGAGAGAGAAAAATATTGATACTATGAACTCCTGTAGAAAACATGCCTTGCTCTTACATTTACCAGATGAGCACATATGGGACAAAAGCCTGAAATCGCTCTGTGAAGGGTGTCAGGAATGCTAAACACTACCACAAATTTATTTCAAAAGAAAAGATGTGCAAAATGAAGGATACACACCGCAGTATGAGAACAACAAGAAATTTCTATCTTGAAGGGCAACAGAAAATTAATTTCTTTTTATTTACTTTAAAGTGGCGTATATTACAATTTCAGCACCGAAGGGCCTATGTTATCCATATATTAGCAGTTGCTTTTTCTCATTTTTAGGTTTAGATTGTTAGCAGAGAACAAGAAAAAAAAAAAAAGAAAACAAACAATCAAGAGTCACAATAAAACGGTATTTGTTATGCAAGATCTTGATTTTATGCATTTTATTTTCTATGAACTCACCATAGAAGTGTCCAAAGCCCATGCTGATTGCAACCACCAAAGCCAGGATGATGCATCTGTTAAGGCCACCGCCGAACTGGCGTTTGTGCTGCTCTTCCTTGGGAGGGTCGGACTCGGGTTCTGCAGGTGGCCCACCCGCAGCCTCGGAGCTGGACACCAGCCTCTTCCTAGCCCGGCGTTTTCGCACTGTGGGACTGCACTGGTTGCCAGTTTCATCACTGCTCGATTCATCATTGCTAGCCTGAGACGGAAAAACTGAAAGACAACAACAGCAGTCTTTAAAATGCATTAATTGGTGCTTTAAAACATCAATTTGGGTACCCAAATCCAACATGTTTATGCAAAATGTATTTGGCAGTTTTCTTAGGGAACACTAGTAAAGCAAAATAAAAATCCTCAATGTGATTGGTAACGCTGGATATTACACAAGGAATGCTTGCTCTACAAAGTGAAAAATTCCTTTTTTTTTTTTAAAGAAAAAGATAGAGAATCAACAAATCAGCAAAAAAAACCCATATGGTTCTTGCCTATACCTTATCACTCACTCATTAGAAAGTGTTTCTTTCAGGCAATCCTGCCTCTTAAAGCACCTACATGTACTGCCTCTGCAAATACATGTGAAGTAGATAGGTTAAGAATTCAGCTTTCCTTCTCTTACATATATTGAGACTGAACTAATTAATAACAATAGAGCAAGAGAAAGACTTGCTTAGAGAAAGCCTCCTAAAAGACAGACATGGCTCTATTATCTCAAAAAACTTCATTCTGTGATCTACATGCAGCTGCAGACAAAATTCCATTAAAGTTCCATTAATGTAGGTATTACAAATATCCAAACAAACTTTTGCATTGCAAATTTATTTAAATAAGTAATTTTGTTCACTTTTAATATCTGCCATATACTACCTTTCAACAAAGCCGTTTTCAACCACTACTGCACAGGAAAAGAACTACTTGGGTGCTCTGTGTTTGTCTCTCTCTAACACTCTGAATCCAAAATGCTTCTATTACCTGGCTGTTGTTTGGAAGACTGAATCAGCCAAGACTTGATAAGAACAAATTCTAACCATAAAAAAATATCTTTTATAGCACTTTTTGTAAAATAGTATTTATGATACCACTTGTATGTTCATATTCCTATGGCCCAAAAGCCATTTATTCTACCTGGGAAAATAATAACAGAGCTGTAATTGCTTATTGCTATTAGCAGTACAAACGCTTGCTGCATGTACTGTAAACAAGCTTATATAATCCAGTATATAGGTAATGATTATTTAATCTCCCTTGCTTGAACACATAATTTTCAAGTGTAAGGCAAGTATCAAGGGGAAGCAGTAGCAGGGTGAAAAAGCAGCTTTCAAATGTCTGTGTTCACACGCCTGAAATAGATGCAACGTGATCAATGAAGCCTCCAGCACATGACAAAGTGCTCCTGCTCAGACAGTTCTAAATGTGATGCCCGCAATTACACAATGCTAACGCCCCTTCTAGAAATATGGTTGTTCATTCTCGTCTCAGAGATCATCACTCAAATATAAAAAGATAAACACGGAGTTACTGTCCTTGAAAATTTCACAGCTGAGAATCATTTGTTTGAGCAAAGCCATGCACACACCACTGAACAGACAAGAATGCCAAGCAGTGCTAAAGGCATTACCAGTTAAGATTCTTCCCTGAAAATAAATTCCAACTGCATGGAAGTGATTTTATCAACTCCAGAAAATATTACCAATTAGTATCTGGAATACATGATACGTATCTGATTTCTGACTCTGTGGACAAGCATCAGGTCAGACTAAGCAGACATTGCAACAAGGTCACATCACTTCAACAGCTACTTGACATGCAAATTTGCAGATTCTTAAACCCAAAAACCAACAACAACGCAAACGAAAACCAACAACCACCACACAGTCACCAGACAATCGGAAAGCAAAATCAACAAGCTGTGAGGCACTTAGAGGCATTCATAAGCACTTGCTGGCAAGTTGTCAACAGCATTACACTTCGAGGCAAGAATGACATTGCCTTACAGCTGCTCTGCAAACTCGGTACAAAGCTGTACTCTAACGTTCAGAGGATGAAAAGGAGTATAAATGAAACAAAGTGTGACCACAATACCAGCCTGAAATTCTAGCTTCTGCTGTGATTTTGAAATGTCGGGTCTACAATGGAACCCAGGTGAAGTAACAACATCAGTTAAGAATTTCATTTTCTTTGACATTTCTGCACAAACACATCTCAAGCTTAGACGCAATTTATTTCAGCATTTGAGCACTTCCGCTAGTTCAGTTAATTCACCAGGCAATACTAAAACATTTCTGTTTGTGTGGTGAAGACAGCCTAAACAGGAATTAGTTTGCAAGTAAAAGCGGCAGAAAATCCTTGTAGAGCGTTTTAGTATCTACATGAGGAAAATCTGAAGCTCATCCTTTTCCAACCCAACAGAGAACTCAACAAGAAGTACATGGCAAAGATTTCCATTGCCAAAAAGTGGCATGAAAATTTTGGCTGCTAAAACTTTGGCATTTAAAATAAATGCAAAAGTACTCCAGACATTTTCTGTACTACTTGGTCAATCACATACACAGCAATAAAGACCACGTTGAAATCAGCTTAAGTTAGAAGGAAGAAATTATTTTTGCCAGTCACACATAAATTTGGAATCCAACAAGAACTATTCATTTAAATGGTCAAGCATACATATTAAAATGTATTACAAAGGTTACTGATGCCCATTCCAAATTTACATGTAAGCTTAACATTTTTCAAAAAAGCAAATAAACCACTGACAGTTTAGCTGAATTCTTCAGTGAGGATGGGCTCTCAGCATCTGTATGGAATATCACTACTGTAAGACTAAGTCAAATTGCTACTGATAATTTTAACAACACTCCATGCAAACCGTAAGCAATCAGCTTTACACAAGCTGATCAAATTTAGTCACACCACCTTGGAAAGGAAGACTGCGAGACACATGCTGTTTCACCTCATCTCCCCATCCCCTCACACAATCAGGAATCTTCCTCAACTTCTCCAGCCAACTGACTTTTGTGCACAAAACCATGGGAGGAAAAAGAAATACATTTTTAGAACTCGGTCCTAAAAGAAAGTCAACTCAATTTTAAATTAAAAATTAAGTCATCCAGAAGACAACAGCTTTTTTATGAATCATCACTGGTCATAAGTGTAATTTTCTCATTCCAATGGATACTATACAGAAACATGAACATTTAATGATAAACAAAGATAAAACAGTAGTTTAAGAAAAATCTTGCCCTTGTAATAAACTTACTCAGAAAGGTAAAACTCGGTAACACAAAACTGTTATAGAGGATAAATAGAACAGAAAAGACTACAAATAAGCAGCCAAACAGAATGAAAAAGGAGGACTAGAGAGCTAGAGAAGAGTAATACAAGAGTAAATTTTTTCTTTTAGTTTGGGTTCATTGTTTTTTGTTTGTTTTTAGTTAGCCAAGTATTTATATCTTTCCTCCTGAATACTATGAGTTGCATTTCTGACAAGTAATGAGAGTATTTTAAATGCAGCTTTTTCCAATCCGTGGCAGATAAAACTGACACCAGCGGCAATGTAGGCCCACTGATGAACGAGGTGGGTGCCCTGGTGACAGAAGATACAGAGAAGGCAGAGTTACTGAATGCTTCTTTGTCTCTGTCTGCTCTGCCGGGGGCTGTCCTGGGGATCCTGCACTGCTGAGGCCCCAGAGGAAGACAGGACAACGGAGGAGTTTGCCTGGGTTGATGAGGACTGGGTTAGGGAGCAATTAAATAGTCTGGACATCCATAAATCCATGGGTCCAGATGGGATGCACCCGCGGGTGCTGAGGGAGCCGGCTGAAGTCACTGCTGGACCGCTCTCCGTCATCTTTGCCAAGTCTTGGGAAACGGGGGAGGTGCCCGAGGACTGGAGGAAAGCAAATGTCACTGCAGTCTTCAAAAAGGGCAAGAAGGAGGACCCGGGTAATTACAGACCGGTCAGCCTCACCTCCATCCCTGGGAAACTGATGGAACGGCTTCTCCTTGGTGCCACCTCAAGGCATGTCAGGGATAAGAGGGTCATTAGGGGCAGTCAGCATGGCTTCACCAAGGGGAAGTCATGCTTGACCAACCTCATAGCCTTTTATGAGGACACAAGACAGGTGGATGGATGGATGGATGGATGATGGCAGAGCGGGGGACGTGATCTACTCTGACTTGAGTAAGGCATTTGACACAGTCTCCACAGCACCCTCACAGCTGAACTGAGGGAGTGCAGTCTGGA
The DNA here is from genome assembly GCF_036013475.1 of Columba livia. Lineage (NCBI taxonomy): Eukaryota > Metazoa > Chordata > Aves > Columbiformes > Columbidae > Columba > Columba livia. The sequence continues at coordinate 190,496 of NC_088612.1, read as the reverse complement.
TGAGCGGGGAGTGAGGTGGACTGGGAACCCCTGAAGGGAAGAAGCCAGAGAGTCGTGGTCAATGGGCAGAGTCCAACTGAGGCCTGTACCCAGTGCAGTGCCTCAGGGGGCAGTGCTGGGGCCGGTGTTATTCAATATATTCATCAGCCATTTGGACGAGGGAATAGAGTGACTGTCAGCAAGTTTGCTGATGACACCAAGCTGGGAGGAGTGGTGACACTGGAAGCTGTGCTGCCATCCAGAGACCTGGACAGGCTGGAGAGCTGGGCAGGGAAACATTTAATGAAATATAACAAGGGCAAGTGTAGAGTCTTGAATCTGGGCAGGAACAACCCCAGGTTCAGTGTAAGTTGGGAATGACCTACTAGAGAGCAGTGTAGGGGAAAGGGACCTGGGGGTTCTGGGGACAGCAGGGTGACCATGAGCCAGCACTGGGCCCTTGTGGCCAGGAAGCCAATGGTACCTGGGGTGGGTTAGAAGGGGGTGGTCAGTAGGTCGGAGAGGTTCTCCTGCCCCTCTGCTCTGCCCTGGGGAGACCACACCTGGAATCTTGTGTCCAGCTGTGGCCCCTCAGTTCCAGCAGGACAGGGAACTGCTGGAGAGAGTCCAGCGCAGCCACCAAGATGCTGGAGGGAGTGGAGCATCTCCCGTGTGAGGAAAGGCTGAGGGAGCTGGGGCTCTGGAGCTGGGCAAGAGGAGACTGAGGGGGGACTCATTCCTTTTTACAGATATATAAAGGGTGAGTGTCAGGAGGATGGAGCCAGGCTCTTCTGGGTGACAGCCAGTGATAGGACCAGGAGCAATGGGTTCAAACTGGAACACAAGAGGTTCCATTTAAATATGAGAACAAACTTGTTGGGGGTGAGGGTGGCAGAGCCTGGCCCAGGCTGCCCAGGGGGTTGTGGAGTCTCCTTCTGTGCAGACATTCCAACCCGCCTGGACACCTTCCTGTGTAACCTCATCTGGGTGTTCCTGCTCCATGGGGGATTGACCTGGATGAGCTTTCCAGGGCCCTTCAACCCCTGACACTCTGGGATTCTGCGTGATTCTGTGATATTCTACGTAGCTACGAAGGCAAGCAAAAAGTTACTGTAGTCATTCTGCTATTAGTCCTCATGACCCCAAAAATCAATTCTCTCTCAGTTGCCAGTTATTTATGCCAACTCTATAAAAGTGAAAAAAAAGCCAAGAGAAAACCTACAATTATTCTATGAACTAAAAGTCACTTTAATTCTCCAAAATACTCTAGAAATTTACTTTCTATTTAAAAATAGTGAACACTTAACAGAAGAGAATGCTTTCAAATAAAAAGATTACAGAAGTACATTTGGACAAGGTTTTGGAGTTAGGGCAACTAGAGTTGTCCTAGAGACTGCAAATATTTGGACACATACTCAACAAGACCAATATTTTTTCTCCTCTCCACACAAAGAAAGGTTCCCTAAGCCAAGATTTTTTTTTTCCCAGTGACATCTTTGCATACAGTTGCTTAGTAAATTATTGCTCTTACCAGTTTCTAGATGGGAAAATGCGTATTGACTGCTAGAGGAGGAACCCATGTTAAAATCGTCTGAACTTGGAGCTTCTTCACCATCAGCTGGAGCTTCCTCCTGACTTGGAGTTTCTTCTTGTTTTGGAGCTTCAAGCGTAACTATGTCAGAATCATCGCTAATAGTTCCAATGCAGAATCCATCATCAGGGATGTTTTCATTCTTTTCCTAGGGAAATGGACAATGTAAAATTTATTCAGGTACATGTAACATCAAGTAATTTTTTAAAGAGTAAGAATTCTTAATGCTTTAAAGAAAAGGAAAAACCAGTATCTTCATTTTGATGCCTTCAAAACATTGCTTGGCATTGTCAGATGGGGCTTACAGAAGCACCTGAATAACATAAGGTAATTTACCTCTGGAACTGTCTGAGTTTCCTCAAAAGCAGAAAGAGTATTATCTACCACTGGTATCTCTCCATCAGTGTTGCACTGAGCTATATAAATAAAAAGAGCAAAAAACAAACATTGGCACTAAAACCAGTAACTCAACAAATTATGCCCACTCCCACCTAATATTAATATAAGCATAATTGTGACAGCTTTTTATTATCTACTCAAATTAGGGAAATTTTCCTAAAAATACTCAATCTAATTTTCAATATCCCTCTAACAAACATCAGAATCCAAACTGTCATTATGTAATACAGTCATGGGGGATACTTCAATTCAAATGCTCAAACTGACCATAATGCAAGCAACCTATAAATAAAAACCACAGTTAGATAAAAACCAACACTACACTGTAAGCTGATACCACAGTACTCCTGTATGCTGGGATAATTAAAATACTTTCCAGCTAGTTACTGGAGTTTGAGCATCTACTCCTCTTTCTACAAGGAGAAGTTACGAATTTGGAAACACGGCCAAGCTCAAATTTAGTCAACTAAACGCTGAACCTGTCAAGTCTGTGTTCTCATACCAATATTAACAAATTCAGTCTTAAATTTAGTAATTAAAATAAGTGGATTTTCATTATATTAACACCCACCAGACTTACATTTCCAACTCAAGAAATGCTAACACAGTGCCACAATGTTACCTTACAAGTGTAAGAGCATTGATGGCTCCTTCCAAATTACTCTTATTTGGTCCATGTCATTATTAAATAATGTTTAAAATAGAGTTTATCAAGGTCACTTCTAGAAACTATTTTCCAGCAACATCAGTACATACTATTCTATAACACATCTGAAGTATTGACAAAATGAAAGATATTCTACTAATTGTCTCTATTTCAAGAAAAAAATACTTTCATAAAATTGGTGACTGAATATTTTCCATGACACTGATGAAGGAAGAACTTTGACAGAGGCCTACAAAGTGTGCAAACTCTATTAAAAATACTAATTTTGTGGAAACGCTACAGGCACCTATTTTATGGAACTGCTCCTCTTTTAACATCTAACCTTGCAAATCAATTGGTTGCTCCTCTTCTGGCAAAGAAACATATTCTTCTGAAACAAACTCATGGTTGTCGTTTGTGCTTCCATTTTCTGAAGTCACCGTCTCTATGTCAGAACCCTGGAGTTAAAGAGTTTTAAATGAACATTACAGTTATTGGGGTTTCCATCAGTAAAGTAGAAGGGTTACAGAGGAAACGGGACATTAATAATAAAAACAGAAGAGAAGAATAAAAACCCTTAAAACTGAAGAAGAATTTAAGCAAAAATAAGCAAGAGAAATACCAAGTAATTGAGAAGAGGGAAACAGCTGATAGTGTGTACCACTTATGACCATGATCAAAAAAAGGCAGAGGAGGAAAATTCCGGGAAAAAAAAAAAGACAATTTAGGCCTTAACTAACAACTATGCTAAGCATTTTAAATAATTATTTTCTATTAGCTTTATTAGACCTATTTATTAAACAGAATCTAAAGAAACAAAAGAGATTTTCAAATGAGTTTTGAGTATGGGATCTAATTCTTGCACATATGTCCATACATTTTATGTAAACACACCACTGCCTCCCCCCAAAGAAATGGACCGTGGGCAGCACCACCATGAAATCCAACAAGTACCAGAACCAGGAAAAATACATATCATTCTACTCCATCTCAATTCCTGTCAGCAAACGTGAACGGCTGTTTTAATAGTACATCTCTGACACCAGGAAAACAAACATTTATCCAATCTCCAAATTGGATTTCTGTGTTTAATCCAGAAAGGAGCCTCAGTTCTTGGTCAGCTGCCAGTCCGCACCAACCTCAGACTGGACCAGACCTGAAGACAAACAGCGCTCAGAGGCCGCAGGGCGCTGCAGGCAAGCACCATGGGTAACAGCTCTAAATATTTAATCTTCACACAGTAATTTTTGTTTAAAAGAACTGATGGAACACAAGTAAGGTTATTAGAAAACTATAAACATGCAAAACATAATTGAAAAATACTAAGTCATGCTGATCCGTAAATAACTTGTGCTGTTTTTGTAAACAGAGAGAGTTATTTTTGTAACAGCAGGTGTGAAATTACAGTAGTAGTAATACTTCCAGATCAGTTTCCCTAGGTGCTCGTTTCAGGACTCAGGCAAACATGTATGTTTTTGTTTTTAGGAAGAGACTACTCCAGGAAAATCAGATACCTCACAAAGAGTTGCATAAGATACATTCTGCAATCACATTACAAAGCTATGTTGCTTTTTAAAAGGCTTTGAAAATTAACTGCTTTGGCAATTTGGCAAATACTTTGTATTTCTTAATTTTGACTACAAAAGCATCACAATTTGAACCACAAATGTTTCACAGAAATTCACCATTCACTTATAAGTAACTTACTAAAATCTGAGTGAAATCTCATGAAAGAAAATACAAAACTATTTGTATATACACAATATACACAATATCTACGTATTTTGTATATACAAAATACACAAAATTGCTCTCTGGTGTAACAGAACCATTACTTTTGTTTCTTAAGTTGTGAAGAAGAACGAATAACCAAAATTTAGTTTGCCACAACAAAGCAAACATCAGGAACGTAGCTTAAAGCAGACTACAGTTTCAGCTAAAACAGCACGACGCCAGGCTGAGGGCAAGGCGCGCGGCCCTTCCGCAGACGCGCGGTGCGGTGCGGTGCGTGCGCGGCCCAGAGCCGCCCTGCGCGGCCCAGAGATGCCCTGCGCGGCCCAGAGATGCCCTGCGCGGCCCAGAGCCGCCCTGCGCGGCCCAGAGATGCCCTGCGCGGCCCAGAGCCGCCCTGCGCGGCCCAGAGATGCCCTGCGCGGCCCAGAGATGCCCTGCGCGGCCCAGAGATGCCCTGCGCGGCCCAGAGATGCCCTGCGCGGCCCAGAGCCGCCCTGCGCGGCCCCGCTCCGCCCCAGGCGCCCGACCCAGCGGGTCTCCTGCTCCTCTTTTGGTGACAGGATTCCTGACCTGCCACCCGACACAAAACAAGGACAAAAGCTCCAACGATCTCTTAAATATCACCTTGCTAACAACAAAAATGAAACGATGACCCAACATTTATAAGCCACAAACCATATCTCTTGCTTTTGAAACGGAACTGAGTTTCCAAAACTTAAGTACAACCAAACGCCTGCAACGTGCAACGGCTTGCTTTCCAAATTACCTAGATTTGCTTTATAATCTGCAGTGACTATTCCCTGTTTTCCTGTTCCTTGAAAATGTTTTGGGGCAGGAAACAAGAAGATGCAGACAGCCAATATCTGAGTGTCATTCCAGGAAAACAGTTAACCCATTTGCTCTGAGGATTCTGGCTCAACAACCTACTCCCTTTACCAGACAGTGCTAAATGCTTAAAAAACACAAACCAAACCATACCACACTCACACACCAACCAAGATCTGAAGTGATACAAAAATCCTGAGGGCTAAAGAAGAAAAGTACATTGGAGACCCACACTAACAGGTAGGGCCCTGCAGAGTTTCTGAGCAACTTCAGGCCTGCCCCGTTTACCCCAGGGGAAAATCAGACACAGCATTAATCTTTCCTAACTTCAAGTGTCTACACTCGAGCAAATTGTTGAAGGCACCTTTACAATAAATACAGTCAGTGGAGTCAAGACAGCACATCACTTGATCAAATATAAGCGTTGACCTTAGCATAAGAATTATTGGTCTCCAGACTTCATTGATTGTATTGATCTAATCTATACAATGCAAACTTAGAAACTAACATCAGATTCAAATGCCTACCCTGTAGACAACGCCTAGGCAACAACACATTTCATCCCAACAGACTTTTTGTCTCAAGCTTTATTCTACTAGGAATCACAAATCACTTTTGTTTTAATAAAGCCACAGTCACTTTATACAACTAGTCAAACATCAGAAGATGGGAAACAAACACGCAAATTAAACCAGTGCACACAAACGTAATAATGACTTTACAAAGAGTTTTACCCCAAGACTTGAACAAAGAATGAGGGAATTCTAACATTTCATTCCAAGGTATGACAAATAAGGGAAGCTATAGCAGAGATTGGAAGATGGACAGAAACACAACTGAGGCAACACAAATCTGATGGACCACCACACATCAGTTGAACAGGTTTTAAGAAACAAGTATTTTGAGCCATGATTCCCAAACTCACAAAATTTTCTTGCAGAGACGGCGGGAGGGCTGTCAGGGAAGGATAGTGGAAGGAGGTATGGAAGGAAAAGGAGAAATAAATTAGCAATGGACAAGCTACACAGAATGTCAGCGTTTTCGGGAAAGATGGAAGACAGGAAAACACCTCACTAAAATTCTAACAATTCTCCAACGTAAAACCTTTGGAAAAAAAATTATTTTAAACAACAAAATCTGTATCAGCTATAGTCAAGGATACACATTTTTAAAGAGCAGTTTTATGTTTTCTTACTTATAAGTCTCTCTTCTCTATTCCCTGTTGATACACAAGACCAATACAAAACAAAATTACAAAGCTGAAATAATGTTTTACGGCATATGGTTAGTCTTAAACAGAAGAATTTTGTTAATTGGAGACTGCGTACCTCGTGATTGATGACAGTCCAGCCACAAGATGAATCACTGTCACTGGAACTCTCAGACATTTTCAAAGCACGCTGCAAGTAAAAGCAGGTTCTTTTAACACGCCAGATTTAAAATTTCTCTGTAGCATCATCAGTTAAGTCATGCTGCAGTAGGTAAAGAAATTTCTGAATTGTTACATGCACAGGAACTACAGTTTATTCAATAAAAACGCCTTTTTTTTTTAGAGAAGACACGAACTAGGATCTGTTGGAACTAACTGTCTTCAACTATGGGCAAACAATAATGTTTCATGTTGCTTTCATTCCTTTCAAGTACTATGAAAAATGCTGATTCTGAAGAAAACTGAGAGAGTACCTGGAGGGTACAGGAACAGGATGAAAAACCAGAAGTACAGATTTGACTCGTTACAGCGGTGCCAGCGCACTGACAGCTGCTTTCAGAAGAGCCGTCTGGCTGCAGCTGCCTGTTCGTCACCTCTCCTGTACCAGGAACACAGAGCATTCATTATTGCCACACACTCAGATTATTTTTTAAAGTTCTTAACTAATGAAAAGACTTAAAAATAAATATCTAAAACTGTTAAATAAAATTTACTGTACGTTTATCTGGGGGGGGGAGGGCGGACACAAAACAAAGCAAAAAAAAAAAAAAAAACAACCAACCAACACCAACAAACAACCTTCCCCAAAGCAGAACAATTTCCAACCAATTGTGTGTTACATTATCCATCCAATGTATTAAAACAGCAAAAGAAATAATGGTTCAATAAAGCTGTCCATTCATTCATCTTTTTATAGAAAAGCAGAGAATTCTGATAACTTCAGACATCTGCTTTATTTCCCGCAACTAACTACTTCTGGTGAGAACACAGAGAAAAGCACCTATTCGTTTAAATTTATTTACTCTCTATTGTTAATCCTGTCTTTACGCCCAGTTCGTTAACATACAAAATATACAGAAACATTGAATTAGAACACCTAAATATGCCACTGTGGCTAGTAATTGGAACAAAAAACAACAACAATCAAACTTCCAATTCCATTCAGCTTTCTTAAAAAACACATCAAACATATGTCTTCCATCTCTGCATCATGGTAGTTATCATGTTTTGCTAATGTAACACTTTTTCCTCATCAACTTCAACTAATACAGTTGGGGTTCCGCTGTAAAATCACAACTACAGTTTATTAAGCAAAACTAGTCACTAACAATCGACTTAGGTTTCAAACTTACAGAGCAATAGGATTTCTACTTAGTATAAAGCCCTACTTTGAATATGGTTGTAACTTTCCTTTAGATCTTTTTCTTCCTTCATTGGTGTTTTTCCTGGGATCTCAGCTAGGGAACGTCAGGGCAGTGTGTGTTTGGGTTGGGTTGGTTTTGTTTTGTTGCTGATGATTCTGGTTTTCTTTTGTCACGCTTGTTTGGGTTTCTTTAATCATACTGTATTCATCTTACTTTTATTTCAAATTGTGCTTTTTTTAAAAATCATACTTCTCCAATCATCACAACCAATGCCCAAGTGGTCAACACTGCATTCCCGAGTTCTCATGAGACAATAACATCTGCTTGCTGCCATCAAATGGTTTTAACGGGACCAGGCGTTCAGCAGCAGCAGCATTCCTTCCAGGGGAAGGCAACTACCAGCACCAGAACTTGCCACCTATCAGAAACACCACTGGATATGTTGCAAAAACTGTACTGGTCACCTGAAATTGTCTTTCGAGAATTCTATTCAGTATAAAAACATTCCCATTTAATTATTCTACAGTTCAGTCAATGGTGCAATCACAAGAGTACCAAAATTCATAGTAATTAAAACCCAAGCGTTTTGCATCACAATAAAAAAAATATAGTTATGGGCAAATATAGTACGGGCAGCCCCATCCTTACTAGCAAGTCTGATCTCCAGTGTGGAAGAAATTCAGGCTGTGGCTTCATGACATGGCAATTCCAGTTTTAGTGCATCTCAGTGCTAGATGTAAAACAATGAAGTCACATAATGCAAACCCTTTAACAGGGAAAAATAAAAGAAATCTGTTGATACAAGTGCATTTACAAATTTTGAAAGGGCAAGTTTTAACAGCAGAGACTGTGCTGGACACCGTGGCGCCTGTCTTCCTCTGGCTAGCTCAGCATTTCAGCAGGAGCCCCGGCTAACTCCACAGGAGTGCCGTGCTGTCCCCTCTCTGTCCAGATCACAGACTGAGCACCGCATAAAACCAGTCCTACGGGATACACTGCCGTGGCCTCAGGCTCCAGAGAGCACTAAACATCTGTCTTCCCAAATGAAAGCTTCAGGACCTAACTATGTAGGTACCAGCATAATAAAAAAAAATTAGTAAAACAAACAGAGGAACAAGCAGACAAACAATCTTTATTTTCTGTGACTTGCTGACCTTGATAAATGGCCTTGATTTGGAAGTTACTTATCTTGTATTCAACCTGAATATCATACTGCATATTTAACTGAATACAGGTGACCAATCTTCAAAACAGAAAAGCTTCTAATATCAAGAAAAAGAACGGAATAGAAAAGAATAATTACAAAATCATTAACGTTCACAGGCAGAAGTGTTAAATCTATCAAAGATGATAGACAGATAGATAGATAGATAGATAGATAGGCATCAGACTGAAGGGCATCTCTAGGATTACTATATTCTTACAAGCACATTCAGCATACATACATGTGTGAAACGGTTATCAAAAGTAAAGTATGTTATAATTAGTTAGCTCTAAAAGAAAAAAGCTTTAAGAAAAAAATACCTAGGGACAGCATTTCCACACTTCAGTCATCAGCTAAACACACACTGTCGTAACTAAACCTGCAGGCCCATCAAGTCCCTACAGTAAAGCGAAACACAGAAGACTAATCTGAGCCCAGTGGCTAAACTGACCTATTCACAAAATCTCCCCCAGCTTATATTCGCTGCCATCAAATGACAAAAGACACATGAAGGCTGAGGAGACGTGCTGGATACAGCTGACACAGTCAAGTTGCTTTGGGCAGGAATCAAAAAGACATGAAGCCTGCAGCTTCCTAACGAATTAAGATGATGCTGATGAGTTCTAGTTCAACAACAGCAGGGATAACTGGAGGATACAGCAGAGTACTCCACATCTTCTGTATGTCAGGCCAAGCCAGAAGGGAAGATTGAAAAAAAGAAAAACACATCCCGCACACACAGCTTCACTTGTTTGGCTTCTCACTAAATACCTTCATTGCCACTATTTCCTAGGACAAATGTACAGTTCAGTTTCTTCTGTATTCCAGTTTAAACTGCAACGCTGATTCTAGGCCCACAAATGTCCTACACTCTCAGTGACATCTCCTTTCACATTTCCATCTAGACAAAATAAATATCCATCATACTCAGAATTCAATCAGTCTGTATTTTTTTGGGGGGGAGAAAGGGATCAAGGAATTAGAAATGTGAACTACTTTCCTAACCTTACTGAAATGCAAACCAGAAGCACAAGGTGTAACAGTTTTCAGCTGACTATACTGTTGATAACATAATACCAAGTTATCCCACATATCTATATAAAAATAAATAGGAGATACCACATCCTATTTATCCACCATGAAGCTGAATAAATACGAGTCTCAGAAAGAGTAACTATTCCAATCTAAACAAACGCATGCATTCTTCCATCTTAGAAGAGGATTTCCTAGCCTACAAAAACCTCAAGAAGCATTGACAAAGATGAAGAAAGCACCCATGGGAATCGGTGTTCTTTAGAGTTTACTGTGCTGTCATTCCAAGTAAAAACTCACAGTTCTCTTCCACTGCAGCTTCTTTGCCACACAGCAGAAACAAAACCGCATTACAGTGGTATTGTACTTCAGGGTTTTCATGCAAGCTTATTATTTCTACTAAGTGGTATAATTTCTTCCCCAAAGTAACATTCTTCGTTATGAATATATTTAGCAACCCATAAAGACCGTCTCCTTACTCTGATTTTCACAAGCCAAGTGTGGCTTCTAAAAGCCAACCCACTCCCAAGCCGGGCACTCCGTGCTCAGCAGGTGTCACATCACACCTGCCGCAGAAAGCGGCCCCGGGCCACAACAGTAACGGCAACAGTAACAGCTGCGGGCACAGCACACCTTGCATCAGCCTGGGAGGGAGATGATGAAAGAGAAGGAAGCTGGCAAACGCCCGCGGCCGGGCCGGCACGGCGGGAACGCCGCCCGCGGGGCCCGCTCGGCCGCCACCGAGACCGCGCCCTCCCCGCAGCGCCCCGGCTACTCGCCCCCTGCGGCCAACAGGGCTGCCCCGGCTCCAGCGCCCCCGGGTTCGCGCCGCTGCGGGCGGACCCTGCGCACGCCCGGCCGCCGCGCTGCCCGCGAGGCCGCGCACCGAGGCCAGGCCTGAGGGCGGCAGCCCCCCGCGGGCCGGTCTCGCCGCCTACCTGAGCGCGGCCCCGCTCGGACGAGAGGCCGCCAGCGGCGGCCGCCCGTGACGCCGTCAAAAACAACACCGGCCTGCCCGGGCCGCGCCTGCGCACGGCGGACGCGCCCCGCAGCATCCTGGCGAGCGTAGTCCGCGCCCTGCACGGCCCGCCGGCCGGCGCGCCCGGCCGACTACAGCGCCCAGAGTGCACCGCGGCGGGCGGCCGCCCCGCCCCCGCCGGGCCCCCGGCGCTTCCCGCTGCCTTGGCAACGGCACGCTCTGAGCGCGGGCCTGGCGGGCGCGGAGCCCCGCACCGCGGAGGCGGTACGGCCGTGTCGGACCGGGACACGGCGGGACCGCGGAGGGAGGGGAGGAGACAGGGAGGGCCTGCGGGCCCGGGGGCGGTGCTCGGCCCTGGGGGAGGCAGCTCAGCGGCCCCGACAGCGCAGGGAGCTTCTTACAGATGTAATCACAGGATAAGCAAGCAACGGGGCAGCCGGGTCTGAATGGACGCGCTCCGTTACATGCAAATAACGCTTGTACTAAGGGAAAGAAACAAGCAAACAAAAAAACCCCAAAACCAAACCAAAAGTGCTCCAAAGAACACCCCAACCCCCAACCAAAATAAAAGAAGTACAGTCTATGGACTAGAAATATTTGATCCTTCTAGGCTGAGGCAGGTGGAAAAACTCTGACTGCGAATTAACTAATTTTGAATGTTTCCCAACAGCTCAGTTTGGACTCGGCCACCTGCAGCCCTGCTGCTCCAGGAGCTGTCCTCTCCCAGCGCCGCCTGCAGCTGCAGGTAAAGCCGCTGCCCCTCACCGAAACCCCCCCTCATCCACAGGTACCTCCTGCACCCAGAGGCCTGGGCCCCAGCAGTGCTCTAGCGGGGCAAAACTATCACAAGACAACAACAGGCCTCATTAATAAAGGAAGTCAGAATTTCTTACTTGAGCTTTATCTAGGCTGGCGACTTAGATGTTTTCTTCATCTCTTACATGATGGAGAAACAACAAAAAAATATTTCATTGCACCTCTGAAGAACAAGAGGTTTTGAACAGCTTGTTCAGCAAAACAAAGGGACGTACCTTATTCTGGGCAGTTTTACCACATGCTCACCAAAGCAGCATTGGAGCACTTGCCATGAACGCGCTAAGCAGTAACTGTCCTATGTTCATTCACTCCCAATGGAAGGAAAAAAAAATGCATGCATGTGAATGTGAGCAAGGAAGTACGATATCAGGAGGTTTGTTTAGGGCTCTATTTTAGTGTACGTATTTCTATATATTAGGAAAGTCAAAACCAAAACCGAACCACCCACAGAGCCTCACTATATTCTTACTCTCATTCATATTTTTATTACCTATACTAATTATTTTTGTCAAACGTATTAAGATATATTCTATGCTCAAGATTATCACTAATGCAGAAATTGGTGCAAATTCAAATTTTTACCACACTTCCTAGCCAACATGAGTCCTTTTATCACTGTGCGTTGTTTACTAAGCAAGGTCAAAAGTCAAAGTGTTTAGTTACTCACTCTCCACTATGCATGTATTTCAATACACATCTTGAGCAACATTTGCTCTGACCACAGACATTTAACAAATGTGAAATTATTTGCCATGTTAGTTTAAAAAACTTAATTAAAATCTGTCTCCTTAGTAGGGAAAGAAGATGACTTCTGCTGAGAAGCTGCCACCAAGTCTGAACACTGAGCAAAACCAATCTCCTCATTGGCCTCTCTGCACAAATCCTGGCAATCCAGTGTTTTCCTGTATGCTGGACCCCAAAATATTTGGGACCAGTGTTTCTTTGGCAAAGCCTCAGGTTTTACTGTTTAAAACAACTTCAAGTGAATATGGTGCTATGCCACCTATCTCACAGATGGTACCCTGTACTTATCATCCAGTGGATCATACCTTTTCAAAACACCTACTCACTTGTGGGTCATCTCAAAATAGTTATTTAAACACAGCCATTGACAGAAATAGGGTATATGACTACCCCAATTTACAGCATACTCTCTAAAAATGCATCTGCATCTTTATGTCATAGATTTAGACTAAACACTCAGTTTAATAAAAAAAAAAAAAAAAAAAAGTCTGACTGTTATTTGGGTAATTCCGGGAATAACTGCCAATTTCTGATTTATTTTGGTTTTGCTGGGTCAAATAAGATGTATCAGAAAGGATGTAGCCCACTGGATGGTACATTTCTCTCAGTCAGACCTAAACCCAAGAAAATAAAACTTTTGAAACTGGTATCATAATTGTGTAACTCTGATTTTATAGAAAGAGTTAAGTATAAGTTAAGTGTCTGGTTTTAAAGCTTGAAATCAGTCTGCACATTCCTACATCACATGACACTAATACCAACATAACTCACGTGACTTTGATGCGGTGTACGCACCATCAGCTCAGCTATTAAGCTCAGAAGTTTAACATCCGTTTGTTCCCAATATAATCAGATAAAACAGGCAGATGTTGTTCATGCCACCAAGCACATCTGCTTCCCTAACCTATAAAGAGGACACTCTATTTCATAGCAGTAGAAAAAGATGCCTGCCTACATCCAAAATAGCCTCAAGTGGCTATAATCCGTCACTACAACACAAAAGCCCATATAGTTGCATACAGATTGTTCTAATAGACTCTGCCACCAAAACATAAAATCAGGAACTTAGAACCAGCATCTACTGCTTTGCATTTTCTTTTTCCCATTGCCAGTGTCTCTCCTTCTTGCCATTACACTCCACTGCGGCACTGAAGCTCCTGAGCTGCTGTGAAGAAGTTTCACCCCTTCCCTTGCAAGGCAGTGGGCATCTGCAGCAAAGAAGGAACAGCAGCTACCCCAGGTATTTCTGACTTGCCTCAGCACTCCTCTCAACACTCTGAGTAAAGCAACTAGATGTTAACACCTGCCACCTTCTGCCTGTTCCACAAGTACAACATTTACACAGAATAAAATATATCCGCATAATAAATACTTGCTTCTAAAGGCATAAATTAGTCATAAATGGTATTGAGGAAACAGACTGATGTGGAAAATTCAGAAGTCTGCTAAAACTGCTACTGAAAGGAGTGTAGTTGAAACGGTCACAATTTGGATAAACAAACAAAACCACTTCAAGTCCAGGTTTCAGATTTTCACAGTAATCCAAATGCCAACATACTATATATCTATATAAGCAATACAATTCTATATTACATTCTTCCATCATGCAAAACAACAGGTGCAGGACTTCAAAGCACAGTGTCATGCTTCACGCCATTTTACGATGCTTGTTACCTCACCAGGATGGCCCCTTCCTTGAGAACCTTTAATCACACCAGTATTCCTGAGATACGAGCCAATGTCAAGACAAGTTAAAACACCAGCTCAAGAAAAAGATATATTCTCATATAAATAACAATGTTTTTGAATATGCTCTACAGCTATATAGTAAGATTACTCATTGTAGTAGGATGGAAGAACTCACATTCATTGATAGGACGATTTATCACAGGATTAATTTACGAGGGGCAAGGAAAACCTCCATTCTCTGTTGGACTTTGAGGGAAATATAGCTAACAAAGATGAGGAGAAAGCTGAGGTACTTAATACCTACTTTGCCTCAGTTTCTACCAGTAAGACAGGTGGCCCTCAGGACAGCTGGCCTCTGGAGCTGGTTGACAGAGATAGGAAGCCAAATAGCCCCCTTGTATTCCAGGAGGAAATAGCTGGTGACTTACTGAGCCACCTGGATCCTCACAAGTCATTGGGACCAGCCGGGATCCATCCTAGGGTGATGAGGGAGCTAGCAGAAGAGCTCGCCAAGCCGCTCTCCATCATCTTCCAACAGTCCTGGCTCACTGGGGAGGTCCCATATGATTGGAAATTGGCAAATATTACCCCAATCCACAAAAAGGGCTGCAGAGCTGACCCTGGCAGCTCCAGGCCTGTCAGCCTGAGCTCGGTGCCTGGCAGGGTTATGGAGCAGATCATCCTGAACGCAATCACACAGCACCTTCAGGATGGACAAGGGACCAGCCCCAGCCAGCATGGGTTTAGGAGGGGCAGGTCCTGTCTGACCAACCTGATCTCCTTTGATGATCAGGTGACCCAGCTGGTGGATGAGGGGAAAGCCGTGGATGTGGTCTATCTGGACTTCAGCAAGGCCTTTGACACTGTCTCCCATAATATACTCCTGCAAAAGCTGGTGGCCCGTGGCTTGGACAAGTGCACTCTACGCTGGGTTAAGAACTGGCTGGAGGGCCGGGCCCAGAGAGTGCTGGTGAATGGGGCCGCATCCAGCTGGCGGCCAGTCACTAGTGGTGTCCCCAGGGGTCAGTGTTGGGTCCAGTCCTGTTTAACATCATTATTGACGATTTAGATGAGGGGATTGAGACCATCATCAGCAAATTTGCTGCTGACACCAAGTTGGGAGGGAGTGTGGACCTGCTGGAAGACAGGAGGGCTCTGCAGAGGGATCTGGATAGACTGGAAAAATGGGCCCATTCCAATGGGATGAAGTCCAACAAGTCCAAGTGCCGGGTCCTGCCCTTTGGCCACAAGAACCCCCTGCAGCGCTACAGGCTGGGCACAGAGTGGCTGGAGAGCAGTCGGGCAGAAAGGGACCTGGGGGGACTAATGGACAGGAAGCTCAACATGAGCCAACAGTGTGCCCAGGTGGCCAAGAAGGCCAATGGTGTCCTGTCCTGTATCCAAACCAGCGTGGTCAGCAGGACAAGGGCAGTGATCCTTCCCCTGTGCTCTGCATTGGGGAGGCCACACCTGGAGTGTTGTGTTCAGTTCTGGGCCCCTCAGCCCAGGAAAGAGATTGAAGTGCTGGAGCGGGTCCAGAGAAGAGCAACAAGACTGGGGAAGGGACTTGAACACAAGCCCTATGGGGAGAGGCTGAGGGAGCTGGGCTTGTTCGGTCTGGAGAAGAGGAGGCTTAGAGCTGAGCTCAGCACTCTCTAGAACCACCTGAAGGGCAGTTCTAGCCAGGTGGGGATTGGTCTCTTCTCCCAGGCATCAGCAATAGGACAAGGGGCCATGGGCTTCAACTCTGCCAGGGGAAATTGAGGCTGGAGATGAGAAAGCAATTCTCTGCAGAGAGAGTGGTCAGGCATTGGAATGGCTGCCCAGGGAGGTGCTGGACTCACCATCCTGGAGGTTTTGAAACTGAGATTAGATCATGGCACTAAGTGCCATGTCCAGTCAATGGGCTGGAGTTGGACCAAGGGTTGGACTGGATGATCTCTGAGGGCTTTTCCAACCCAGTTGATTCTGTGTGTGTGTAATTTTGTAATTTTTTCCAGTTCTTTGTTTGGTCAGCCCAAACACATGTTTCAAAACAGTCTAAAAATATTCAATGCACATTGCTTAATGTTAAAAAGAATGTTCTGCACTACATAAAATCTACCTCTATGCGTCCAGGTGGAGGTTTTCCAAATGAGATGCCTGAAATAAACTATCTAAATTCACCGTCTTAGTTTCAGACATGCCAAACACCATGAACAATAAGAAGAGAGAAAAACATGTAACCAGAACTATGTAACACAGAACGGTTTCAGCTTTGGTGTAGAATAAAAAGCTAAGAAGTTAACAGTGTTGACTATATGGAGCTTCTGAAGTTGTTTGAAAACACATTTTCTATATTCAGCAGATATTTCCAGACAAACGTTTCATTTAGTTATAAGTAACTTTGAATCAAGTATGAAGAGCATGTTTTAATATTCAGCCCCCCAATATTTCACAGAAAGCAAAAATGTTATAACCTTGTATAAAAATTACATAAAATAAAACTAATAATATTTGTTATAATAATATACTTTCAAAAATAGTAATTCATATACCCAGTCTTTTACCAATTCTGTAGGTGTTTTGAGTGAAACAGGAAAATGTCTAGCTAACAACACATTGAAGAGAACTAAGATTCATTCTGATGCCCTCAAAAGGCATCCCTCTCAAAGGCTGTTTTTGTTTTCAATTAAGAATCTTGTGGCGTTCCTTGAATTAGGTGTCGAATCTTCTCAGCATCTTTTTCTATAGTTTTATTTTTAGGATCGATCTTGAGAGCTGCTTCATAGTCCTGGAGACCTGAGATAGACACATTAATGAGAATGTGAATCAATAATGCAAGGGCATCCTCCTTAGCAACTAACTGGAAATAACTGGTCTCTAATCACATGTGTAAAGTATTGATCTTGAGTTTTGCTGTTGAGCAAGGTGGAATCAGAGTGACACTAGGTTTAACTTTTATCAATAAATAAATTTATATTATTTTACAAAACATTTTAGTGGAAACACTCTACTATATAAACATTTTCAGATATTGAAACATGAAAACAGAGCCTCTTCATTCATATCTATATGCATATATACCTATATATGTGCACATGCATGACAGGAATGCTCAAGTGTTCTGTAGAAGAGAGAAAAATTGAATAACAGAATGAAAATGCATGAAAACAAGGAAAAAAACCCCACGAACCATGAATGTCAGAGCTTGAGAAAAAAAAATGCAAACCACGAGTGCAGGAAGTAACTTGTCTTTTTTTAATAAGGTTCCCAAGTGCAAACGAAGCTGTAAGGTAACGACAAAGGGATTCCGAAGTAGAAAAAGGTAACCGATGTGAAAAGCTTAGTATTTCAAGGTTAACATTTTCCATAATCTTCTTTTTCTATTATCCACTTTCACTTGTAAATTTGCCTTACAAATCTGAACTGATACTCTTGGAGAACTCAGCAGGGACACTGTTAATTCAGATATAGTCACACAAACCACATTACTAGATGAAACATTTTGCTGGTCAATATAGGTTTCATCCATCATTTTAAAAAGATATGTTACTAAGCACTTCACAAGCAAATAATTTAGAAATATTTCAGGTTATTTTAAGTTAATTTGTTGTATTGCTGGAAATACTGTAAATACAATCTCAAAACCAATAAAACATCGCTTCCTGAACAGCAAGACTATCGCAACCTAGTTTCATATCAGTTTGCACACTACATTTGAATGCTTCCCAATGCAAATACCTCACCTCTGACCTCTCATTCGTTTCTCACTTAATACCTTCCATGGCCACCCAGCTGCTGTGGTCACTAGCTGGCAGCATGTACAGAAAGACCACAATCGGCCACTAAATTTAAAAAAAAAAGTGGTATAAAGGTTCATATCAAAAAGAGACATAGATTGTGTAGGTCTCCTTTTACATCTCTGCCAGAAAAATAAAGTGTGAGCAGTCTCATTGAGCTAGACAGAATTACTTTCATGTCACTATAAATTCATGTGCATGTTTTCAAGAAATCAAAGTCTCACCTTCAGTAAATAACTCCAGCTGACAAAACGCAGTTCCACGTCTCACATATGCTTTTACTCGAGCATTCTCATTATCAGGAACAGGTGGTGTAAGCAGTTCTAGTGCCTTCACAAATGAAAACACTCAAAATATTTAGAGGTAGATTTTCCGTAATTTTTTCACCTCATTTACACACACTTCTTTCACCTAATTACTATTATTTAACAGGAACACAGTAACTATTCAAAGAGAAATGGAAAATAACTATTCAAATTCATATGGCTTGTGAATCTAGCCCTTATGATTTTTATCTGTCATTCCACAGTTTGCTAAATACAGTTTCATTGCCATGGCTAAAAACTGACAAATACTGTGCTAAATGATTATTGCAGTCAAATAATGTACTCTATTTTCATACACGACATTACATACCATGCTACAAAAAAAGCAGCCCTATAAAAGCCCATGTGTTATAGCAGTAGTTACTAGAAAAAACAAGTTTCAAGCCTCAAGTATTTATTAGTTCAAAAAATAATAATTCTGGGACAACTTTCTCCAAACTGCTCAGACGGTATTTGAGATCACTTCTCTCCCGCTGCACAAATAGTGGCTGCTAAAACATTGATACAATTATTTTCTGCTCCAAGTTGTCCTTATTTTTCAAGTTTATGTATTGCTACGGTATTTCACGTGCAAAGAATCATGTCCCAGGTCAACACGTGGCCATTCAGCGCAAACATGAGGAAGCATGGCTGGGGGAGGGTGGTGTTGTTTCGTTTTAAAATTTCTGAAAGTTCATTAATCGCTTGCTATCAGATTTTAATATTTCACTATGGCTTCATTATATCAATTTCGAATTTAAAAATTTTGAATTGTGCTAATAAGTATTTACAGGTCTGCTTGAAACAGAAGCATCACAGCAATAAACCACAATCGTGTATAAGATGACAGTCTGAGAACCTATGTTTTTATACCTTAGAGGAATCTTCAATAGCTTTATGTAAATTTCTCAGTTTCAGGTGGCAAGCAGCACGATTCAGGTACAGCAGGGGAAGCTTATTGTTTAGCCGCACTGCGAGGTTATACGCGTTTACAGCTGCGAGGTAGTTTCCTGTTGCAAACATTTTGCTAAGTATAAAACAAAAAGGAAAACATGCACTTTAAACAAGGTGATACATCAAAAAAAAAAAAACAAACCCCAAACAAAATTTATTGTTAACAACTCACTTAAAAAAAAAAAAAAAAAAAAAAAAAAGTTTTAGCAGCTTTTCCTTGGAAATGGCCATTTATAGCCTTTCCCAAGAAAAACGCAGCCAAAGGTCAGCCAAACTTGATGCTGACAATAGAGCATTTAGACACACAACTTCACAGAAATAGTCACTCCTCAAAAGCAACGAAGAACAGCAAGAGGGTGACACATCTGTGCAGACATGGGACTAATTTTGAAAGCCGTGTATCTCATTATGATTGCCTAATCAAACCTTTCTATATAACACAGCTATATAAACTTACCAATATTTTTATCAAATTCCTAAAGTTCATTTTAGACCTATGTTTAACCTCTCAATAAAGAGCACAAATGAAAGGAAAGCCACCTGGATATAATATTGCACTGATTTAACTGTCCTCATGGAAGAATACGCATTATGCACTGACAATGATTTTGTTCATCATGAGCTTCAGCAGTTGCATCTCATGACTTTATCGCATTCAAACCCCATAAGCTGTCAATAAGTTCTCTACTATGTAGACTTTCACCATCTGTGTCAAGGATAAATAGAAAATACCCAAACTAAAAAAATAGGCACACACTATGTAACTAATATTTCATTTAAATACACCTTCAAATGGAATCTAACTTACTTTCCTTTGTCCTTCAACCAGTCTGGATTCTTCTCCTCTTCTTTTAAGTCTTCCAGCTCAGACAAATCAGCATTTATCGTTCTTCGAGCTTCTGCTTGTTTACGTAGCCACTGTAAATACACAATATGAAAGTATTCTTCCTGAAGGAAAATTCAAATCCAAAAAAGTATTTTGCTTTCATCTATGGACTCACTCCTACCAAAAGAATTCTATTTGCCACATATTTTGAACAGAGAGAAATATCTGTCAGATATGAAAAACTTCCAAGTTTCCCCAAATATTTCATTACTATGTAAGGTTATTGCATTACTAAAACATTTTTGTTTGCTTGTTTGTTTTGGAACTTCCAAAATGACTCTTTGTGTTCACTCAATAAAGCTCAAAAGAGCTGATTGCAAACTTCTTTGTAAGAAGACAGAACTTAAAGTACCTTAAATATAAAAGTAAAGACATTTTAAGTTTTGTACTTCAAGGAATTAAATTAATATTCCTGCCTTCACCTCTCCTCTCCCCGCCCTACCCTCCCCCCCCCAAAAAAGAAGGAACATACTATTTATTAATCTGCACAATCATATGCTTGGTAAAAATAATTTCTATATAAGTGTTTATGTAAATCTTAGTTTAAATAAGACTGCCTTCTTTGAAAGAATATTGCACAGGCAACGTTCCTTGGCACAGGCAACATTTCTGTCATCTTACTAAAGAAGCGGTAAATAACTCACCACCTTGGAAGACAGCAGAAGCCTCACACTAAACCAGAGGGCAATCCTTACCTCCTCCTCTTCTGCAACACGAGATTCTCGCAGAGCTGTAGGAAAAACTCGTGGTGTAAAGTTGATTTTAATTGTAGCAGCAGATCGAGGAGCCGGTAACCGTTCTTCCTTTAAATTTTCTGAAAACATACTAAAGGAACCACAACCTATGAAAAGAATTGGAGTAATGAAAATGAAAAATTAAGCAAAGGGAGTTTTCTACTTTTCTACCAAAGTCCAAAGTACACTTACTTTAGAAATTATGCACATTAGAACTAGACCTCTAATGGCTTGAGAAAGGTTTAGACTTGTTATTTTGAAGGGAAGGTTCAAAAAATGTTTGTTCTTGCTGTATCATGCCATCTATTGACTGGCTAGATTATCTGTCACAGATGAACTTAAACTCCTCCTACACCACTATGTCACTTATAGAATTCTCTGACAGGGCAACTGCAAGAGCTAACACTAACTTTACCAAAACAAGCGAACAAACCAAAATGGAAATGTTTCCTGTCGGTTCAGTTCCCTGAGTTAGCTCTCTGTGGGGCAAAGACATGGCATAGAGAGAATGAAAGGAAATTGTGTATTTCCGTGAAAACCAACAATGAGGTAACTCCGGGTAACATGAACTCCACCTCAGAAAGTCTGCATTACACTGCCAGAAAGGCTTTTTGTTTTGTTTTTCTAAAGCTCAGAACAAAACCTGTCCTTCTATTTCCAAAGACTTAAACAAGAGCTAAGAACTCTCATGCTTTAGCTTGAAAAATTGGCAGAAAATGAAGACTCTAAAATAACTGCAAACTAAAAGAGAATTAGTTCAGTATGGTAGAGACAAAGACAAGGGTGAATTAGAAACATCTAACAATAAAGGTATACCCACACTTTGAAGAATAATAAAATACACTCCAATAATACAACCTTTAGTAGGTTTGAGTCTGGTCTCAGAAGTTCCTTCATTAGGAATCGCAGCTTTGTTCATTTTTTCCTTTTTCTTCTCCTTTAATTGCTCTGCTTCTTGACATAATTCCTCTTCTTTTTGTACCCTCTTTTGTTTCTCACTATCTTTTTGCTCTTTTCTCCATAGCTCCAACTCCTTCATGACCTTCAGCCTCTCCTTTTCTTTCAGATCTTCAATTCTTTTTCTTTCTGCTTCTTCTAGCTGTTTGAATGATAAATCTATGAGACATGTAACATCTGATAACAGTAAGACGAATAAGTAAAAGCTACCATTATTTTCCCAGTTTCATATCCCAAGCACAGCGTCATCGTTAATGTGATCGTACAAGCAGAGTTATGAAAGATGCTTAAAAATGACTGGGAGAGTACAGATCTCTGATTAGCTTGTAAAAGTCTTATCTTTTAACAAAAAATATAAACAGCAAATCTAATATAAAATATAACAATTAATAGATAAGGTGGTTTTTTTTGATCAGTATTTTTGACAGTGCCAAATGACTAAACACTTGCACTGATGCAAAGGGCACCAAAGAATACAGTTTTGCCACATTATTGTAGTCTACTACAAAAATCTGAGCTCTTCATTTTCATATTTGGTAACAGATATATTTCTCCACCACTGTAACAAAAATGAGTACTTTTCATATTTTTAAGGTGCTTTTAACTAAACAGCTGCCAGGTTAGTAATTGTTCACATGTATGTGTCTTGTTCCTTTTAAGTTTACCTTCATTGTGGCCTCCAAAGTGTATTTTTTGTGTTCCTGTTTTGTAACTTTTTTTGCTTCTGTCTCCTCCTTTGCCTTTTCATGGGATTTTAGAACAGCATTCTCTCTCAGATACTGCAGTTTCTCCTTGTTAGCTTAAAAAACAAGTAAAAACTACCTTGGTAATTCAGGCCTGAAGTTCTGCTGCTACAGACGGTATTAATAAAAGCATGATTCCTTTTGTTACTTCGTCTCAGAAAACCCAACATGGTTCAAATTCCACAAATCAGCCCCTATTGAGCCCATCCCTAACAAAGCCAGGACTTGCTTACACACGAAATGTAAGTTTTATAAGAAACATAGTTTTGTTTTGTGCGCACTAGAGCCAGCAGATGTTTTGTCTGTTTTCATGTACTTTCTATGTTTAACAATGAACAAGAAGGTTTAATTTAGCAGGTATCTAGTGGCAGAAGTTTCATGATGGCTATTACCGTATGTAAAGATTTGGGTTTCTTACATGCAACCTACTTTTCACGATAGAGAACTTACCATTTGATAGAGTTAGGTAATCCCACATGGCCACTTCTTTTTTATACAAAGTGAAGAAAATTATTCCATTTCCAATCTTTGCTGTGCTATTTGTGTCATCAATAGGAGCATATAAAATGGCTTCAAATAAAAAGGGAGGGACGCTTACCTACAAAAATATAATTAATTTGTACTAATATTTTCAATTTTTATTTAAATCTCACATATTCAAAATATCCAGCACAGGCATACAGCAAACCTCAAGAAACATGTTATTGACAAAACTAATTTGTTTAGTATGCAGTATGGAGGTTAAATATTTTATTAGAAATGATAGAAGACATTGAAAAGGTTGGTTGTTCGGCACTGCAACAGGAGCTGTAGACCCCAGCTTTGTAATTAATAGTCATAATATTAGCAGATGTGTATAAGGCCACTTGTAAGAGGAAAAGCAGCTGACGCCTACTGAGCAGCAAAAACATTAGTGGAGAGAACGAACAGTAGTAAAGCCATTCTCTCTAGTGGGACAGCTATTTAACAGCCTGCAGCTTACAAAGAAAAATTATAGATTAAATGTAATAAAAGATTATTAACTTGACAGCACTGCCACGGTGAATCAAGTGTGTGGTTTTTAAGAGAACTATAAAATCGCGCCAGGCCAGCGCGGGCACAACGCATCCCACGGCGGCGATTCTGCACCAAAGAAGCCCCGTGAGACGGCCGAGGGCGCGGGACGCGGCCGCCCCACCTTCAGGTACCGGTCAGTGCAGAAGATGTTGGCGGAGGTGACGCGAACGCCGCGCAAGGGCAGCGAGAGGTAGACGGCCGCGGGGCTCTGCCGCCAGCGGAACTCCCGCAGCCACACCGGCATGGCCGCGCCTGGTGCTCGGGCGCACGGCCGCGTTGCTACGGGCAGGACAGCTTCCGGTGCTCTACGATAACACTTCCGGTGCCCCTCCCCGCAGCTCCCGGAAGCCGCTGGCAGGCCCGACCCCGGCTTCAGCCAATGGCGCCCCGCGGCGCAGCGCACGCTGGGAGTCGTGGTTCCGCAGCGGCCGGGCGGAGGGAAACCCGGCGCTGGAGCTCCCGCGGCCGCCACGCCATGCGGGGGAAGCGCTGTCCTTCAAGTCCTGTAGCCAGCTTAAAACAGCAAAAACGGCCCCTGGGGCTCAAAGTTACAACGCGGGCAGTTCAGCAGCTTGTGTGCCTGTACGAACTTCCGACTCGCTAAAACTTGGCGAGATTAGTTGACTTACCAAGCCCTGGCCGGCGGAAGGGCCCTGCTGCTGCTCACGGCTCGCGCAGGCAGAGCAGGAGGAACGTGGCTCTTGTTACCCAGTGATGTCTCCATGAACAGACAAACTGCTGTTACTTGGAGAATTTCTGGTAAAAACTAGTAAAAGCTGAAGACTGATTTAGCAAATCACTGAAACTTCCAGATGTTCTCCAAAAAGAATTAGGTCATACTGGCAGCTCCATGCTGCTGCCTCCCGCTATTGTCTACTTTGCTGCCTTTGCCAAAATCTCAGGAGGTAATTTGCACATTGTTGCTCAGCCTTCCTCAAACACACAGTAACACAGTATCTACAAAAATAAAGTCCATTATACATAGAAAGCAACTGCTTCTGGGGAGTATGGGTTGAAAGGCAAGCCAAATACATGTGGATAAAGATTCAGGTATGTTTAAGTTCCTTGAAAGTATGTAAGTACTTACAACTACTTGGAAAAAAAAAAAAAACAAACCAAGAAGTCCCGTTGTCCCACTTTTCTTTCTTTTAACACATGACTGAGAAAAAAATGAGTTTAATATTGCACACATTAGCTAGGATCTCTGGTGTGTATCATGTGATTTAATTTTTGTGTTCTGTTACCTATGTTCCAAAGCAATGTTCAAATGGCAGTGGTTACTATTTAGTATAATACACATAAGCAGATGTGTAAGTAGGGGTTTAAAACTTTTTCAGAGCAAGAAATTCATCATAATTGATATGATTTCTGGGTTATTCTCCACCCTCACTCACATCAATATCATCTGGATGAATGCTTGCATCGACTGGAATCTGAGAACTGAATTAAATTTCCCATTTCAAGAGTGTTCAAAAGTACAAGAGGAAAGAGATTTAACTTAAAGTCAAAACGCTTTAGGTATTTTTGGCATGTGATTTTTCAAACCTTGCATGATATGTATTTCAGTCTACAGCAGGAGCTGCACCATGGGATAGGGAGCCTTGCTGTCAGCTGCAGAAGACTTCTGTAGTTCATAGTTCTGAACCCAGACTTAAACCATGACGTCTCCATAAACAGACTGCTATTACTCTAAGAAACTGTAAGAGAAAATAAATAAGAAAAGCTGAGGAAAGATTCTCACTGTGAGAACAAAACTCCTCCTGTTTGTTTTAAACTTCTCTAGTGTTACCTTTATTTAATATCCCCCAGTTGTCTGTATTGCAAGACAAACTTCAGGCAAGTGCAAACAAGAAGTTCTAAACATTCCTTCTGTGACCTTTCTCCACTCTAAGAGATGGTCTTGTTTCCTAGAAAGACTCTTAGCTTGCTTACGTTTTTTGACACAGCTTTATCTTCCTTGCTGACCCCTGAAGCTTTCCCAGTTGAAAATGGAGAGGCCAAAACTGCACACCATAGTCAAAATTCTATTTGCCTGCTTCCTAGATGAAGTAATGGAAGAACTGGGGGTTGGAGCAGATAGTGTTTTCTTTAGTTTTAAATCAGGGTGTTCCAATAGCAGCATTGGCTAGAATGTTTATAATATAATAGTAACTCAAAATCTCCTACCGCTCCAGAATGCAGCTGTAGTCATCCAGAATGCATCCTTCAGTTTCGGATATTTCATTCACAGACAGTAAGAGTCTTAGACTTGTTGAGTGCTGGTCTTCTGCCTTGGTCATCCAGGTGGCATTTTTAGTTTAATCACAGAGAATATACTGGAATGAAGCAGCTTATTATTTATTCCTGCCAGAAAGAACATACTATGTCTACACACTTCACAAGCTAGGACAGTTAGAGTCACCTGTACTTGGTGTTTCCAAGTCACACAAAATAGCTCCGATACATTAACAACAACAACAACAACAGAATCTGTTTACTTAAAAGCTATGTATTTCATTCATATAAGATATAGTGAATGTCACTAACACATTTCTAAGTCAAAGTAGCAGATTTAGCTGCTGAAAGACACAAAAGGGATTGAGCAGAGACTTGAAACAACTTTACAAGTCTTGTATGGATGTGTATCTGTCATACACATTGCGAGCTGCTTTGGACAAGTAACTGAGCTCTCACTATGACAGTTTTGCAAAATACGCTAAGAGAGGCCCATTCAGGATCTTCCTTCCGTTGGCACTAATTCATCAGTCAGAAGTGCAAAAAACTTTCTACTGAAAGGAGATAACATCTTCCCTGGAAAACTTTATTCTTAAATTCCTATCTCATGTGATTTATATATATGTGCTTCATATTCCTGTCATATCTTAATAATATTACTAATAGTCTGAACCTTCCAGTTGCCAATACATACATACAGCTCTCCCAGGGGTTACTCCACTTCTAGTGGCTTCAGAAGTTTTAATATATTGAAGAAAAATAATCCTTTAAATAGTTTACATTTTCTTTAGTTTAATGAATAGCCTTTTTTCCTCCCATCCCTTCTCTCTCATTACTCCCATCCCTCCATATTTTTTAAGAAGAGCAGAAACATTTTATGAGATGCTGTTTATTTCAATGAACTGTTTTGCATGTGTGAATTGGGACCAACAATACCGGTTGCTTTTAAAAATTGTTGGCAAGGCACTGATTTGGTACGTGTTAGTTCTGGCAGTTCAACAAACAGGAATAGCTTAGTAATAATTTCATGATTTAGAATAAATAATTCTTTGCATAATCTCAAGTACAGAAATCTCTAAAAAAAATCTATTCAGCCAAATGGTGCCTACACTTTCCCTCCCATTCTGTAAGAAAGAAATCTGGTTTATGGTGCGAGACCCCTTCTAATCTGCTTTGAAGTGACTTCAGATTAATGCCTTTACAGAGCAGCAGACCTCTCCCAAGAGAGACAGGAGCTGTATTTTCTGATCAATATGACCTCATACTGTTTCTTGCAGGATTACACCTGATCCAAATGCATTCTCACGGGCAAAACAACAGAAGAGTTAATCTAGACATTATGTCATCTTCATAAAAATCAACAGGCAACTTCCCCGCAAAAATTATCTTTATTTTAAAAGAAACTGAAACCAGACAACAGAAAGCAATGAAGTTACATACAGTGCTGGACAAAATATACCATATACATTTTCCAAGAACACTTGAATCAGATTCTAATATATGTTCTTCTCAAGGTAAAAATATCACATTATTAACAAAAAAAAAAAAGTCAACAATCTTAATCAGCTTGTATTTTGCATTGTTTGGATGGCAGTAGATTGGTAACTTGCCTTATTCAACTTGTCTTTAACACTGAAAAGAGAATGCAGACAAAAAAAATTCCAAGTCAGAAGCCCCTAAAGAAGAGTGTCTGCTCTAGAGGCCACATGCAAAAGCTTGGTGGAGAGATTGTCTTTCAAGCAAAAATTCCTCAATAACACCATATTATTTCACATTTCAGAAAAAGCTATCAAGAAAGGAGACAAAAACAATTATTTAAAATTAAATTATGTGAACTTCAGATTTAGACCATCCTTTAGCTGATGAGACGAGTGTCTAGGAATAGACACATCTTTCGTTATTCCGATCGGAAACGGGATCCAATACAGCAATTCCTAAGTCACAGTGCACAAACCTCAGAGTAAAAAGGTTGAGTTGGATCAAAAAAATATTTTGAGACAGACAGACTGTTTGAACATGAAAAAGAAAATCAATCACATATGGCAAACAATACTAAAATAGGTTTTCCCTATGGTGTTGGGATAAGCCATTTCTGAACCAGGAAACTAAGGGCGACACTGAATACTCAAAGCTACAGGCAGCACCTCTAAGGGGCTGAACATCATTCAAAGCTCATTACCTCAGGACTGATGACACACAACACTAGGGCACTAAAAGGACCCTGTATTCCCATATCAAGCATAAGCCAACAAGAAATCAGAGGAGTTCCATACAGAGAAGTGAATGTGCATAACTCAAATTGTAGTGTAAGATAGTTATATTGCCTTAAGAGTTCTGCTAAATACACTTAATTTTCCAGTTTTAAGGAACAGTCTATTCTAATATAGAAAGCTTCAGACAAAACTCGGTAATTGCAGAGTAATTTTAGAATGCAGTTCTACGTACTCCTGCATGTATCTAATCACATCCAATAGATTAAAAAAAAATACATGTTTTATAAACCAAGTAAAGAGCATTAGAATAGAATTTTCAAACACTTGAGCTTATTACCAAATGTTCAACTATTTGTCAGTGGATAATATTAAGAAATTCATACTAACAGTTACAGCAACAAGATTAGAATGCACATAAGTGATGAGTGTTCAGAAAGGTAGTCAGTTTTAATTGCCATGAATTGCTACCATCTATCATACCTCCTTCTATGCAAGACACCACGCCAGCTACCAATCCCTAAACAATAGTATTTCACATACTTCATAGAGTAGCTTAAACCACATCATGATATGAAATAATTGGTATTACATAGTAATTTAATCCCTGGCCACAAGGCTAATGTTGGACAAAGTCTGGAAACTTTCTTCCAATTTGAATTACATACATTAACTTTGCCACACACCACAGCACTACTGCATGTATTACTTCAGACATGCTCTAATTTAAAGTCAAAACAAAAAAGTTGTTGCAAAAATACATGTCACCAATGTGGAACACATTCAAGATTGTATAAAAAGTACTGAACTGATATGCCAAAACAGGTATATTTAAGCAGTACATAAGGAAAGATTAGTTTTAATATGAAACAGTCATTTAAGTCACATACAACATGATGAGAAGCCTCACTTCCTTTTTAAAAAATGTTACACCAATACTTCTACTGCCAGGCAATGTTTATTTATAAAATGAAGGAGATATATTTAATGCGGATGTATTATTCTATTAAGTTGGAATAAAGACAAATGTTAAAGAGGTGCTACATGTATATGAACACCACTGATTTTGTAAAGAACTCAAACCATAAAAACCATTTCACTTGCAAATATCATATGTCCCGAACTGCACAGACTTTGCAATGTTATTGACTGTGTGCGTGCAGTTCCACTGACTTTGTCAATTCTCACTTGCTTCAAGTGAAGCCTGCAAAATGCGATTACAAGACTGGTTCTCCGATGAAAAACTTCAGAGGTCACAAAGAACATTTTTCTTTGAGCAGCCCCAAAATTACATTTTTGTTTTAAATCAAGCAAACTTAATTACTTTTCTCTCGTCTCTTTCATCTGAAGATCTCAAATAATAAATAGGCCTCTAAACACCCTGGGAAGCATTAGCCTGATCTTCTGACAGAGGAGACTGAAGCAGTTAACCTGCTTGTCTCAAGTTGTAGAAGGGATCACTAAAACAACCAGAAACAGGGTTTTTGATAGCTACCCTCTAGCGGCTAGCCTGTATGCAGCACTGTCACCTACCCTAACACCAATAAAACAAGTATCTTAACGAGAAAATTACGTATTTTCTCATTTAAAACTTGTCTCTGGAACAAATAAACAAACAAACACAAAACTAAGTATTAAGGACAGTTCAATCCAGATGATACCTATTTATTTTAGCCTAGGGGAAATAAATTTAAAAAAAAAAAAAAAAGGACATTTTAGGCAATATAGGCTGCATTTCTGGCCATAACAAGGAGCTACTTAAAAAGGACACAGGCACTTCCCACAAAAATGTTAAGGTCTGTAAGATTTACAAAATCTTTGCAATATTTTTGGTGTGCAGCACCAGTACAGTCTAAATCACTAGTAATGAAAGAAGCACACGATAGTTCAATACAAATTGTTGCCTGTAGAGTATTACAAAACCCCTCACCTATGCTAAACAGCCCTCCGTCCCGCCCACCCGTCTATAACTAATTTCTAATTCTAACCAGCTGACATTTTCCTAGTTCCTTACTAACAAAACATGGTGGTTGTTTTTCCTGTGCATACTTGAAGTACTACTAGTCAATACATGCAGAGAAAAACAAAGTATAACCCTCTCTCGAGATAAAGATTCCAGGTATGCCAAGAGTGCACCAGTAGGGCAAGCACGCTGACTGGATGACTTCTGGAGATCCTCATCAGTCATATCTCTATGATCAGTGTGATAACAAGTTTGGTTTTGTTGTTCTTTTGGTTTTATTTGATATAATTGGCATTTGCTAATGTCTTGAATTTGTAGGTTAAACAACACAGAAAATGTACTGGGTTACAAACCCAATATAGTACTAGTTTAGAAAAACTGAAGTAAATTGTTAAGAGTACCTTTTGTAAACATACAATGTAAGGCCTTATGAAATAATATTCCAGTTGATTTTAAGTTTGCAAAATCACTATATTTAAATTCTAGTATCTTGCTAGCTAATATAGAATGTCTGCTCCAAAATGATAGAATATTAATTGGACTTTAAAGAACAGCTGCCCCGAACATAATCTCACAACAGGAATGGCGTTTGGGAATGGGAAAGGTATTGTCAACAGCACACTTGGATACCAGTATCATAATCACAGGTTTTGTTGAATTTTCACGGAGCAAAATTTTGTATTTAATTTACATTGCTGTATGCCTGAACCAGCTCCACTACCTTTACAGTGCAAATTGTTGCAGAGATTGAACTGATTCCCAGAGGAACAAATCTATCTAAAGATAGACAAAAAAGGAAGGCAATACTGCACTTCTCCAGTAAGAGAGTATGGGACAGTTATGTAGATCTGCACAGTATCTTACAGACCACAGTAGAGCCTGTTTAAAATAAAACACAATGGTGAACTAGCAAACAGGCCTTTTCACTCATGAGCATAGCTTACCATAAAAAATACCTCTCTATATAGATGACTCTATTCTATATAGGTTCCTACATCACTCTTCACCATAGATCTGAACAATTTATCACATTAAGGAACATGACTAGAACCTGTAATGCTTGACATATGATTTAACTGCTGACAGTCTAGAAGTTTCCAGCACAGTGGTATTACAAGCAGAGTCTGTTATTACAGTGCTACCGTTTTTATTAAGTTAAAACAGCACTTCTTTCTACAGAAACACTCAGTTGCATATGCAACTTTATCACCCTGCGAAGGCTGAAGTCTTCAAGACTAGATGTTTCCCCACATTAAAAAAAAGGGGGGGGTGCATATTTGAGATCAAGAATAAGATCAAATTACCCATATTAAAATAGAATGCTTAGCACACGAAGCTCTAATGCTATTCATACTTGTCAGTAGGATATCATTTCGCAAAGAAGCTAAACTTCTGATTCCTTGCTCCCAATATGAGCTAAACACACCTGATGTGTGTTCTTCACCCTAGATTTTCCACCCCCTCGCTGCAAGACTTGCTGAGGCAGTTGTAGGAATTCAGTTTTAACACTCTGCTGGCCAAATTATCTTGCAATTCAGAGCCTGTGCTGAGCACATCGCGCTGCCTTGCGCGCTCCTTCATGCCAAGAGGACTGTGCGAGCTCAGGATGACAGAGCAGGCTCCAGCTGAAAGCCCTAGAAGATGGGCAGGACTTTCCCTGCACTAGTTCATTCATGACTCTCCGGCAGCACTGAGGTGGGAGACTAGAACCATCAATGAGAAAGGATGAGAGAGGGGCATGATTGCACAACCGTTACAGATGCAGAGACTGTATCCTGATGTATGTGCTTTGGTACTCTCTAGATTTAAAGCCCTGGACTTCATAAACTTGATGTGTTCTTTTTCCAATGTAAACATATTTGGAACTATTTCCAAATATTGCAAGACCTAGCAAGAGTCTTCAGCAAGTATTTGCTGAAAAGTCGAAAGAGATCATTGCCTTTTCAAGGAAACACAAATGCGTAAAAGCTGGCAGGTTTCACTGTGAGTTACTAAGCATGAAGTCATCAATTTTTGAATAGTGTGTTAATGCTTTACTTCAAAAATAGGAAAAAGCACATATGATTTACACTAAAATAAAACTATTAGTACTGCACATTCCTCCATGTCATCCCTACTAAATTAAAAAAAAAAGGATAGCAAGAATATCAGTAATGGACATTGACCCAAAAAAATAAAACGTAATGAGTATTTGCAAATATAGTACCATTAAAGCCAAGAACTAAATGCTAGTGTTAGCAAACATATTAACACTAGCAAACTACAGGCTATTCATACAGGCACATTTTTGCCTTTGATAAAATTACCAATGTACATCCTACTTCTGATAAGTTGTCAGTTACGTTTTACAGTTTAGTGAGAAACAAAAAAAAATATTCCATCCTGTAAAACATGTCCACACATAAAACTATGAGTACAAAAGCTAGGTTGGCAGTTTATGAACAAAAACAGATTAGGGAAAAAGAGATTACAGCAATCAAACACAATTGATTGTCTGCAGAAAGTGAAGTACCCAATTTGTAACCAAGTCTTCATAGCAAGTATTTCAATCGCTACCACCAATTCCCGTTGTTAGCCATCTGTATTCAATGCAGGTGGCCCTGCAGTCTCTCTTGTGCGCATTAACTGGACATCTTTGTCAGCCATGCAAGTATCACAGCCCCATACTGCTGATGCTTCTGCTGTAAGAAGGCCATAAGCTGACTCAGTCATGCCTGTACAGATCCGATGAAACCATTTTTGACAAGAGGCTTCACACAGGATGGCATCCTGGTCATCATTAACTTCATGTGTACAAATTCCACATGGATAGACAGGTTCAGAGGACGAGTGACCATGACGACTGGGATGAAAGGGTGTTTTGCTGCTCTTTTCAGAGTTGCATCCTTCAGCAGTACCTCGAGGCTGGCGGGACTTACTCTGAGTCCCATTTGAATGACCAGCATTAGTGTTATCGGCACTGTTAGAATGGCTATTATCCTGATTTACCACATTGTTTCGAGTGACATTTTTGAGGTCACTGTTCCCTTGACTCACAATGTCCTCTGTCCTGTGATGATGCTGATGAGCAACAGTGTTCTGGTTGGATGCTTTGCTTGCACCTTGACTAAAGTCTTGCTTTTGTGCTGACGGTTTTGTCTGATTGTAAGTGTTTGGTGGAGGAGCAAAAGAATGGTTTGACTCTAGCTGAGAATTTGGAAAATTTGGATTGTTTCCAGGGCCAAAGTTAGACGGCACATCAGGGTGAGGCATCTGACCAGAATGGACAAAGTTCTCACCAGGATTTGGTCTGAAATGCTGACCAGGCATACTGACATTTTGATTTATCTGACCACTACTATAAGGTGGCTGATTCCCAAAACCTGGGTTATCATGTGGACCGAAGCTGAAAGAGTGGGGTCGACTAAAACCCATTCCCACAGGATTTTGAGGAAGGGGATGCGGTTGGTTTCTGAGGGAGTAAGAACCACCATATGGTGAGGACACTCTGGGCAGCATGTGGGGTGGCATTCTGAAAGTGCTATAGCCTCCAAAGCCAGGATAACCAGGATTACTAAAATATGGATTTCCTGAAGGAAGTGGTTTATAAGACACAGTATTATAGTTGTCATCAAATGGATTTGCAGCTACAAGGTGGTCAGAGCTTGGATTCGGTGGTGGAGCATATTCGGATGGAGGAGGAAATGATGATCCCTAAAAATATTTTAAATACAACATTTAAATTAGTTTTAGTATTTCCCTGCAAGACAGACCAACCTCAACGGTCCTGGATTAGCAGCTCTGCTGCTACAAGAACTGTTCAGCTGCTGTGTAAGGCTCACCCACTGTACCCTGCCAGGCTGTCTGAAATTTCAGCACAGAGGCAAGAGAGGAGTTTGGCCTCCAGATAATACGGTGATTTATAGTAATCTCAGTGTTTTAAAAATTGTGCAGTTGCACAACCATGTACCTGAAAATACTACTTGCTATGTGACTTCTGTCTTAACATTTCACATAAGAAAAGCAAGAGTACAGAAAGCAATATGTCACTTCAACACATGCAAAAGATATTTCCAAATGTTGAAGAGCAGATTTGAAGCATTTCCTTAATTTCATTTTGGGTTCATTTTACAGAATATACATCTCAAGATACCCCATTTCTATCAGGATATACAAACGTAATGTTACTACAACTCTTAAAAAAAAAAAAAAAGGTATCTAGGAGTCTGCATCTAAGAATTTGCTATATTCCGTGCACCAAACAGAAGTGTCCCTTATGAGCATTCAGTGACTGTGGACAGTCTGCAAAGCGTAGTCGGTATGTACAAAATACAAGGATTTCTGGTTACAGAGCATAATCAAGTGTTTAATGGAGCCCAGAGGCTGTTTAAATGTCATCAGAGTGGCTATACAATTGAATTTCATTCTAGACTAGCCTGCGGGGAACACCTAGCTGGTTTACCCTCACACTAACTGTGCTCGCAGAAAGCATTTCCTCCTAAATACTAAAAAACTAAGACTGAACATTTCCCTCCCATCCCTCAAAAAAAAAAATAAAAAAAATAAAGCTTCTGCTGTGGTGCAAGTTTTGAACTTGGTAAGGAAAGAGAGGAAACTGATCTGTGTGCCCTCTACGGTTCACACCATTTCAGAACACGCTTCATCGAGAAAGAGATCTGAAACCCTTAAATCAACTTCTCATAGTAGGTTTCACCATGACTACTTGAAAATGAAACAAAAATTAAGAAAGCAGATCCACATCTTAACAGAATCTGTTTGACCCACATAAATAAAGCCACTCTCACTGGGCAGTACCGAATTAACAGATACTCTCTCTCAAAGCTGAGTGAACACACAAAGGACAATTCTGCACTACAGACAGCTAATTGCTTTAGATGTTTTGTATTCAGGCTTCCTTTTCTGGAAACAGAAACTGTAAAGAAATGCCAAATTGCAGAGATTCACTGGAAAGGAGCTGAACCTGCCTCAGAGCTTTTGCTTGAAAAATCCCTTGGGGAATGTGCCAAGCATTAACAAACTGTACTGATCCATTAGCCCACAAACCTACACATACAGGAATAAAAGTAAGAAGACAAGTAGTCTCATGGCAACTACTCATGCTGTGCATATTCCTACCAATGGCTACAAAGTCATTAAAATAAAGTCTGTCTTGGAATCAAATCCATATGGTAAAGTACAAGTTGTTGCAGTCTCACTGTGCACTTCTCTTTATAGGTCTTTGGCAACCTACAGAGATTAAAATAATTTCAGTGACAATAACTACTATTATGAAGATTTTAAATTCACAGTACAAGTGAAATATTTTGTATGCAATTGCTATTTGTGAGAACAGACATATTCTGAACGACAAGAGATAGTCATACTGAGTGCACTATTTATTAAGAAATCAAAAGAACCAAAGGGTATTTACCTGTGTATTTGCTTTGCGCTTTTTCTTATCAGGGCTTCCAAGCTGAACTCCTGGTCCTCCTAACCCATCCAATCCACTGTCACCACCTACAAAATTTCAATCAGTGTAATACTGCATTAGTTTTCTTATAGAACATATTTTAAGTTTGCCTCTGTCTGTCATAGCAATAGGCATCTGTTACAAATACTGAACTTGCATTAACCTCTGGTGCCTTACATTGCAAGTCATTAAGGAGCAAACATCTGGAGGTAAAAGTTAGCATCCCTCATAAAGAGCTGTCTTGCTCTATTACCACTTTAACATCCAATTCATGCTCATTACAGTTGGAATAAACATCTCCATATCCATCCCTCGTTTCTTAACACCTCCACCAATTACAAGTATTTCTTGCTTGCATGATGCATAAAACTTTAAAAAGAACTGCTTAAAATCATGCCTAAGATTCACATGCTATTTAACTTACACAGACTCAGCATTTACCAAACTCACTGTACCAATATCAAACAGTATGTTACAAAACACCACAAAGGAAAAAGCAAACACTAGTGCATCCATGAATGAAAACCGCTGAAAACGTGACATGTTGTTTAGAAAGATCTCCAATTTATCAGACCTAAATTTCACTAAATCCAAGACTTGATCAAACAAAAAGATATCCAGCAAAAATTAGAGGAGTTTTAAGTGAACCTGCCCTACTTAGCAGAAACTTCACAGAATAATTGTGCACGGCTGCTCTGACACAGAAAGAACTAAAGAATGTTCATCAGACTTGACTCTGAGCAATAGAAAGAGATATCTGTACTTCACCTGGGATTCGTTGTGACCTTTCGTAACAGTGGGACAAGCTCTCAAAACGGTATAAATCATGGCTTTTCTTTTTAAAACTCTAGTTAGACCATAGAAAAACAAACAAACAAACCACCACAGAAGTTCTAGTATATTCCTTATTATCCCAGTTGGTCTGCCTCCATGGGGCTCAAGTGGACTTGCCGTCACATGGGAGTGCAAAGAAAACTCTGAGCCCAAGTATGAAAGTCACTTTTGAGAGCAATACATGTTAAGATACTGACATCATTACATTAATAAACTGTATGTTAATTCATTTTTTCCCAGGCCCATTAAGATAACAGCTTATTTG
This sequence comes from Columba livia, assembly GCF_036013475.1. Classification (NCBI taxonomy): domain Eukaryota; kingdom Metazoa; phylum Chordata; class Aves; order Columbiformes; family Columbidae; genus Columba; species Columba livia. Next base: position 153,932 of record NC_088612.1, on the reverse strand, counting down.
CCCCTTAAAAAAAATAAATCTACATAGTGACAGTATAGAACAGTAAGAAGTTGGCAATACAATCTAAAAATTTTAATATTATTTGTTTAAAACTAATATTCAGAATATGAGTCAAACTTTATCAAGATGCAAGTATTCAGCTAAACACACAGGCTTATCTTTATTACCAAGGGCAACCTGAAGATAACTCTGAATTATCAACAGGATTATGCAAAGAAACATAATGTGTGGTATTACACTGCTCTATGTTAGACAAGCGTTCCCAGCAGACAGCTAAACCAGCTTTAGGTCTATTCAGCAAAGCAACATAAAATCTCCTCTCACAGGGAAGAAGCAGACCTACTGTATACCGACTGAAATAACCAGCAGTTATTTCTAATGCTTCTGACAAAAAGAAGCCTGACAAATTTTCACTCCTGGCACTTCCTTCCCCCCCCCCCAGCTCCTTGTTTTGAGTCTTACCTCAAGCAAGAATCCAGTTCTAATTCTGCTTTAATGAATTACTTTTGGCTATCATTGTTGAAATTTAATTTCATTTTTCATTATACATAAGGAAGATATGTGAACATCCCAAATCAACACCTATCAAATTTTGAGTTTTGAAGACACAACCATGTTCTCAAAACAGACTCGTACTCGAGCATAGCCTAAAAAAAAAAAAGGGGAGGGGGGAAGTCCTTGAGGAGTCCCGTTCGCTGTGATTTGGAATTTTAACCTGCATATATTTAGTGTGCTATGAAGCACTGCCACTGCATCAGCTGTAGATACTAAATAATTACACCATTAAGTTTTACATAAAGAATGATGAAAAATCTCCCTTATATTCCAACTCTATCAATCATCTTCTTGATAAACTATTTGCCCCAAACTGTCCCTGCACTTCACATCAGCTTCTTCTCCAGCATTCCAACAAGTTTATCATAAATTACGTGGCAAGCTGTGCAGTGAAGATCATTCCTCACAACTGCATAAAATACACTGCTGTTCATGACTCTGTACTCTTAATACATAAATTATGTTAACCACTTATAGCAAAATACTACAAATATCCAGATTTATTTCAATAAATTCAACAACTAGCAACACAGATATCAGTAAATCTGTGACCAAGCAGACTACTGAGGATCATAGGCAAGTACTGTTTTACAGTAGCATAAGTTAAAACTTTATAAAATTATATATAAATTCCCTCTCCATCATTCTTTAAAAACATAAGCGTATGAAGACTAGAGTTCCAGTGATAAGTTCCACCAATTTCTACATGAATTACATGTTTGAAGCCATTCATATACCCAGGTTTGCAGAACCGAGTCCTACGTCCAGAAAGGTACAAAGCTTTTGTATTTTCAGTTCTTGCTGTATGAGGCCAATGATTTAATTTAGCCCTACGAATTCATATTTTCCCTGTGGATTTTATAATGATTTAATTTATACATGAAAGGAAACAGAATGTTAGTCCTAGCACACATCCAAAAAAAGAGTGAATACAGGTCATTTTCATGCAGCCAAAATAAACTTTTCAGAAAGTCGCTTTTGGTACCTACCACACAGACTTTCATTAAAAGGTGTACCAAGCATTTTGGAACTTTGCACTAAGGGTGCGAAAAATTATTTCATTTTCCGAGACTAATTTTCCAGGAAAAAATACAATCGTTTTGACTAGGACATCACATATATAATGCATCTAGAGATATAAATACATATCTGAAACTATTTCGTTATTCAATAATAGGTAAAATGTATTTCAGCCAATTACATTTGGGAAAAGGAGAAGAGATAAGTCCCATATTCTTTTTTACTGCATACATACATAAGATAGACATTTACAGTATTAGTCAGGAGAACTGCAACTTGTAGTTATTTATATATTAAGAGATGATGACTTTGCATGTAATTTATGCCATATTTAACATACTGCAGGTACACTATGGAGTATTTTCATACTCACTGACCAATCTGTCTAGGTTTTTACAGGATGGATGCCAGAGACTTTTTAAACAGTACTTTATCTCAGTAAGAACATTTTCCGGGGCAACGTAAGTGGCCGAATAAACTTTTCATTATACACAGAAAACAAAAAAATAGTCTAATTTCAACCAGATTTGGTTGAGCCTATTCTGTGGCCCTAATACAGCTTTAATATTAAGCTGTAAGTGCATGGAAGTTGGTGTGTAACTCAGGCATGTGAAACTATGTGCTTAAATATTTGCAGCATCAGAGCGTGAGAGTGAAGGAGTCTAATGAATCCCAGCCTCCTTTGTAACACTGCTGCATATTTTCATTCTTTCATTCTCAAGGTTGCAACCCCACTGTTACTAGAACAGTTTTGGAAAAGCAAATTGTAAATCAACGACAATATGCATAGCAGAATCCACACCTTTCCCTGCTTACCGACCATAAAAAAGAGCTTAAAACATCAAGAACAATAGAGTTCCAGGGGCAAAACAGGAGGCGAGGAAAAGAGAAGCAATAAATCGCAGATCTTATCATTTTGCCATGATTTTCACCCAACTCAGTCACCCTGCTGTCTTTCATAATTTAATTCAAACATGCATTTCTGGTTTTAAGGACCGTGATGACACAACTACTGCTATGTACACTGATGTGCTACTGCTATTAAAGTCAGTTGCACTGGCAAAGTCAGAAGAGATACCATATTTCTACCCTTCTCCTTACACATTTCAAAGAAAGACATACTTCAAACCTGACTAGAGCCATACAACGGTGCTATTAACAAAGAATAATATTTCGATAAATTTTTCATTTCCCGAAAAGAGAAAAACAAAATCCCAACTAAAATCGAGCACAAGAACAGGGGTGGAAGAGCGCACACTCAAGTGTAATTTATGGGCTCTGCATCAACACTAACTCGGACATGTGGCACTGCCGACGTATTCCCTTGCACCAACACTATGCACGCCGCATACTAATGGGCAGCACACCCAGAAAAACACAAGAGACACAACCACGCACCCACCGGCCCGCCTCCCCTCGCGGGACACATCCGCGGGCAGAGCGAGCCCCGTGTTTTGCATTTCAAGGCCCGGAGGCTGCGGGAGCCCGCGGGGCCCGCCCGCGCCCCACCGTGCAAAGTTAGCGCGGCTCCCGCCCGCCCGGCCCCACCGCCAGCCGCAGGGAGGGACCGCGGGCGGCCGGCGGGAGCCCGGCGGGCAGCGGCGAGCGGGTCGGGTCCGGCCGGAGCACGCATCCCGAGGCACGGCCAGCGCTCCCCAAGGGGGTTAGGGCCTAGCACCGGCCACCCCCCGGCCCGGCTAAGTCCCCCATACCTCGAGATCTCTTCAGCGCGATGGGGTCCTTCTCCTGTTCCGCTGACATTACAGACAGCAGCGCATGGCTCCCAGGGCTCTAGGAATCGGAGCTCTTTGATGCTGCCACCGCCACCGCCGCCGGCCCGCACCCCGCCCCCTCCGCCCCCGCCTCCTCCGCCCCGCCCCCGCCCGCTGCTGCCGTAGCCGCCGCAGCCCCAGCAGCGGAGCTGCCAGACTTTGCAAAGTTTGGGCGCGGGAGGGCTCCACGGCGGCCTGCAGCGGGGGCTGGGGGAGGCGGCCCCGGCGAGCGGAGCGCCGCCGCCCGGGAGCTGCGCGGGGGCCGGCGGAGCGCCAAGCTGCGCCGGGCAGGGCGCCCAGGGGCTGCGGGCGCCCGCCTCGCTCGGCGCCCGCCGCCGGGGCTGCCAGGCCCCGCGGCCCCGCACAGCGCCCCCGCCGGTCACCAGCGCCGCTCACCGCGTCGTGACCCGGTTGCCGTTGCCAGCCGGCTCCCGGGCCCCCAGGGGCAGAGGCTGCAAATCCCGTGGCTGCGGAGCGCGTCGCGGGACTCCCCGCGCTCCCGCCACGAGGGCGGCGGGCCGCGGCCCTTCCCGCGAGTCTGTCAGCCCCGGCCGCGCCCGCCGGCCCGCGCCGCCGCTCGAAACAAAGACGCCGCGCTGGGGCGGGCTCGGCCGCCGCGGGCCTGCGGCCACCGGGATGCGCGAAGCGAGGCGCCGGCCCTGGGGCGGGCACGGGGCGGCGAGGCCGGCTCCAGGCGCGCGACCGCGAGGACCGTTAGTGCGCGTGAGGGCGGGGACCGGGGCACGAGTGGTGGGAAAGGCGGGAGCGAGCGCCGGGCCACAGTTGCCGCCGCCGGGCGCTGAACGGGCAAGCACTGCTCAGGTCTCGGCGGGGCTCCCCGGGCTTCTAGCGACTTCACCGCTCACCTGTCACGGGACACGTGTGTAACAGGTTCTTCTCGCCTCCAGGCTGCAGCGCCGGTTCCTCCCGGTCCACGCAGGCGTTTGTGTGAAGTGCTGAAGCGCGGTGCTCCGGCGGCTGCCGAGCAGGTCGGTCCACGGTGGCTGGAAGACCTTCTTCAAGGAGGGGCTCCTTCCAGACAGGCATGACTCTCCAGTCTGGCCTCTGGCCCGAGGGGGGGGCAGAGGAGACCCAGCCCCCCGGGCCCAACTGGTGGCCCTCGCAGTGTCGGTTAACTCCTCTGAACCTTTGAAAAATACATGGTAAGTAAATCACTACTGGTGTCGCTGTACTTTTGTGGAAACACATTCTGCCACAATTTACCGTCTTCTGAAGTGGCTGCATTTCAGTCTTCTTAAAAATGGATTCGTCATCCTTGGTCAAAGCTGTTAATCAACTGTATTAAAAATAATTATCTTTTGAATATGGATTTATCCTCTGCGAACTGCAATAAAAACATCTAGCTGTACAGTGTGGGGTTTGCTTATATACCACATTTCTCAATACCTAGCGGTGCTGTTTCTCTACATACGTTCTTGTTAGATGAATAGTTGGTACTTTTCCAGTATTTGGAAAACTTTTTCTGAGGAGAAAATAAAGTGCTGTTTGCGTAAAGATTAAGGGATTGGTATTACTATAGTAATACTAAAGTAATTACTAAAGTAATTAGTAATTAGTAATACTAAAGTAATTACTAAAGTAATTCAATTTTTTTATGTTCATTGCTGTCCTTTCCTAGACATCGTTTTTACTTGTCCGCAGTGTCTTTCTTTGCAACAATCCCTGAGTGCATGTGCCTCCAAGTATTCCATATTGCAAATATTCTCATGGGATCTGCTGGTTAATTTTGTGTAATTTTGCTGAAGAGAAGTATAGCCTATTATTAGCAAGGTGAGTCTGAGCTCGTCTATATTTGGAGGAAGACGTGTCTTACCTGTGAAGAGATTGGCATTTTCTGTGGTGGTGCTCGCTGTAGGCCTATTTGATTCTCCCAGGACCGCAGGAACTTTTGTGCAAGGCTACCTTGTAATAGCGTTGTAGACTGTAATTATGGATGAACAGATTCATGTCACTGAGTCTATAAAGGTTCCTAAGGGGAGATCATCTGCAGCAGAAATGTAAGCAGGGAATTCAGATTTAACCCATCCAGATTTAACCCAACTTCATCCAAATTCAGCTTTAAGTTGTACTCAGGTCTTTAGTGAGTGGCCTATGAGAATCCTGTTGGACTGACTTTACACTTCTAAACTTACACTGGAAAGTGCTGATGCAGTGTCTGCAGGGAACTAATTCACTTGCTCAGGTGCCTGCACCGGCATCTCAAATATTCCCAAAATGTCTGTGTAAGTTCTTACTATCACGCACCATTCACTACCTGATAGCTTCACTGCTTTTGGTTGTCCATAAAATTACTCCAACATTGCATCTTCTCAAAAGTTGGCAGTAGTTAAGGAAGCTTAAGGGTATCTAGTAGTAACCTTCCATCACCTAAGTGGAGGTTACCAAGAAAAGAGAGATGGGCTTTTTACTGACCTGCATAACAGGAAAATGAGACTCAGTGGTCATAATTTGAAATAAGGCTCCAGCTGTTTATGAGGGGGTGAGAAATTGTTTTGCAGCTAAGTAAGCTGCAAAGTAAGGACAAGGAACTAAACAGATTGTGGAATCTCCATCCTGTGAGGTTTTCAAGCCCCCAGAATAGCCTGGACCACATTCAGCATTAACCTTGCTTTGTGCAGGAGGTTGGACTCAAAGTCCAGACCTCCCAAGGTCCCTTTGAACTATAATGATTCTGTCATTCTGAAATAATTTCCTTCTTTTTAACAATAACCAACCACACAGAAAGCTCTTATGGGAGCTCCTTGCGGGAGTACTGGTTGTGAACAAATACTCCTTCAGTTTAAAACTTTGTAACTGACCCTGACTGATGAAAAGGGTGGCTTTCCTGGGATAACAGTAACTTAAATCACATGTGACACATCAGGCCTAAAAATGTTTTTAAGTATAGAAGAGCTGGTTTTTGCAACTTCTACGTTCCTTTCCTTCTGAATTCAGGTTAAAAATAAGGCTACTATAAGAGCCTTTCTTTACAAACTGCCAGTAGGTAAAGAAAGTTCTTATACTAATCGTTGTTATAGTGTCTGGACATTCAACGCTGCACTACATTATTAGGAGAAAAACATCAATGAGACATGGATCCACAACGGAGCATTAACGTTTAAAGGGTTTTTACTGCATCTTGTCAGATGTACCAACCGCATATTTTGGAAGCTGAGAGTAACATAGAAGCCTATTTTGACAACATGTAAACATATGCAAATATGTTCATGGTAAAGAAATACAAACACCTCAGGGACATTTACTGATGCTTAAGGAATTCAAAAAATGAAAACCTGAAAGATTTGTTCTGTTTGATTTTGTGGGGGCCAAGATTTCATCCCAGAGGAATAAAATTAGGAAATTAAAAAAGATAGCGTGGCATCTGAAGGAAAAAAGCTGGAATCTGGCTGAACTGTATAACTTCGCCAGTACCAGGGAAAATCAGAAAAGTTCTCCTCTCATGTAAGCCATATATGTTCTAAGATAAAGCGCACACAGCTTTAACCTATCAAGGTATTGTGATTTATCAATTCATCACAGAAGATTTCCTGCACAGTGAGACAGAAATGGTCCCCTGTGCAATGGACATGGAGCTGGGAGCCCAGCAGACTCTCACGGAAGAGCGGTACGTCCAGCCTGCCTGGGCCGTGTCAGTGTGTTGCACATGCACAGCAAGAGCTGGAAGCATCTGCGCAGGTTTTCAGGCTGTGAACACAGAAGCCAAGCAGCCAGTCTCCCTTCCACCTGGACAGAAGGTGTTGAGCTGGAGAAAAGGGACACATTTAAGGAAATCTGGGTTGTGTTAGCCTTAGCTCATAACAGTCTTCCGGTCAGTAGATTTGATTCCCCCACCTGCTATGAGGGGAAAAAAAAAAAACCAACGATTGATTTTTCTAAAAGGCCTCTTTTCATGTTATGCAAATTTCCGTGCTAGTTCTACATACTTGTGCCTGTTTCACAATACTACCATGATAAATAGAACTATTTATCAAAGTTGGAGGGAGTTTCTGTCAGGCCTCTGACAACACTAAACATCTGGTTTTGTTGTTATGCTAGTTACACTTCTTCCTCCAGACTCATTTGTTCTCCTCCTCTGCATCTCCCTTTTTCAGGGTAATAAAACTAAAGACGTGCATGTTTGTAAGTTACACAGAGATGTGGGGTTTATGCCTTTTTAGTCTAGCTGGTTATGCAGCTGGTATCGCTCTGGAAAAATGTGTTAACCAGGTCTCTTCCAGATCTGTCAGACGTAGAGCATCTCTCTGCCAGTCTCAGGGACTGTAACTGAAACAGTTTGAGCACAAGTTGTCGAAGCCATTTTACTGCAAATTGCTTACCTACTGGTGAATGCTACATCTGTTAAGGTGATGTAAACCAGGTCTGATGAGCCCACATCTGTTTCATTTCTGCTTTTAGTTGGCAAAAATTAAGACTGTCTAAACTTCTGCATTAACCATTCATCCACATAATATAAAGTACAAAACAAAATCTAATTATCTGTTCATGTTTCAGTTTTAATCTGGAATGAATACAAAACCGTTCATAGGGAAAAATGCAGATCAGATTGTTATATGAGTTAGTCCATTAAAGAATGTTTTTTTTTTTCCTGTAGTCCATTGCATTAGTTTTCTTCCATAAGATACGTGATATATCTTGAAATCAAGCAAAAAGCCTGATAATGATCATGCCTTTGTCTAATCACATAGCAAATAGTTGGCTGATGAAACCCATTTTTCTAAGCTTTGCGGGACAAGTTATTAGTGGACCAATCAAAAAATGTCTCAGAAATGTGCACATAGGGAACTCCATTGTCGTATCTATACTGGAACAAAATTTTTAAAGTTCAAGCTCTTAGTTCTGAAACTCAGCAGGATGGTTCTTTCTTTTCTTTTCTTTTCTTTTCTTTTCTTTTCTTTTCTTTTCTTTTCTTTTCTTTTCTTTTCTTTTCTTTTCTTTGGTTTTTTTTTGTTGTTTTTGTTTTTGTTTTTTTGTTTGTTTGGTTTTTGTTTTTTTCTAAGTGCACACTTGCCTTTTCAATTTACAGTTAAAATACAGCCATGCTCAAATACTTCAGGAAAAAAAACCTTCTGTGTGTGGATGGGTTTCTATTAGATGGAGATTTGTGACTGAACTGGCCAGGCCCAAAGGAATTTCAAGGCCACCTCGGAAAGCTGAGAACAGGACCTGCTGTGGGAGGGAGCCAGTTCTGCAGTAACGAGGCCTCAACATGATGTGCATCAACGGACCTGCCAGCAGTGAGACTCCAGCGCGGGGACAGCTCGTGAGCATCGATGATACTGTCAGTGAATGTGTGTTCGGAGTGTGGACGCGTGACCAGAGGGTAGTTGCATATATAAGGAGGCCTGTTTCTGTAATAAATGGCTTTGCGTGATTCACGTTGAATCGGAGTGCAGGGTCCTTTATTCGTTCCAACATCTATGCAGTCACATGCTCTTGCCAACAACACTTATGACTTGTAAAGCTGAAACCTACAATTGACCAACAGTTTTAAAATATAGCATCTTAAACCTTATAGTACCTAAGCATGTAAAACATGAAGAAAGACATTGATTATCTAGGAACTTGAGTTTCATTATTGTATTTATTTATATATACCAAAGCACAAAAGTTTTGACAAGAAATCCAGTATGTATATATACACGCATTAAAATCATCTGATCTTCAGGTCACCAAGGAACATAAAATTTCTTTCCCTTTTTCCTCTAGGAAAAGTAAAAGGGACCTTTTAGTTCGCCACACTAACTTTATCAATATAATACATTTTAAAAGGGACAATTATATGTTTAACAAATCTTTGTGGGCCACTCTGCAAAATGGATTGCCTACTCAAAAAAGTGGTTGCCTGTCAAGCAATGTAAAGTGAAATGGGGACACTCTGTGGGGAAATTAAAGAAATGCAATTTCTGGATTACCATCTTTAATTCTTTATATTTTCCTGTTTATCATGATTTGATGAAAAGAGAGGCAAGCATTTAATTCCTAGACTTACTCTGTTCTCTCAAGAGTCCTTCTAGTTTTCTGCAGAGGCCACGCTGATCTTTACAACAATGGGTTATGAATCCGCTCTTGGATCCAGACACCGTCAATGACTTTGCTGAGTCAAAGTTATAAAGTTTGTGTGCTGTAAATAGCAAGGAAGCCTTGTCCCGGGCTGTCCTGTGCATCGGTGCATTTGTAAGTAAGTAAATTTAGGCAAAGACTCCTCTGAGGTTTGCATTGCAGAACTGCCAAAGTGCAATCTTTGCCTAAAACGTAAGGAGTGGTAACGCCAGCTCCAGAGGCAGCAGCGGCTCTTGCAGGAGCAGCTCTCCGGGCTCGGGCTGGTTGCGTGGCCGTCCGCCCCTCTCAGCCCTGTGCACGGAGCTCCTGACCCGCGTGTGCCTGTCTGCCTGCGTGAGAGGAACCCGCTTTTCTCTTACACACCACAAACTACTTATTTACAAAGTTTTGCAGGTCACATTCATTTGACAAGGTCTGTATGTTATAGAAAGTTACACACACACAAAATGCATTTGTTTCATTTTATGGACTGCTTTTTATGGTTTTGGAGAGTGCAGCTCATAGGGCACTGTCTCTCGGATACTTCAGACCCATTGAATATTGCTGACTGAAGTCCTGAATGTGAAGTTCTAGGACTGCTTGTCCAGTCAAAGTGAAGCACACATGGACACTGCAGCTCAGAGTATCGGGCAGAGTCCCTGAGAGAATAGCAAAGCCTCCCCCTGGCACCTCCAGAGACTGTTCTGGGTTATGGGATACCACTATGTGCAGCTTCTAGCCACACCACAGTTGCTCCAACCCTCGTTACAATTGGGTAAATAACAGCTTTCTGCACTAAGGAAGAGAATCAGTACCTCATTGCGATAATCAAAGAGCACACAAAGAGCATTTGTGATTCACTGCCTTCAATTAAAACAAACTTGTATTAGTAGTGAGACAAAATACTGTCGCTCAACTCACTGTTATAAAACTCCAATTCATATTTAGAGGCCTGCTGTTTCTGATGTTACTGTACTAGTTTCTCTTCAGAAGACTCTGTATTGAGATTTATGGGGTATACCTGATCTCTCTAGGAAGGACATGGAGAGTCAAGAATGGGGACAGATTTTAGCAAGAAGATATCTGTCTAGAGAAACAATTAATTTTACAGCCACCTCAGTCAAATTATATCACTTACCCTTCCCTCCATCCAGATCGGTAGTTGAGTTAATCAACTACAATTTCTTTGAAATTAAGAGCAGGATGCTCAGAAGCCAGCTATATATTAAATAGCAAACAGTACAAAAATATAATTAACATTTGTATTGGCTGCAGGTGGCATGATTTCGGTAGCAAGGGGGCTGCAAGGATGGCTTCTGTGAGTACAGATCAGGAGCAATAAATCAATCTTCCCCAAGTTAAGTCTGTTTTGCCTGTGATGGTAACTGGTAAGTGATCTCCCTGTCTTTATCTTGTAACAAGGAGACGTAGTTAGTGGACAATCGAGGGGACTGCTACACGACAGTATGTGCTGTGTCTTTTTTTTTGGCAACTATAGCCTAGTCAGTTTTTAAGGAAAATATTTAACAGAATACAGTAACGAACCCTCTATTTTGAACAAGTAACTTTGAATAATAGGGGACCTGCTGGAAAGCAGGAACCAACTACTGTCTGAATTTGAGGGTTTGTAGAATATGAAAGGAAAATACAGCTAAAGCAGGGGGAAAAAAAATCACAATGAAAGAATAAATATCGCAAACATACCTTTGTTAGAAAACGCAGTAAAAAAACCCACCACAATGAAATATCAGAATTCTGCCATCCTTTAAGAGGAGATAATGAATCAAACGTAGTTACCTCTTTTGGTTATTGTGCAACAAAAGTAGGGAAGAACACAAGAAGAGATAACTAAATATGCCTAAGAACACTGTGACCTAGTTACACAGATGCTGCACTCACCCATTACATCTGAGAGCAGCTTTCCTAATCCCCAGGCTAAAATTAATGTGAAATCCAGGATTTCAAGAAAAGAATGTGGAACTAATTATTTAAAATATATGCATTATCTGTCCGCAAACACCAAACTGGATTAAATTGCTTGACATGCATTATGCCTAGTGGGTACAGTTCAAACTCTGAAATTTACAGACAGACATTTTAGGGTGCTATACATCTGTTCCTACGGGAATCCTGTCATTTAGTTATCTGCAGCTGCAGGGCTGGGCTGTAAGTTTTGGTCCAGCTGAGCTACAGAAGAGAATCATCACAAACTCTTAAAACCTCTTTGAATGCTAAACCAAGTGGTGAGTGCTCCTGTTACTAAAAAAAGACAGTTTCCAGTCAACCCAACCTCGTCACTTAGTCTGAGACTTCTAAATCATAGGCTATGACTCAAGCCAGCACACTCCGCTGGGTGACGGCGTGCTTATCCCATCTTTAGGCAGCGCTCAAAGGCTGACCACAGGGGTAGTCCAGCCGGGCTCACGAAAACCGCTGCTTTGTGGGTTTTTTTTGGCGGGATTCCCGCGAAACGCGGCACGACCGCTCGCCCGGGGCTGCCGCGGCGGGTCTCAGTGGCGCCGTCCTGTGGGCAAAGCGCGGTACTGCACCCGGCCGCCCCAACGCGGTGCCGCGGCGCGCCTCGGTGCTGCCGCCCTGTGGCGAAACTCGGGTACTGCAGCGCACGGCAAGGGGGGGGGCAGAGACGCCGATCGAGCCGCGGGGGTTCGCGGTCGGGTCTGTGCGTGCCGGTGTCCGTCCCCCCGACGGGGGTCAGGTCCCCATTGGTGTGCAAACGACATCCCTCCCTCGATGGCTCCTTAGGAGGGTTAATCCCAGTCCTCGTTCTTTTGGCAGCGGTGGGTCTGTGACCTCGCGGGAAGCCCAGGCTGCTGCACAGAGCTCGTCGGGAGCGGGAGCTGCGGAACTGGGGGGCCTCGACGAGCCAGAGCTGCGGCAGACGGAGGGGGCGCGCGCGCTGCCCGGGGGCCGCGTCCGGCGGAGCCGAAGTGACCTGCGGCGGCAACGAGCTGGAGCCGCTCGGAGCTGGAGCGGCCGTTGGCCGCGCTTTCCCTGGGGAGGTGAGCGCGGGGAGCCCGGCCTCTCTCTCCCTCGGGGATTAAACCTGCGCCCTTCCCGGGGGCGGCGGCGAGGCGGGGTCCCCCGGCTCTCCCGGGGCGGCCCCGCTGCCGGGGGGCGCGGGCGAGGCGGCGGCAGCGCCTCCTCGGTGCCGGGGGGCGGAGGGGAGAGAGACCTGCCGGCCGGAGCCGCGGGGCGCGCGGCCCCTCGGGCAGGGTGCTCCCGGTCTCTGGGCCGCAGGCCGGGGGCGGCAGACGGGTTCAGGTGCTCTGGCCTGCTTTTTAGCCAGCGTGGCCTTCTCCGCGCCGTGAAGAAAATCCCGCGCGGTCGATTCCGCTCGCCGCTCGGGAGATGCCGCGTCTCTGGGGCCGTGGACTGGGGAAGAACGTTTGCGAGTTGGAGGGCGCTACAAGATATTCCGTGGGGAAGCCGGAGAAGAGGCAAATTGGCTGCCAGTGGAGTTGCGTTCCTTCGGTTTAGGATGTTCAGCTTGTCCTTCCAGAGAAGGAGCAGTCGTGGGTAGGGCCGAGAGAGGCTTTTAAGCGCGTGATCGGAATTGGAGCCAAATGGCACTTGACGTTGCCGCCGTGGGTCTTGGCTTTCAGTGGTTTCCCCGCGGCTGCCTGGTGTTTGGGAGCTCGGAGCGGGCATTTTTTTTCCCCCAAGGAGAGGCTGTGCTTGAAACAGAACTTGCTTGAAGAAGACAGACGAGGCGGGTGAGGATGCAGAGCGGGCCAATCAGATCGCTCGGGAGGGCTGGAGGGGCGGAGCGCCGATAGGCGGGGAGAATGGCAATTGATGTGCGTAGGCAGCCAATGAGGTTGCCGGAGGGGCGGGCGTTGCGGTCTGTGTACTGCGCATGCCCAACTTGCGCAGTCCTCAGTCAGGTCCGACGCTGAGGCGGGCACCTGGGGGCGGAGCGCGGGAAGGAGCATCCAATAGGAGGACGGCGCGGCGGGGTGGAAAGCAGCCAATCAGAGCGCGCCGTCTCAATCCCGTTTGAACAGCTGCCTCCCTGGCAAACGCGTCCGTGGGGTCCCGGGGCGGGTAGCGGGAGTTAACGGGGAAACGGGGGTCGGGGCGAGGGAGGGGAGGCTGTGGAGCGCTCATTTTGGCCTCTCCGTCCCTTTTGCCTCTCTCTCCCTCTCTCTGTGTCACCTTGTCTTGCTCCCTGTCCCTGTCTTTCTGTGATAAGCTGACCTGCTCTTTGCCCTTCTTTTTTTGTGGAATCACAGGCTCCTTCTGCTTGGAAAAGACACGTGCAGTTTTAAATTTGGGTTTGAATTCTAGGCTTTTTTTTCCCCATTAGTGTAAATGGACGGCACGTTGTCCTGTGGCTCAATCCCCGTTCTGTTCCGTGGAGCCTTCAGTTTAGGATGTTCAGGTAAGACAGTTTGTCCTTCCAGAACAGGATCAGTCACTGGTAGGGCCGAAAGAGGCTTTTAAGTGCGTGATCGGAATTGAAGCCAAATGGCACTTGACGTTGCCGCTGTGGGTCTTGGCTTTCACTGGTTTCCCCGCGGCTCCCTGGTGTTGGGGAGCTCGGAGCGGGCACGTTTTTTCCCCGAGGGGAGGCTGTGCTTAAAAAAGAACGTGTTTCCTCGGAGAAGTGCAAGTCCGTGTGCGTAAGACAGACAAAAACCCCAGCCAGCCTAGTCAAGTTCTGAGCGTGCGTCTGTCAGGCGGCTGCTTTACGTTGAGGAGCGCACGGCCGTGCAATGGTAAGGGCGAAGGGCAAGGCAAGACAGAAGGGTTTTTCCTGCTGCGGGTGACCAGCCGCCCCCCTTTTCCGCGTGAAGCAGAGGAGCGCGGTTCGTTGTCGCCTTTTAAACTCGGCGGCGGCGGCAAGCCGCGCGGACGGAGGGCGCGGGGGGGGAGGGTCCCGGCAGGGCGGCGAGCCGGCGGGTGAGGATGCAGAGCGGGCCAATCAGATGGCGCGGGAGGGCTGGAGGGCTGAAGGAGCGGATTGCTGGTTGGCTGCATAGGCACGTCAGTTGCCTTTCTGTCTGCCAATCAGATTGCCGGGGAGGCGGGCGTCGAGGGCTGGGTACTGCGCATGCCCCAAAGAGCGAGCGCTGATAGGCGGAGAGATGCTGATTGGCGTGCCGCCCGCAGCCAATGATGTTGCTGAAGGGGCGGGCGTTGCGGCGTCTCTACTGCGCCTGCTCCAGCCGCGATCGCTGATAGGCGGCGAGAGAGGTGATTGACGTGTACCGGGGAGCCAACCGGGATGCGGCAAGGGGCGGGTGCTGCGGTCTCCCTAGTGCGCATGCCCCAATCGCGAGCTCTGATAGGCGGAGAGAGAGGTGATTGACGTGTCCCGGGGAGCCAACCGGGATGCGGCAAGGGGCGGGAGCTGCGGTCTCCCTACTGCGCATGCCCCAATCGCGAGCGCTGATAGGCGGCGAGAGAGGTGATTGACGTGTACCGGGCAGCCAACCGGGATGCGGCAAGGGGCGGGTGCTACGGTCTCCCTACTGCGCATGCCCCAATCGCGAGCTCTGATAGGCGACGAGAGAGGTGATTGACGTGTCCCGGGCAGCCAACCGGGATGCGGCAAGGGGCGGGTGCTGCGGTCTCCCTAGTGCGCATGCCCAAACCGCGAGCGCTGATAGGTCCGCGGTGACTCGGTGCCGCGCCGTGGGGAGAGACCGGGAGCGAACGGGAACGGGGGTCGGGGCGGCTGCGGAGCGCTCGCTGCGGCCGGCGCCCGGGCATCGGGAGGCGGGCGGCTCAGGGCCGCCCTTCGTGAGGTTTCCCGGAGGCGGCAGAAGGGCGGGGGGGAAGGAGGGGACAGCCGGGGACCTCCCGCCGCGGGCGTCTTCGGGGTGCGGCGGCTGTCGGTGCCCGCGGAGCCCGGCGGGACGGCGGGGGAGCGCGAGGGGAACGGAGCGGCGAAAGAGGCGGCAGGTGAGTGCGGCAGCGGTGAGGGTGACCGTGCCGTTGGAACGGGGGGAGCGGGAGGGGCCGGCCCGGCGCGGCGCGGAGGCGTTCGGTTCCGGTTCCCCCCCCCCCCCGCCCTTACGGCCGCGCTGGCGAAGCTGCTGGGAGGCGTGCGGTCCGGAGCCGCGTCTCCCTCCGGCGCAGCGCCCGTGCCCGGTGCGGCAGCCCCTCCGGGAGCGGCGCAGCCCCCGTCGGTCGCGGGGACGGTTACAAGCAGAGCTAAGGCGCGGTTGCGGGCGGGCTGGGTGGCGTGGCGAGCGGGGCGCCGCTTCGGCGGGAGCTCGGGGCGAACCCCGGCGGGTTCCGTGTCCTGCGGGCGCGGCTTTCGCGCCGCGGCTCTCTCTGTGCGCTTTTTTGTTTGGTCGCGTTTGTTTTTTGGGGGTTTTTTGGCGGGATTCCCGCGAAACGCGGCACGAGCGCTCGCCCGGGGCTGCCGCGGCGGGTCTCAGTGGCGCCGTCCTGTGGGCAAAGCGCGGTACTGCACCCGGCCGCCCCAACGCGGTGCCGCGGCGCGCCTCGGTGCTGCCGCCCTGTGGCGAAACTCGGGTACTGCAGCGCCCGGCAAGGGGGGGGGCAGAGACGCCGATCGAGCCGCGGGGGTTCGCGGTCGGGTCTGTGCGTGCCGGTGTCCGTCCCCCCCGACGGGGGTCAGGTCCCCATTGGTGTGCAAACGACACCCCTCCCTCGGTGCCTCCTTAAACGTTTAATGACGTAAATATGGCTCCTGCTAACGTTGTCGGCGCGGCTTCTTTCCTCAGGGGATCCGTCCGGCAGTCGGTGGCCCGCGGTTGCTCGGCAACAGCAGAAGCGGATTGAAGGGACCGGCCGCTGGAGGATGCCGAAGCCTCCCGGGTCAGCGATGGGAGCAGCTTTGCGTAAAGCGAGGGGTACGTGAAGCCGGGCGTGCGGTGCCGACCGCCCAGCAGGTAAGGGAAGCTAAAGCTTTACCTCCAGGGACTTCTGCCCAGCAAGCTGAAGAAATTGCTCTCGCGTGAGCTGTAGAGTTACGCAAAGAGAAGAAGATTAATAGCTGCACTGATTCTAAGCAGGTTTCTTGAAGGGTGCGGGCCCTTGAAGCCGTTTGAAAAGAATAAAGTGTATTAACGGCACAAGGGAGGCAGATTAAACGTGATGCTCCGGTTGCTGGAAGCTGTGCTGTTGCTAGGAGAGTTGCCGTCACGCGTTGCAACGGGCCTCAGAAGGGAAACGCTGCTCAGGAAACTGGCAATAAATTGGCAGGCGCCGCTGTAAAACCAGCCACCGAAAAGACAGAGACCGGTACGGAAGCCGCGTCTCTGAGCCCAGGTGGCCGTGTCCTCCAGCCAACGTCAGGAAACTGTAACAAAGAGGATAAGCAATTAATAGGAGATTTATAGCCCGATCAGAATTAGGGTCCAAAGGAGCCGTCACCGGCGACGGGAGAGCAGCGGCGCCTCGCGGCGCGAGGAGCTGAAGCGCTCTGTCGAGATCGGACGAACAGGTAAGAGCGAGTTTAGAAGCTCTGTGCGAACGAGGCAATGGGAAACGTGCCCAGAAAACCTTTTAGCTCCTTCTGCACGACAAGAGGGAGACGGAAGGTTAAGTAACACGTTTAGGAGCTGAGAGCTTAGTTTGTATTTAACTAATAATTAAGAGACGTGTTGTCAGCGAGAAACTAAACGATTACAACTAACTTCATCAAATGAAGTAAAGACAGGCCAGCCAGGCGTGGTGGTGGAGTTGCTCTCTATGTGAGAGAGCAGCTACAGTGTACTAAATTCTGCCCAGGAGCGGATGAGGAGCGAGTTGAGAGTGTATGGGTCGGGATCAAGGGGCAGGCTGGCAGGGGTGACACTGTTGTGGGCGTCTGTTACAGGCCACCAGATCAGGCCGAGGAAGCTGATGAGGCCTTCTATGGGCAGCTGAGAGCGGCCTCACGGTCACAGGCCCTGGTTGTTGTGGGGGATTTTAAGTTCCCTGGTGTTTGCTGGAAGGACCGTTCAGCCAGCCAGCCACAGTCCAGGAGGTTCCTGCCGTGCATCGGTGAGAACCGCCTCATGCAGGTGGTGGAGGAGCCGACTGGGAGAGGTGCACTGCTGGATCTCATCCTCGCTAGCAAGGAGGGTCTGGTCGAAGCAGTAAAGGTTGAGGGCTGCCTGGGCTGCAGTGACCACGAGAAGGTGGAGTTCAGCATCTTGGGTGGCAGGAACAGAATAGCAAGTAGAATTGCAGCCCTGGACTTTAGCAGGGCTAACTTTGGCCTTTTCAAGCAATTGCTGGGGGAAATCCCATGGGCAAGACTGCTTGAAGGAAAAGGGGCCCGCGATAGCTGGGTTGCATTCAGAGATTGCTTCTTCCACGCTCAGGATCAGAGCATCCCCACACGAAGGGAGTCAAGGAAGGGAGCCAGGAGGCCTGCGTGGTTGAACAGGGACCTGTTGGGTATGCTCAAGCAGAAGAGGAGAGTTTGCAGGTCATGGAGGCAGGGGCTGGCCACTTGGGAGGAATATAAGGCTGCTGTTAGAGGATGCAGGAAGGCAGCTAGGATAGCCAAGGCCCCCTAGAATTACAGCTGGCGAGAGGGGTCAAGGACAGCAAAAAGAACTTTTTCAAATACATAGCAGATAAAACTAACACCAGAGGCAATGTAGGCCCACTGATGAACGGGGTGGGTGCCCTGGTGGCAGAAGATACAGAGGAGGCAGAATTCCTGAATGCCTTCTTTGTCTCTGTCTACTCTGCCGGAGGCCGTCCTGGGGAGCCCTGTACCCCTGAGACCCCGGATGAAGCCAGGTCAGTGGAGGAGTTTGCTTTAGTCGATGAGGACTGGGTTAGGGAGCAATTAAATAGTCTGGACATCCATAAATCCACGGGTCCGGATGGGATGCACCCGCGGGTGCTGAGGGAGCCGGCTGAAGTCACTGCTGGACCGCTCTCCGTCATCTTTGCCAAGTCTTGGGAAACAGGGGAGGTGCCCGAGGATTGGAGGAAAGCGAATGTCACTGCAGTCTTCAAAAAGGGCAAGAAGGAGGACCCGGGTAATTAGAGACCGGTCAGCCTCACCTCTGTCCCTGGGAAAGTTCCCGTTCCCTTCCCCGTTTCAGCCGGCGAGGCGGCCGGAGGACCCGCTCTGTGCGGCCGCGGGGCCCGCGGAGTCGAGGGCTCTGTCGGCGCGCCCCGGGGGTTTCTCTGGAGAGACTCCTCGTCTCGGTCGCGTCGCGGCGGGGACGGACGAGGACCTCTGGCGAGGGGTCTTTCTGCGCTGGGAGCCGGGACCGGGCACGCGCTCGCGGGGCGTCCGTAAGTCGCGGTACGGAATTTAGGCAGGATCGCGCGCACGGGCTTGCGAGCGCCTTACAGGCGTGCGGTGGTTGCTCGTGCGGCCAGCTTTTGGTGTCGGTTGTTCCGGCGCTCCGTCGCGGTGTAGAGCCGGCCCCGTACGTAGCGGTGAGGCGTACCGCAGTTCGGTTTGATTCTCGGATAGGCCTCGGCTCTGACTGTGCACTCGAACGCCAAAACCTACAGCGGAAGCTGCGGTGGCTTTAGCGTGCAAGGGGCGCGAGCACCGTGAAGCCGCCCGTGTGGCCGAGCGTCCCGATCGCGGCGCTGAGCGTTAGACGGACTTGAGCCGCGTGCCGGAATTGTTTTGTTTGGGGGAGGGCGGGATAAACTTGGAGCACAACTTGTGAGGGCGGTACGTCGTGGGCAGGTTTTAGTATTGCCTGTGGAGTGCCGCTAGAAGCGTTCGTAGTTCTTGCTTGTCTCTGTTACTAGATGAGCCGTGTCGTCCTGCGTGACGCGTAACGGGAGGACGGCGCGGTAGCGGTGCTCTGCACAAGAGCCCGTTGGGGGTATTTTAGCTCGCGGGAAAGGGATTGGGGAACCACCTGGTGGGAATGCGAGGAGAGCAGCCCTGGCGGAATCTGAGGAGCCGAGGCCGTTGTACAAATTGGACAAGGAAGGAAAGGCTGCGGGCAAAGCGCGGTGCTGCACCCGGCCGCCCCAACGCGGAACTCTAATGTGGAATTCCTGTGTTTCAGAGGGGGAGCTGTGACCGCCCCGTGCTCAGCAGACCCCCCAGCCCGGGTGGGGGGAGCAGCGCCGGAGCGGGAGACGCGGCTCCGTCCTCCGTCCCCAGCGTGCCGGGGGGCGGCTGCCGGCCTGTGGGACGTGGCTGCGGCTGTTCGGGGCGCTGCCCCCCCATTTTTGGGCGCTCTGGTATGTACATAGGTAAATGGCGTTTTAAAGTAATGTGCTGCCCGCTGGGGCTGTTTTCCTTTTCTACCTTTTTTTTTTTGAGTGAATAAATGGGGGGACTCGGGGGGTGACGATGACGTTACTGGAGGAGCAGGCCGGTGAGAGATGGGGGCTTTCAGCCCCAAAACGCCTGAACAATCATGGGTGGGGTGTTTAGTGGTACTGTGGGGAGGAGAAATGTCTCCCTGTCCGTTGCAGAGAAAACAGAACAATCCCACATCAAAGCTGTCCTAGAGAAGTACTTGCTGTTTGTCATTGCGGTTCTAGAGCAGCCCGATGTGCTGTTAAAGGTTGTGGTGGTGCGGGTCAGGGATCCCCAGGCTGTGCCGAGACTGCAGGACGGCTGCTGGTGGAACAAAGTCAAGGACAACTTCTCAGAGTAAGAACCTCTCTATTTGTTCTCCTCGGGACACATCCCTTTGCCTCTGGACCCCTCACAAGCTCACTCGCCACCTTGTTCCTTCAAAAAACCCGTTTCCTCCCAGTTCCTCTGCGATTACCCTGCCTGCCTTTGGGTCCCTGCAGGCTCGTTGGTGGCATCACGGTGCCTGTTTGACCTTTTGCCCCGTTAAATTCCCCTCTTTTCTCTCTTCCCCTCAAAACTTCCCCAGTTGCTCTTGTCACATGCCAGAGGCCTCATTTTCCCCTCTTGTCTCCTCTCAGGACCCCCCATCTGTTGGCCCCTGTCGAGGGTTTAGATTGCGGGGTGACAGTAAAACCCTGGCAGATGTATTGTTAACCCCGTCTCCCCCCCACTTCCCCCTTTTGCCCCTCCCTCTCCCCCCTTCCCACTCAGGACAGGCGATCCGGAGGGAAAGAAGGACACAGAGAAGAGAGTTGGAAAAACTGGCAATGTTTTACTAATGCTATATTAAGAGTAGAGAAAATAATACAAAACCAATCCTGAAAGTCTCAGCAACTGCAGAGCCAGCACCTGACGTCCTGGACTGGACTCTGCAGCCAACCGGAGCTGGATTCAGTCTCTCAGCAGGCCTCAGTTTGCAGGGACGACTAGCAAGGTCCTCTCCTAATGTCACCATAAGGAGCAGGGACGAAAAGGGGCAAAGAGGACAAGATCCTCATGATCTGCCACTTCTATATGAAGTATTCATGTGAAGGGGATGTTATACACGGTTGGTCAGTTTGTTGGTCACCTGTTTCTTGTTGCTCCTCTTGCAAGATGTGAATCTGTCCTTATCAACAAGTAAGCATTCCATTGCAGTGTTTATCAAAACATGTATGTATCTGGTTCTCCAGGAAAAGGCAGCTAATATGAAGCTTTAGCTGACAGGCAAATTCACTGAAAGAGAAACTTGTTTTTTAATGAAACCAGGACAGCCCCCACCCCAATCCCCTCAGGACTCCTCTGATTCCCATCTGCTCCTCTCAGGACAGCTGAGCTTGTCTTTTGGGGCCCCTGAGAGCCCCCATTTACCTTCTTTTACCTACCTTTGTTGTTGTTCCCAGCCTGTCCTGGTGTTTTCCATCCTTCAGGACTTACTTATTACTGTTGTGAGAGTCCGAGAGAAAAGGAGGAGTGTCTGTGACTTACAACTGTCGTTGTTGATCTACAGTGTTTTAGAGACGGATTCTTGCAGGATCTATTTCTGGTTCGTCCTTCACTCCTCCCCAGACCGCAGCGCTGGTCCGAGTTCCCCAGCACACGTGTGTGTGTCCAGCCGGGTACGCTGGGGGAGCGCGTCAGGGCGGGCAGACGGCTGAATGGACGCGCTGTCAGCGACTGCGGAACGAGCTGGGGCTGCTTTGACCGTGTCCAGCCTTGTGCCTGTGGTTTGTTTTCACTTGCAGGCTGAAACAGCAGTTTCCTTAATTAAAAACACCCCAACATGTCCCCCGGCCCCCAACAAAAATAACGCCAAAAATGCCACTGAAAGAAACACAGGGAGTTTTTAAAAAATTTCCTTTAGCTTTCTCCCCCCTCCACCCCTACCCTGCTGCGTTCAGTGCAGTGAATGACCGTGAGGAGATGGCTGTGGATCTGGCTGTTGAAAGGTGTGTGAAGGAGAAGGAGGTGTGTGTAGAGCAGGATTGGTGGTGGAGGTGAGTGCAGCTGGTTTGGGTGTGGGGCTGTAAATTCTTTTTGGAGGCTTCCTAGTTTCTGGTGTCACCTGCGGGGTGAAGTGTGACTGTGCAGGTTTGAAAGGTGCAACGTGCAGAGCTCCCTCATTTGCCACCAGATCTCCCAATCACAGAGACAGCGTCGCTGTGCAGCTGCTAAGGACAGCGCGTCTCGTGCAGAAGAGCATCCTTTGTGCTCCGTGTGCGTGTTCCTCCTTTGAAATGAAGTTGGGCCGCCCGGTGTTCCACGTTACGTGTGGTACCTGCTGGGCTGAGTCTCCTCCCCGCGCTCCGGTCGGTTCCGTCGCGCTGCCGCAGCCCCGGCAGCACCGCGGCGTTCGCTGGACGCGTTGTTGGCGGAGCCGGCACCGACAATCTTGACACGTCGAGGCGCTGCGGTGGGTTTGCCTGGAAATTCCAAGGTAATTCCAAGGCAGACAGTAATAATCCCCAATTTATGTAGTAAAATTTAAAAGAGTGGAATATAAATGCTGGAGCACTAATTGGAAGTAATACCTGTAGAGAAAAAACCTTCTAGTTTATAATAAAAAATAATGTGTGCTAGTTAATCCGCCTGGTAGTAATGTAATGATAAAAATGTTAAAGTGTAAATAAATGGAATTATTTAGGCATGAGCAAGAAGTAAATTTAATTTCAGCTATTACTTGGTGAACTAGGCAGCAGTTGTTCCCAATCTGAATGCTAGTTTAAAAAACACATTGTTTGGAATTCCTTTTAACTGATAAAGGCAGAAAACTAATGTGGAGTCATTGGTAGCTTCATTTGAACAATCGTTATGAAATAAACCGCAGACACGAATGACTGCATAGGAAACAAAGTGAGGAAGCTTTACATTTTAAACAGCATTGGAAAGTGATCGGGAGTGTTTAGTATTTAAATTATAACAGACCCACGAGATGGGAGGCAACAAAGCTCAGAACCAAACAGAGTCAAAACGTTACATTTCTTTTTTTAAAGAGAAGTATAAAGGAACCACGAAGTAGTGGCTGTTTATAAACAGAGGTATTAAAAAGTTCCCAGGCAGTAATGATTCCCAACAGAACACTAAAAGATACTTAGATGTAAAATAATATTAGAAAACAGTTATGACAGTCTGAGTTTAACCACAGCTTTTTTGGGGTTGTGCAAAAACATGACCGCTATTAATTACCTCTGAGTTAAAATAAAAAGACATCAAACTAGATGTGATTAACAACAGCTAATTTTAATTTTTCAGTGTGCTATCCAGTCCGGCTTCTCCCTCCAAGGGCGTGGTCTGAGAAAGCCACACCCCCAACTCCACCTCGTCCAAGCTCCGCCCCTGCCGGTCTGTGCCCTCCCTGAGGCGCGTGTCCCTTACAGACCCCTCCCCTTTCATCGCGCCCACCCCCCAGCAGCATAATACATTGGAGCCCCGCCCACAGCTCCACCTCCAAACTCGGCCCCTGCTAAACCACGCCCCCCCCGAGCACATGCTGTGCAGAGCCCACCCTTCTCTCGGCTCCACCCCTCCCTTCCTAAGCTACGCCCCCTTCGGGCCTGTCCTTCTCCCTACCCCAGGAGGCTCCTCCTATGGGGGTGTGACACACGGAGGCCCCACCCCCTGCCCAGTTCCCCCAGGTGGGCCTCCAAGTGGGCGTGTCCTCCCAGTCCACGCCCCTCAGCACGGATCCCACCCCGTAGGTGGGGCTGCGCACGCGGCCCCCCCACCCATACGTGACCCCTAAGTAACCCTATGGCTGCCCCACAGGTACCGCTACAGCAGCCCTGCTCCTGCCCCGCAAGAGCTCCAGACACGCCTCTGCAGAGCGCCACAGCAGCTACTTCAGTGCCCCACAGCTATCACCGCAGCCGCCCCATCCCGCCCCACGGCCGCCGCTGCGGGACCCCTGGAGCCCCCGGCCCCACACCCGCCCCGCAGCCCCACAGCGCGCGGCCTCGCGGCCGCGGTGCCGGTGAAGCCACGTCCTGGACGCGGCCGGAGGAGCCGCCGGTTTTCCCCCCCGCACCCCCCGATCGCTGCTGCCGCGGCCAGAGGAGCCGCCGGTTTTCCCCCCCACATCCCCCGATCGCTGCTGCCGCGGCCAGAGGAGCCGCCGGTTTTCCCCCCCACATCCCCCGATCGGTGCTGCTGCGGCCGGAGGAGCCGCCGGTTTTCCCCCCCACATCCCCCGATCGCTGCTGCCGCGGCCGGAGGAGCCGCCGGTTTCCCGCCCCCACACCCCCCGATCGCTGCTGCTGCCGCGGCCGGAGGAGCCGCCGCTTTTCCGCCCAGCCCTGACTCCCCTCCTTCCTCCTCAATCGCCGCTGCATGCCGCCACGACCTCTCCTCTTCCTCTATCTTGTCTCACCCTTCTGGTCGCCTTCGCTTTTTTTATACCGAGGGAGGAGACGCTCGCTGATTGGCTGACGGTATCAGCCGCGGAATTCGCCCATTGGCTCATCCCCACGTGGGGTTCTCCGAGGGGGTAGGAGAAAGACGCTGATTGGTCACCGTGTCGCTGAGGGGAGGAAGGCACTGATTGGTCACTTTCCGCCGAAGTTCGCCCTCCCAGTACCAGGCGCTGATTCGCTAGCGCCCCTGAGGTAGAAAAGGCGCTGATTGGCTGCCGTTTTCCCCGCCGACATTAGCCCACAGCAACGAAGCGCTGATTGGGCAGCGCGGCTGACGGGGCGGCTCGTCCATTGGCCGGAGGGCGGACTGGGGGCGGGACCGGGCGGGACAACGAGGTTATAAATAGGGCGGCGCAGACCGTGCGAAGGACCAGAAAGGCGGAGGCGGCAGTGGCACTGCGAGCACATCCGCGTGTGTCCCGTCCCCCCCCCCCCCCGGGCGGGAAACCCGAAAGCGGCAGAAACGGCGGCCGGAATCAGTTAACGGGGCGGGTCAGGGCGGTAATTATCGTGCGGGTGTTAATTGCGGCTCGGCGGGTTAATGAGTGACGGGCGGGCTGGGGTGTATCTGGGGGTTTTGATTGAAATTGGGGTTTTAAAGCCGCGGGTTTGTGATGGGGGGGGCGGGGGCGATTAAGGCTCCCGGGGCCGCTTTAGCGGTTTAAATCGTTGTGTTGGAAGCGGGAGGAGCCGGTTCGGGGCTTTTCTCAGCAATCGGGGCTGGTTTGGGTCCAATTCGGCTTTTAAAAGATGTTTTTACGTAATTTTTGGGTATTTTGGATGCCGATTTGTGCCAAAAGCGCCTTTAAAATCTGTTTACTGAGGGTTTATCAGGAGAATTAAAGTTTAAAGCTCGGGGAGATTTGGGGCTTTTCCCCGGGATTTTGAGTCCAAATCGGTTTTTTAGAGCCCTTATTTATTTAAATTATTATGCTTAAAGGGTTTATTTGAGGTTTTGTTTGAACATTTTGGGCGGGTTTGAGGCTCCTAAGATTTAATTGTTGGTTTATTATTTGATTTATTATTTCACTGCAGTTCGGGGCTCCTGAAGACGCTGAGTTGTTTCAATTATTTAGCGCTGTGAGGAGCCGTTTTTTGGGCCGTTGGGGTCTAAATCGGCTTTTTAAAAGGTTTATTTAACGCGTTTAAAGTTTGAGGGGCCGATTTGCGACTTCAAAGCTTTTTGAATCTACTTATTGATAAGAATTTATACAATAGATTAATATTTAAAGCCCGGGGGGAGATTTGGGGCTGTTTCCCAGGATTGCGAGTCCAAATGCTTTTTTTTTTCTGTTAACCGCTTATTAATTTAAATTATTATATTTAAACGGGGCTTTTTGAGGTTTTATGAGGGTTTTTTGAGCATTTTGGGCGGTTCTGAGGCTCCTAAAGCCGCTTAATTGTTTAAATTATTAATTGTTAAAATAATGTAAGTAGTTGTTGAAATAAGTGTGTAAGTTATTGTATTTAAAGCCGGGAGGGGCATTTCGTTGCTTTTTGGGGGGTTTTAGGGCTGAATTCACTTCATTGAACGTGTCTAGAGCTGGGGGTCCCAGATCTGCTGCTGATTTGGCCCCCAAAAAAGCTTTACAAATCTATTTATTTATAATTTACCGAATTAATATGTAAGCGGGAACAAATTCGGCTTTTTTAACCCGCCGCCATTTTGTCTCCCCCGTCCCGCTCTCCCTCACGCTGAGGGGCCGAGGAGACGCTCGCTGATTGGCCGGTGCCGTCTGGCGGGAAAGCCTCCCCCGGCTCAGCCCCGCTCGGCTGTCTCCGAGGGAGAGAAAGGCGCTGATTGGTCGCTGCCTCTGAGGAGAGAAAGGCGCTGATTGGTCGCCGCCTCCCTAAACCCACGTAATTGTTTACATTCTATTTTAAAATTTATTTATATATTTTAATGTAATTTAACTTAATTTTAATTTAATTTAAACTTAAATTATTAAAATTAATTGTAATTTAATATTAAATATATAGATAAAATCAATATAGTAATATACTACTATAAATGATATAATGTGATGAATAGTAGAAATATATATAATATATAATCTGATATAAACTGATCAACTAATTCATTGATATTATATAATGTAATTTATAATTAATATATAATGGCATAATACAATGATGATATCTATAACATACTATTGTAATAATGATATTCATTAAATATTAAATATTAATATATATTATGTATATTAATATGTATAATTACTATGTAATGTATCTAATCTATTTTTACATATATATCTTATTATATAAAGCTGTGAGGGACCATATTTGGGCGGGTTTTTGAGATTTTTAAGGCTGTTTGGTCTCAAATTCAATTTACTTCATTTTGGAGCTGTTTTTTGGATAATTTGTGCTCAAAGAAGCTTTCAAGATCCATTTTTTTGGCAGTTAATTTGCTCACTCGGTTAATGCTGAAGCGGGGGGATTTGGGGCTGTTTCCCAGGACTGTGACACAAATAACGGCCCTTTCCTTCCCTTTCCCACTGCAGCTCCTGCGCAGAGAACAGCGAAGGCAGCCTGGCCACGCCCCCTCCGGCTGACCGCGCCCCCCGCTCCGGCTGACCGCGCGTGCCCCCCCCCCCCCCCCCCGCCGCAACTCGGCTGACCGCGTGCCCCCCCCCAACTGCGGCTGACTGTGCCCCCCCGCCCCCCCCCCGGCTGACCGCGTGCCCCCCCCACTGCACTCCTGCTGACTGTGCGCCCCCCCCACCTCCTCCGGCTGGCCACATCTCCACTGCACACCATGGCGGGGATGGGGTGGGGGGGGATCACAAGGGTCTATGGGGCGGTGTGGGGGTCAGGGCGGCTGTGGGGTCAATGGGGTTGTTGTGGGGTGAAACACCCCTGAAGAGGCTGAACACCCTGCAGGTGAGTGACCCACACAGTGCCCCACAGTGCCCCATAGCACCTCCACTCTGCCCTATGGATCCACAACACTGCCCCACAGCCCCCTATAGCTCCTGCTTGCTATCCCACAGCACCCCATGGCTTCTCCACTCTGCGCCATATGTCTACAGCAGTGCCACAGAGTACCTCATATGTCTTCCACTCTGCCCCATGGGTGCAGAGTGCTGCCCTACAGCACCCTATAGCTCCTGTACTCTGCCCCATAGATCTACAGTGCTGTCCCACAGCACCCTATAGCTCATCTGGCCTATAGACCCACTGTACTGCCCTACAATGCCCCATGGCTCCTACACTCTGCCCCATAGACCCACAACACTGCCTCACAACACCCCATTGCTCCTGCACTCTGCCCCATGGATGCCCAGTACTGCCCCACAGCACCATATAGGTCCTGTACTCTGCCCCATATATCCACAGGAGTGCCCTGCAGCACCCCATGGCTCCTGCACTCTGCCCCATGGATGCCCAGTACTGCCCCACAGCACCATATAGGTCCTGTACTCTGCCCCATACATACAGAGTAGTACCCCCCAGCACCCCATGGCTCTTGCACTCTGCTCTGTAGATGCCCAGTACTGCCCCACAGCACCATATAGCTCCTGTACTCTGCCCCATACATACACAGGAGTGCCCCACAGCACTCCATGGCTCCTGCACCCTGCTCTGGATGCCCAGTACTGCCCCACAGCAGCATATAGGTCCTGTACTCTGCCCCATACATCCACAGGAGTGCCCCACAGCACCCCATAGTGACTCTACTCTTCCCCATAGACCCACAGTGCTGCCGCACAGGACTCTACTCTGCCCCTTAGACCCAGAGAGCTGCCCCACAGCAGCCTGTAGGTGCTGTGTTCTGCCCCATTGGTGCAAAGTGCTGCCCCACAGCGCCCCACACCTCTGTCCACCTGACCACCCTTCCCTCCTGACTGCGCCTGCACTGCCCACTATGGGTGGGTCACAAGGGTCTATGGGGCGGTGTGGGGGGCTGTGGGGTCAGTGGGGTTGTTGTGGGGTGAAACACCCCTGAAGTGGCTGAACCCCCTACAGGTGAGTGACCCACACAGTGACCCACAGCAGCTCATAGCCCCTCTGCCCTATAGAGTCACTGCACCCCATAGCTGCTTTTACTCTGCACCATAAATGGTCAGCACTGCTCCAGAGCACCCTGTATGTCCATTGTGCCCCATAGACACACAGTGCTGTCCCACAGCACCCCATATCTTGTTCACTCTGCCCTATAGACCCACAGTGTAACCCTACAGCACCCCATAGTTCCTCTGCCCTATAGATCAACAGCACTGTCCCAGAAGACACCATAGCTTCTTCACAGTAGCCCATAGGCCAGCAGTTCTGCCCTACAGCACACTAGCTCCTGCACCCTGCCCCATAGACCCACAGCAGTGCCCCCCAGCACCCCACACAGCTGGTCTGCCCTATACATCCACAGCACTGCTGCAGCACCATATACTTCCAGCACTCTGCCCCATTGATATGTAGCACCCCACAGCTGCTGCATTCCACCCATAGATCGAGATTCCTGGGTCCCCTCACCCCACCAGCTGTCCTGGGTTGCGATGCTGCACGGGGCCCTGTGCACAACAAAATGAGGACAGCATGGCTGCTGGGCGCCACCCTGCTTGGAATCCAAGATGGCTGGGGGGGGAGGGCTGGCAGCCATGCTGGCACTGCCGGAGGGGCTGTTGGTCTGCGCCGAGCTCAGGCGGCAGCTCCCGGCTGTATCGGCTGCTCCTGTGGCCCTGCACCCTGCCCATGGGAACAAGGTGGCTGCCCTGATGGGCGTGGCCATCTCGGCTGCTGTGTCCCTGCTGGTGGGCGGGGCCATGGCTGTCATGGCTGCCAAGCCTGTGCTGGAAGGGTGGGGCTGAGGTGGGCGGGGCCTGCCTAGGGCGGCCATTCTGGGGTGGGGCCCAAGGTGGGTGGTGGGGCCTGTGGCTCTGTTTACCCCTGACGGCCATCTTGGAAAAGGGCAGCGCTGTGCTGCTGCCATCCTGACGTTGCTCCCTCAGGGCCATGTTGGGGGATTTTTAACCTGGTTTTGGGGCCAATTCTCACCCAATAAAATTAAATAATGTAAAAAAACCTTAAGCATGTGGTTTTTTCCATTTCCAGTGAAGGATTTGGGGGTGGGGTTTAGGGTTGAGGGTGGGGCTGAAGATGTGGGCGGGGCCACTGCCAACCCCACCTCCCTCCCAAGTTCTCCCCAATGTGCCTTCCCGGAGGGGTGTGCCCCAACCAGCCCCCCCCTCTTTCCAAGTACCCCACCCTCCCAGCTGGGCTCCTCCCCCTTGGCCCACACTTCCACCCCCATTGGTGGGCTCCCTGCAGGGGGTGTGGCCTACAGACCTACAACTCCTTCCCCTCCCTTGCTGAGCCATGTACCCGACAGGGCATGACAGGGGCAGACAAAGCTCAAGAAAGACCAACAGAGCCAGGCAGGGCCTGAGAGAGCTGGAGAAAGTCCGACAGAGCCTGACAGGGCCCGAGAGAGTTTGACGGATCCTCACAGAGCCTGACAAAGCTTGGCAGAGCCCAACAGGACCCGTCAGGGCCTGACAAATCTTGTCAGTTCCTGATAGAGCCTCAATGTGTATGACAGAGCCCTGGGGGTCTCAACAGAGCCTGAGAAATCTTGACAGGGCTCAGCAGACCCCAACAGGTCTCGACAGGGCCCTACAGAGCCCATCAAAGCCTGACAGACCCCAAGAGGTCTCGACAAGGCTTCACAAAAACCAACAGTGTCTGACAGAGCCCGACAGGAGTGCAGGTGCTGTCACTTCCAGTGAGGGTCCAGGTGATTTGATAAGGGTGGTGTGTGGGGCCTGGGGTGATTGACCCCTCCCCTTTCCCAGGGGATTGTGGGAAGGGGTGGGCGGGGCTCAGGGTATTTGAGCCCCAGTCCCCAGGTGGGGAGCTCATTCTGCTGCTGGGCTGCTTGGGTGCTGGTTCTCTGCTGCTCCTTTAGCAGTTGGCAGCTTTTGAGCTGTTTAAGCTGCATGGACAGATGTGTTTGGAGAAGTGGAGATGTCTGCTTGAGGTAGGACCTTCAGGAGCAGAAAAGTTTCAATAGCAGCTGTAGTTGAAAGTATGTTTGTAACTATTTTTCATTTATTGCATCAATTCCTGGTACTTGGTGTTTTCCATAAATTCCTGATTGCAATGAAGATGGGGTGTTAATTCTTGGTTTGTATTAGTGTGTAACAAGTTGCTGATATAATCTCTTCTCCTAGGATGCTCAGGTTATCTACCAGGGGTTAGGATGAGCATCTCGTATCTGTAGGTGGAGTTTTAGCATTTCTGAAGGAAGCAGCAGGACCATAAGGCAGAGTGTCTTTCAAGCTACGGGGTGGCTCATGGCCTCCCTGATCACCACAGAACAGTGTGTTGTCCACAGAACCTTTGCAGTGTGCGGTGGACCCTGGTAGATCATTCAAATGTAACTCCCAGAACTCAGTCAAGGTGAACGATGGCTAGGGAACTAGTGTGGACAACCGCTATCTGAGTGCTTATTATTGTGTATGTCTTTTTGTATTGTGGGTGATTATCGAGGGTTAAGATTGCGGGGTGACAATAAAACCCTGGCAGATGTATTGCTAACCCCCTCTCCCCCCCTCCCCACACTTCCCCCTCCCTCTCCCCCCTTTTCACTAGGGAGAGGCGGTTGGGAGGAAAAGAAGCACAGAGTGAAGAGAGTTGGAAAAAAATTAAAGATGTTTTACTAATGCTACTAATAAGAATAGAGAAAATAATACAAAATATACAAAACCAATCTTGAAAGTCTCAGCAACTGCAGAGCCGGCAACCAAAGTCCTGGATTAGACTCTGCAGCCAACCGGAGCTGGATTCAGTCTGTCACTAGGCCTCAGTTCGCAGGGACGACTAGCAAGGTCCTCTCCTAATGTCGGCCATAAGCAGAAGGGAAAAGGGAAAAGCACATGAGATCCTCGTGATCTCCCACTTTTATATGCAGTATTCATGTGAATGGAATGTTATACACAGTTGGTCAGTTTCTTGCTCACTTGTTTCTCGTCGCCCCTCTCGCGAGATGTCCATCTGTGCTTATCAATAAGTTTGCATTCCATTGCTAGGTTTACCAAAACATGTGTCTGGTTCTCCAGGAAAATGCAGTTAATATGAAGCTTTAGCTGACAGGCAAATTCACTGAAAGAGAAACTTGTTTTTAGCAAAACCAGGACATTCCACCCCTTATAATATGCCATTCACTGAATGCTTAAACCTTATCAATACAATCTATCAATACAATCTAATTACTCACTACTACTATATATATATATGTACATATATACACAGGAGTAATTAATCAGTGGACCATCCTTTAAAAAGTTCATTAAATTCATTTTGTCACGACAGTCTCCCAGGGCAGGAAAAATAGTACCAGTGCATCTCATGACCACTGTTTGTGGGTTAAAGATATCGACTTCGAAGAAGTTGTCAGGCGCCACTCGAAGAAGCTAGCTCTGGTTTCGTCATCACTGTTTTGATCTGAAAAACACTTAGTAAACATTGTTAGCATGGCAATTCACATCATGCAGTTCAATATTGCATATTTTCACCTAAACTCAAATCCCCTTGAGGTACACACCGAACTTCTCCATCCTTAAGCATCACCCACCAGGTGCTCCCAGGTCCCTGGGCAAAAACAATCCCACGAATGGGCTTGCCTTTGCCTGAGGCAGGAGTAACCCAGACTGCCTTTCCTAACATGTTTTTCATGTGTACTACAGGGACTTTATCTCCTTCTACAGTCTGTGGAACTTCTGACTGGGCAGGCCAGGCTCGATTGGTTGATCCCCTGGTGTTGACCAACCAAGTGGCTTTTGCTAAATGTGAATCCCAGTTTTTAAAGGTTCCACCACCAAGTGCCTTTAGTGTAGTTTTTAGCAAACCATTGTACCTTTCAATTTTCCCAGAGGCTGGTGCATGATATGGAATATTATATACCCACTCAATACCATGTTCTTTGGCCCAATTGTCTATAATACTGTTTTTGAAATGAGTACCATTGTCTGATTCAATTCTTTCTGGCGTACCGTGTCGCCAAAGGACTTGCTTTTCAAGGCCCAAGATAGTATTTCGGGCTGTAGCATGAGGTACGGCATATGTTTCCAACCATCCAGTGGTTGCTTCCACCATTGTAAGTACATAACGCTTACCTTGACGTGTTTGTGGAAGTGTAATATAATCAATCTGCCAAGCTTCTCCATACTTATACTTTAACCATCGCCCCCCATACCGTACAGGCTTTAACCGTTTCGCTTGTTTGATTTCGGCGCAAGTCTCACATTCGTGAATAACCTGTGAAATAGTGCCCATAGTTAAATCCACCCCTCGATCGCGAGCCCATTTATATGTTGCATCTCTACCTTAATGCCCTGAAGCATCATGAGCCCACCAGGCTAGGAAAAGTTCACCTTTATGTTGCCAGTCCAAGTCCACCTCAGCTACTTTAATCTTAGCAGCTTGATCTGCTTGTTGGTTGTTTAGATGTTCTTCGGTGGCTCGACTTTTAGGCACATGAGCATCTACGTGCCGAACTTTCACAGGCAGGCTCTCTAGCCGAGCAGCAATGTCTTGCCACAGTGTGGCAGCCCAAATGGGTTTACCTCTGCGCTGCCAGTTGCTTTTCTTCCATTGCTGTAGCCACTCCCACAAGGCATTTGCCACCATCCATGAGTCAGTTTAGAGATAAAGTATTGGCCACTTCTCTCGTTCAGCAATGTCCAAAGCCAGCTGGATGGCTTTCACTTCTGCAAATTGACTAGATTCACCTTGTCCTTCAGTGGCTTCTGTAACTTGTCGTGTGGGACTCCACACAGCAGCTTTCCACCTTCGATGTTTTCCTACAAGACGACAGGATCCATCTGTGAACAGTGCATACTGCTTATCAGTCTCTGAAAGAGTATTATACGGTGGTGCTTCAGCACGTTTTACTTCCTCATCATCTGGAGACATCCCAAAGTCTTTGCTTTCTGGCCAGTCTGTAATCACTTCTAAGATCCCTGGGCGATTGGGATTTCCAATTCAAGCTCGTTGCGTGATCAATGCAATCCATTTACTCCACGTAACTTCGGTTGCATGATGTGGAGAGGGAACCGTCCCTTTGAACATCCAACTCAGCACCGGCAGTCGAGGTGCCAGGAGGAGCTGTGCTTCAGTACCGATCACTTCTGAAGCAGCTCGAACTCCTTCATATGCTGCTAGTATCTCTTTTTCAGTTGGAGTATAGTTGGCCTCAGATCCTTTGTATCCTCGACTCCAAAAACCTAAGGGTCGACCTCGGGTTTCTCCTGGTGCTTTCTGCCAGAGGCTCCAGGTAAGTCCGTTATCTCCGGCTGCAGTGTAGAGCACATTTTTAACATCTAGTCCAGTCCGAACTGGTCCAAGGGCCACCGCATGAGTTATCTCACGCTTAATTTGTTCAAAGGCTTGTCGTTGTTCAGGGCCCCACTCAAATTGGTTCTTTTTACGAGTCACTCGATAGAGAGGGCTCACAATCTGGCTGTAGTCAGGAATACGCATTCTCCAAAAACCTACAACGCCCAAGAAAGTCCGTGTCTCCTTTTTATTAGTAGGTGGAGACATTGCTGCGGTTTTGTTGATCACATCTATTGGGATCTGACGACGGCCATCGTGCCATTTTATTCCTAAAAACTGGATCTCTCGTGCAGGTCCCTTGACCTTGCTTCGTTTTATGGCAAAACCAGCATCCAAAAGAATCTGAATTATTCTCTCACCTTTCTCGAAGACTTCTTTCGCTGTGTCACCCCATACGATGATGTCATCAATATATTGCAAGTGTTCTGGAGCTTTACCTTGCTCCAGCGTGGTCTGGATCAGTCCATGGCAGATGGTAGGACTGTGTTTCCACCCCTGGGGCAAGCGATTCCACGTGTACTGGATGCCTCTCCAGGTGAAAGCAAACTGCGGCCTGCACTCTGCTGCTACAGGAATAGAGAAAAATGCATTAGCAATGTCAATTGTAGCATACCACTTAGCTGCCTTTGACTCCAGTTCAAATTGCAGTTCTAGCATGTCCGGCACAGCAGCACTCAGTGGTGGTGTAACTTCATTCAGGCCACGATAGTCTACAGTTAGTCTCCACTCGTCACTAGACTTACGCACTGGCCAGATTGGGCTGTTAAAAGGTGAGCGAGTCTTACTGATCACACCCTGGCTTTCCAATTGACGAATCAAAGAGTCTCGGTTGGTGCGCTATTGCCGACGATGCACCGTCGTGGTAGCAATTGGCACCTGCTGATCGTCAACCATCAGCAGTCCTACAACAGAAGGATCATCTGAAAGACCAGGCAAATCAGACAGCTGTTCAATTTTCTCAGTGTCCACAGATGCTATACCAAATGCCCACCTATACCCTTTTGAGTCCTTAAAATACCCTCTCTTGAGATAGTCTATGCCAAGGATGCACGGAGCATCTGGACCAGTCACAATGGGATGCTTTTGCCAGTTTTTTCCAGTTAGGCTCATTTCAGCCTCTACAACAGTCAGTTCCTGGGATCCCCCAGTCACTCCAACAATATTGATGGATTGCCTTCCTTTATAATTAGAAGGAATTATTGTGCACTGAGCACCAGTGTCCACTAAAGCTTTGTACTCCTGGGGGTGTGTTGTACCAGGCCATAGTATTTGTACAGTCCAATATACTCTGTTATCCCTTTCCTCCACCTGGTTGGAGGCAGGGCACCTCTAATTTCTGTTTTGCACAGTCTCTGGGTGTGAATTAGAGGTTCCTTCAAGAGCATCAGAATCTCTTCTGCTCCTTTTGTAAACTGGAGCAGCCACCTTCCTAGGAGTTTTTCCTTTTATCTCACGTACTCGTTCCTGAAGTTCTGAGGTCGGTCTTCCATGCCACTTATTCATGTTTTCTCCCTGCTCATGTAGGAAGAACCACAGTGAACCTCTTTTTGTGGGCTGCCTCTGTCCTCTCTCTCGAGATTGGAAACGCCTTTTCCTAATAGCTGAAACATAGGTTTGTGCAGGTCGTGAATGGTATGTGTCTTCGCTGAGTTTTTTGATTTCTTGCAATATCTTTTCAAACCGGTCATCAGATTTTTCACACAGTTTCTCTACAGCGGAGACACAAGCCCGTAGAGAACCAGCAAGGCTGTCCTCAAAGTTCCGAAGCTGCTCAATCACTTCATTAATCTCTTGTTGACCTCTAGCTGACCAGACCATTCCTGCCAATGACTTAGCATATGCAGGGGGTGCACTTTGTACAAATCTGTGCCACAGAGATTGTGTACAATTGATTCTATCTGGGTCTGTCTCCTCTTGGTTGTCTGATCCAAAATAGATGATCTCTCGCACAGCTAATTCTCTCAGGAACTGAATACCTCTCTCCATAGTATTCCATTTCCCTAACTTGGATATACAATCTTGTAGGGAAATCTTACTTTCATAGCTGCCAGGAGTCGGGTCCAGAGACTAGTGGCATTAGACTCTCTTGAAATTGCCCTATCAATGGTGGAATCTCTTGACAGAGATCCCAGCTGCCTGGCTTCACCACCTTCCAATTCAATTGTTTCTGCCCCATTGTCCCAGCATCGGAGCAGCCAGGTTAAAATATTCTCGCCTTCACGACAACTAAAGTCTTTTCTCATATCTCTCAGCTCACCTGGAGAAAAGGACCGAGTGGTGGTCACTTCATCTCCTCCCTGTCCTGATGATGCACCTTGGGTTGATGTTGGCCCTGTGCCATCATCTGCTGCACGGGTAGTCTTTCTAGTGACTTTCTTACAACCAGCAACTGATGCTGATATGGGTTTACCATCATTTGATTTATTTCCAGAGTCTGAATGACTGTCACAGTGGTTACAGCAGCAACAGTGCCCAGTGTGTGAAGAAGGGGGGGCTGCCTTGTTAGCCTTTGAGGCTGGAGAAGTAATGTTATCTGCAGCGCCCTTGGCAGAGGAACTCTGCGGAGGAGCTGTAGCTTCAGCCTGCGAAGCCGCCGTTGGGGGGGCAGTGGCTGCAGCGGCAGCTTTGGCTGTTTTGCTCTTTCTCGAGCGGCTCGGAGTGCTTTTTGCTAAAGCTTCCGAAGACGCACCGCAAATCTCAGGACAACAAAGAGACGCAAACCTCCTGTTGAACGCCATTTCTCTTAACAGAAGCACAAACTGACACACATTCAGCAAACCAGATAACACCATCACAGTTCTATCAAAACTCCAAGGATATTCAAAGTTCTCTAAAACATTTGTGAACTGTCCTAGCGAAAAAACGAAAGTATTGTTAGTCAGCCTTTCTAAAGATTCGCCTGACCAATTAGCAAACACAGAGCCGTACTGCTCTTTAATCTCTCCTGGAGGCTTTTCAAGGTAAAGCAGAAGCGAGTAGAAATTCATTAGCGGCTGCAGTATAATGAAATAAACCAGTGACAAACCACACAGTATCATCATGACCATTGTCCAGTTCCTTGTTGTTATATAATGAATACTTTGATTTAAAAAGAAAGCCCAACACAGATATGGAATCAGTGAGCACAGTGTAGAAAATAACTGATACAACTTATGCCATAACATCTTTAAATCAGTGTAATTCACTTTGCCTTAATACAACTAAATAATATCCAAAGCAAACGGACGCCCGAGTATCACAACTCTATGAGTTGGCACCGTGCCAAGAAAACTGAAAGGTACGTCAGAGCAGTAGAAAAGCCAAAAAGCTTCAAATTTACCCCTTTCTCGTGCCCCACGTTGGGCGCCAATTATCTGTCGAGGGTTAAGATTGCGGGGTGACAATAAAACCCTGGCAGATGTATTGCTAACCCCCTCTCCCCCCCTCCCCACACTTCCCCCTCCCTCTCCCCCCTTTTCACTAAGGAGAGGCGATTGGGAGGAAAAGAAGCACAGAGTGAAGAGAGTTGGAAAAAAATTAAAGATGTTTTACTAATGCTACTAATAAGAATAGAGAAAATAATACAAAATATACAAAACCAATCTTGAAAGTCTCAGCAACTGCAGAGCCGGCAACCAAAGTCCTGGATTAGACTCTGCAGCCAACCGGAGCTGGATTCAGTCTGTCACTGGCCTCAGTTCGCAGGGACGACTAGCAAGGTCCTCTCCTAACGTCGGCCATAAGGAAAAGGGAAAAGCACACGAGATCCTCGTGATCGCCCACTTTTATATGCAGTATTCACATGAATGGGATGTTATACACAGTTGGTCAGTTTCTTGCTCACTTGTTTCTCGTCGCCCCTCTCGCGAGATGTCCATCTGTGCTTATCAATAAGTTTGCATTCCATTGCTAGGTTTACCAAAACATGTGTCTGGTTCTCCAGGAAAATGCAGTTAATATGAAGCTTTAGCTGACAGGCAAATTCACTAAAAGAGAAATTTTTTTTTTAGCAAAACCAGGACAGTGATGAAGGGGAAAGTGGCAACTTCCTGGTTTGTGCCAAGCACTACAGTTCTTTTGCTTCTCACCATCTTAGGCGTCACCAGCGCTGAGGGTTTGTGACCGCGCCAGCGGCAGGACACGCCGACCGGACCGCCCTGGAGCTCAGCAGGAGGTGGGTGTCGCGGACGGGGTCGGCGTTTGCCCCGCGGCGCCGTGTGCCGGCGTGGCTTAGCGAGCGCGTGCTTTCTCGTGCTCCTGCAGGCGCTGAAGAGGAACCCGGCGACGCGGGAAGACGGCCGTTGGCGCACGCGGCGTTTTCCTCTGCCGAAGATGGGTTCGGTCCCTCGGCCCTCTGAAAGCTAAGTGGAGGCGCGAGGGCTGGGAAGGGGCCGGGAATGGCAGGGCCGGGGGGTTTAGCTCTGCTAAGGGCAAGGGCCGTCCAGGAACCGCGCCCTTGGCGCGGGTCAAGGGCCCGGGGACCTTTACCGTGCGATGCCAGCGTGTGCCGGGCAGGGCAGCTCCAGCCTGCGTCTGCGTTGTGGTGTAGTTCGGGAAGCCTGCCTTGCGCCTGTCAGCCGATCCTATTTTAGCTCGCGGGAAAGGGATTGGGGAACCACCTGGTGGGAATGCGAGGAGAGCAGCCCTGGCGGAATCTGATGAGCAGAGGCCATTGTATAAATTGGACAAGGAAGGAAAGGCTGCAGGCAAAGCGCGGTGCTGCACCCGGCCGCCCATTTCCTACGGGAATCCTGTCATTTAGTTATCTGCAGCTGCAGGGCTGGGCTGTAAGTTTTGGTCCAGCTGAGCTACAGAAGAGAATCATCACAAACTCTTAAAACCTCTTTGAATGCTAAACCAAGTGGTGAGTGCTCCTGTTACTAAAAAAAGACAGTTTCCAGTCAACCCAACCTCGTCACTTAGTCTGAGACTTCTAAATCATAGGCTATGACTCAAGCCAGCACACTCCGCTGGGTGACGGCGTGCTTATCCCATCTTTAGGCAGCGCTCAAAGGCTGACCACAGGGGTAGTCCAGCCGGGCTCACGAAAACCGCTGCTTTGTGGGTTTTTTTTGGCGGGATTCCCGCGAAACGCGGCACGACCGCTTGCCCGGGGCTGCCGCGGCGGGTCTCAGTGGCGCCGTCCTGTGGGCAAAGCGCGGTACTGCACCCGGCCGCCCCAACGCGGTGCCGCGGCGCGCCTCGGTGCTGCCGCCCTGTGGCGAAACTCGGGTACTGCAGCGCACGGCAAGGGGGGGGGCAGAGACGCCGATCGAGCCGCGGGGGTTCGCGGTCGGGTCTGTGCGTGCCGGTGTCCGTCCCCCCGACGGGGGTCAGGTCCCCATTGGTGTGCAAACGACATCCCTCCCTCGATGGCTCCTTAGGAGGGTTAATCCCAGTCCTCGTTCTTTTGGCAGCGGTGGGTCTGTGACCTCGCGGGAAGCCCAGGCTGCTGCACAGAGCTCGTCGGGAGCGGGAGCTGCGGAACTGGGGGGCCTCGACGAGCCAGAGCTGCGGCAGACGGAGGGGGCGCGCGCGCTGCCCGGGGGCCGCGTCCGGCGGAGCCGAAGTGACCTGCGGCGGCAACGAGCTGGAGCCGCTCGGAGCTGGAGCGGCCGTTGGCCGCGCTTTCCCTGGGGAGGTGAGCGCGGGGAGCCCGGCCTCTCTCTCCCTCGGGGATTAAACCTGCGCCCTTCCCGGGGGCGGCGGCGAGGCGGGGTCCCCCGGCTCTCCCGGGGCGGCCCCGCTGCCGGGGGGCGCGGGCGAGGCGGCGGCAGCGCCTCCTCGGTGCCGGGGGGCGGAGGGGAGAGAGACCTGCCGGCCGGAGCCGCGGGGCGCGCGGCCCCTCGGGCAGGGTGCTCCCGGTCTCTGGGCCGCAGGCCGGGGGCGGCAGACGGGTTCAGGTGCTCTGGCCTGCTTTTTAGCCAGCGTGGCCTTCTCCGCGCCGTGAAGAAAATCCCGCGCGGTCGATTCCGCTCGCCGCTCGGGAGATGCCGCGTCTCTGGGGCCGTGGACTGGGGAAGAACGTTTGCGAGTTGGAGGGCGCTACAAGATATTCCGTGGGGAAGCCGGAGAAGAGGCAAATTGGCTGCCAGTGGAGTTGCGTTCCTTCGGTTTAGGATGTTCAGCTTGTCCTTCCAGAGAAGGAGCAGTCGTGGGTAGGGCCGAGAGAGGCTTTTAAGCGCGTGATCGGAATTGGAGCCAAATGGCACTTGACGTTGCCGCCGTGGGTCTTGGCTTTCAGTGGTTTCCCCGCGGCTGCCTGGTGTTTGGGAGCTCGGAGCGGGCATTTTTTTTCCCCCAAGGAGAGGCTGTGCTTGAAACAGAACTTGCTTGAAGAAGACAGACGAGGCGGGTGAGGATGCAGAGCGGGCCAATCAGATCGCTCGGGAGGGCTGGAGGGGCGGAGCGCCGATAGGCGGGGAGAATGGCAATTGATGTGCGTAGGCAGCCAATGAGGTTGCCGGAGGGGCGGGCGTTGCGGTCTGTGTA
The DNA here is from genome assembly GCF_036013475.1 of Columba livia. Taxonomy (NCBI): domain Eukaryota; kingdom Metazoa; phylum Chordata; class Aves; order Columbiformes; family Columbidae; genus Columba; species Columba livia. The sequence continues at coordinate 114,045 of NC_088612.1, read as the reverse complement.
CTGCGCATGCCCAACTTGCGCAGTCCTCAGTCAGGTCCGACGCTGAGGCGGGCACCTGGGGGCGGAGCGCGGGAAGGAGCATCCAATAGGAGGACGGCGCGGCGGGGTGGAAAGCAGCCAATCAGAGCGCGCCGTCTCAATCCCGTTTGAACAGCTGCCTCCCTGGCAAACGCGTCCGTGGGGTCCCGGGGCGGGTAGCGGGAGTTAACGGGGAAACGGGGGTCGGGGCGAGGGAGGGGAGGCTGTGGAGCGCTCATTTTGGCCTCTCCGTCCCTTTTGCCTCTCTCTCCCTCTCTCTGTGTCACCTTGTCTTGCTCCCTGTCCCTGTTTTTCTGTGATAAGCTGACTTGCTCTTTGCCCTTCTTTTTTTGTGGAATCACAGGCTCCTTCTGCTTGGAAAAGACACGTGCAGTTTTAAATTTGGGTTTGAATTCTAGGCTTTTTTTTCCCCATTAGTGTAAATGGACGGCACATTGTCCTGTGGCTCAATCCCCGTTCTGTTCCGTGGAGCCTTCAGTTTAGGATGTTCAGGTAAGACAGTTTGTCCTTCCAGAGAAGGAGCAGTCACCGGTAGGACTGAGAGAGGCTTTTAAGTGCGTGATCAGAATTGAAGCCAAATGGCACTTGACGTTGCCGCTGTGGGTCTTGGCTTTCACTGGTTTCCCCGCGGCTCCCTGGTGTTGGGGAGCTCGGAGCGGGCACGTTTTTTTTCCCCGAGGGGAGGCTGTGCTTAAAAAAGAACGTGTTTCCTCGGAGAAGTGCAAGTCCGTGTGCGTAAGACAGACAAAGACCCCAGCCAGCCTAGTCAAGTTCTGAGCGTGCGTCTGTCAGGCGGCTGCTTTACGTTGACGAGCGCACAGCCGTGCAATGGTAAGGGCGAAGGGCAACGCAAGACAGAAGGGTTTTTCCTGCTGCGGGTGACCAGCCGCCCCCCTTTTCCGCGCGGCTGAAGGTCGCGGGGGGGGCGGTCCCGGCAGGGCGGCGAGCAGGCGGGTGAGGATGCAGAGCGGGCCAATCAGATGGCGCGGGAGGGCTGGAGGGCTAGAGGAGCGGAGCGCTGGTTGGCTGCCTTCGCACGTCAGTTACCATTCTGTCTGCCTATCAGATTGCCGGAGGGGCGGGCGTCGAGGGCTGGGTACTGCGCATGCCCCAAAGCGCGAGAGCTGATAGGCGGAGAGACGCTGATTGGCGTGCCGCTCGCAGCCAATGATGTTGCCGAAGAGGCGGGCGTTGCGGTGTCCCTACTGCGCATGCCCCAGTCGCGAGCGCTGATAGGCGGCGAGAGAGGTGATTGACGTGTACCGGGGAGCCAACCGGGATGCGGCAAGGGGCGGGAGCTGCGGTCTCTCTAGTGCGCATGCCCAAACCGCGAGCGCTGATAGGTCCGCGGTGACTCGGTGCCGGGCCGGGGGGGGGGACCGGGAGCGAACGGGAACGGGGGTCGGGGCGGCTGCGGAGCGCTCGCTGCGGCCGGCGGCCGGGCATCGGGAGGCGGGCGGCTCAGGGCCGCCCTTCGTGAGGTTTCCCGGAGGCGGCAGGAGGGCGGAGGGGAAGGAGGCGACAGCCGGGGACCTCCCTCCGCGAGCGTCTCCGGGGCGCGGCGGCTGTCGGTGCCCGCGGAGCCCGGCGGGACGGCGGGGGAGCGCGAGGGGAACGGAGCGGCGAAAGAGGCGGCAGGTGAGTGCGGCAGCGGCGAGGGTGACCGTGCCGTTGGAACGGGGGGAGCGGGAGGGGCCGGCCCGGCGCGGCGCGGAGGCGTTCGGTTCCGGTTCCCCCCCCCCCCCCGCCCTTACGGCCGCGCTGGCGAAGCTGCTGGGAGGCGTGCGGTCCGGAGCCGCGTCTCCCTCCGGCGCAGCGCCCGTGCCCGGTGCGGCAGCCCCTCCGGGAGCGGCGCAGCCCCCGTCGGTCGCGGGGACGGTTACAAGCAGAGCTAAGGCGCGGTTGCGGGCGGGCTGGGTGGCGTGGCGAGCGGGGCGCCGCTTCGGCGGGAGCTCGGGGCGAGCCCCGGCGGGTTCCGTGTCCTGCGGGCGCGGCTTTCGCGCCGCGGCTCTCTCTGTGCGCTTTTTTGTTTGGTCACGTTTGTTTTTTGGGTTTTTTTTGGCGGGATTCCCGCGAAACGCGGCACGAGCGCTCGCCCGGGGCTGCCGCGGCGGGTCTCAGTGGCGCCGTCCTGTGGGCAAAGCGCGGTACTGCACCCGGCCGCCCCAACGCGGTGCCGCGGCGCGCCTCGGTGCTGCCGCCCTGTGGCGAAACTCGGGTACTGCAGCGCCCGGCAAGGAGGGGGGCAGAGACGCCGATCGAGCCGCGGGGGTTCGCGGTCGGGTCTGTGCGTGCCGGTGTCCGTCCCCCCCGACGGGGGTCAGGTCCCCATTGGTGTGCAAACGACACCCCTCCCTCGGTGCCTCCTTAAACGTTTAATGACGTAAATATGGCTCCTGCTAACGTTGTCGGCGCGGCTTCTTTCCTCAGTGGATCCGTCCGGCAGTCGGTGGCCCACGGTCGCTCGGCAACAGCAGAAGCGGATTGAAGGGACCGGCCGCTGGAGGATGCCGAAGCCTCCCGGGTCAGCGATGGGAGCAGCTTTGCGTAAAGCGAGGGGTACGTGAAGCCGGGCGTGCGGTGCCGACCGCCCAGCAGGTAAGGGAAGCTAAAGCTTTACCTCCAGGGACTTCTGCCCAGCAAGCTGAAGAAATTGCTCTCGCGTGAGCTGTAGAGTTACGCAAAGAGAAGAAGATTAATAGCTGCACTGATTCTAAGCAGGTTTCTTGAAGGGTGCAGGCCCTTGAAGGCATTTGAAAAGAATAAAGTGTATTAACGGCACAAGGGAGGCAGATTAAACGTGATGCTCCGGTTGCTGGAAGCTGTGCTGTTGCTAGGAGAGTTGCCGTCACGCGTTGCAACGGGCCTCAGAAGGGAAACGCTGCTCAGGAAACTGGCAATAAATTGGCAGGCGCCGCTGTAAAACCAGCCACCGAAAGGACAGAGACCGGTACGGAAGCCGCGTCTCTGAGCCCAGGTGGCCGTGTCCTCCAGCCAACGTCAGGAAACTGTAACAAAGAGGATAAGCAATTAATAGGAGAATTATAGTCCAATCAGAATTAGGGTCCAAAGGAGCTGTCACCGGCGACGGGAGAGTAGTGGCATCTCGCGGCGCGAGTATCACAGTATGTTTGGGATGGGAAGGGACCTCAAAAGATCATCCAGTCCAATCCCCCCATGGAGCAGGAACGCCCGGGTGAGGTCGCACAGGAGCATGTCCAGGCGGGTTTTGAATGTCTCCAGAGAAGGAGGCTCCGCAACCTCCCTGGGCAGCCTGGGCCAGGCTCTGCCACCCTCACTGAGAAGAAGTTTCTTCTCAAATTTAAGCGGAACCTCTTGTGTTCCAGCTTGATCCCATTACCGCTTGTCCTATCGCTGTTTGCCACCGAGAAGAGCCTGGCTCCATCCTCATGGCACTCACCCTTTATGTATTTATAAACATTGATAAGGTCCCCCCTTAGTCTCCTCTTCTCCAAACTAAAGAGACCCAGCTCCCTCAGCCTTTCTTCATAAGGGAGGTGCTCCACTCCCTTAATCATCTTGGTTGCCCTACGCTGGACCCTCTCCATCAGTTCCCTGTCCTTCTGGAACTGAGGGGCCCAGAACTGGACACAATATTCCAGATGTGGTCTCACCAGGGCGGAGCAGAGGGGAAGGAGAACCTCTCTCCACCTACTAACCACCCCCTTCTAATACACCCCAGGATGCCATTGGCCTTCCTGGCCACAAGGGCACAGGGCTGGCTCATGGTCATCCTGTTGTCCACCAGGACCCCCAGGTCCCTTTCCCCTACACTGCTCTCTAATATGTAATTTCCCAACCTATACTGGAACCTGGGCTTGTTCCTGCCCAGGTGCAGGACTCTACACTTGCCCTTGTCAAATTTCATCAGGTTATTCCCCGCCCAACTCTCCAGCCTGTCCAGGTCTCTGATGGCAGCACAGCCTTCTGACGTGTCAGCCACCCCTCCCAGCTTGGTGTCATCAGCAAACTTGCCGATAGTGCACTCTATTCCCTCGTCCAAATCGTTAATGAATATACTGAATAACATTGGCCCCAGCGCTGACCCCTGAGGCACTGCACTGGATACTGGCCTCCAGCTGGACTCCGCACCATTGGCTACCGCTCTCTGGCTTCTCTCCTTAAGCCAGTTTGCAACCCACCTCACTGCTCTGTTGTCTAGGCGAAGCTGTTCCATTACTTTCCCAGGGACAGAGTTGAGGCTGACCGGTCTGTAATTACCCGGGTCCTCCTTCTTGCCCTTTTTGAAGACTGCAGTGACATTTGCTTTCCTCCAGTCCTCGGGCACCTCCCCCGTTTCCCAAGACTTGGCAAAGATGACGGAGAGCGGTCCAGCAGTGACTTCAGCCGGCTCCCTCAGCACCCGCGGGTGCATCCCATCCGGACCCGTGGATTTATGGATGTCCAGACTATTTAATTGCTCCCTAACCCAGTCCTCATCGACTAAAGCAAACTCCTCCACTGACCTGGCTTCATCCGGGGTCTCAGGGGTACAGGGCTCCCCAGGACGGCCTCCGGCAGAGTAGACAGAGACAAAGAAGGCATTCAGGAATTCTGCCTCCTCTGTATCTTCTGCCACCAGGGCACCCACCCCGTTCATCAGTGGGCCTACATCAGCGAGGAGATGATGCGCTCTGTCGAGATCGGACGAACAGGTAAGAGCGAATTTAGAAGCCCTGTGCGAACGAGGCAATGGGAAACGTGCCTAGAAAACCATCTTGATGGTGCACGCGGGGTACAGACAAGAGCAGCCGGACGAGGGAAACGTACCAGGACAACGCTGGCAAAGGGAGTTCTCCGAGCTGCCTGGAAAAGGGGGGTGTCGATACCGGCCGGCACGAACGGCTCCCTTCTCGGGTCGGCCGGAAGCGTTGCCGTGCCGGGGGGCGGCTGCCGGCCTGCGGGCCGGGGCTGCGGCTGTTTGGGGCGCTGCCCCCGCTTTGTTTTCCTCGGGGAGCCCCCCCACGTTCGGGGGCTTGTGGGACGTGCACGTGCAAATGACACGGTGTTCCCAGCTGCTCTGTTCTCTGCCTTGTTTTTCCAGACGCCTGTCCCTGTTTTCTCTTCCCACTTTTGAAGAGAAGCTGCCGAGTTAGCGTACGCTGCGGTGAAGTTCTACAAGATGCAGCCCTCAGGAACCGGTTGACGTGAGGGAAATGCTTTCTGACCGCCTGCGCGGTGAGGGGACGTTTTTCACCTTTTAGCTCCTTCTGCACGACAAGAGGGAGACGGAAGGTTAAGTAACACGTTGTTTAGGAGCTGAGAGCTTAGTTTGTATTTAACTAATAATTAAGACACGTGTTGTCAGCGAGAAACTAAACGATTACAACTAACTTCATCAAATGAAGTAAAGACAGGCCAGCCAGGCGTGGTGGTGGAGTTGCTCTCTATGTGAGAGAGCAGCTACAGTGTACTAAATTCTGCCCAGGAGCGGATGAGGAGCGAGTTGAGAGTGTATGGGTCAGGATCAAGGGGCAGGCTGGCAGGGGTGACACTGTTGTGGGCGTCTGTTACAGGCCACCAGATCAGGCTGAGGAAGCTGATGAGGCCTTCTATGGGCAGCTGAGAGCGGCCTCACGGTCACAGGCCCTGGTTGTTGTGGGGGATTTTAAGTTCCCTGGTCTTTGCTGGAAGGACCGTTCAGCCAGCCAGCCACAGTCCAGGAGGTTCCTGCCGTGCATCGGTGAGAACTGCCTCATGCAGGTGGTGGAGGAGCCGACTGGGAGAGGTGCACTGCTGGATCTCATCCTCGCTAGCAAGGAGGGTCTGGTCGAAGCAGGAAAGGTTGAGGGCTGCCTGGGCTGCAGTGACCACGAGAAGGTGGAGTTCAGCATCTTGGGTGGCAGGAACAGAACAGCAAGTAGAATTGCAGCCCTGGACTTTAGCAGGGCTAACTTTGGCCTTTTCAAGCAATTGCTGGGGGAAATCCCATGGGCAAGACTGCTTGAAGGAAAAGGGGCCCAAGATAGCTGGGTTGCATTCAGAGATTGCTTCTTCCACGCTCAGGATCAGAGCATCCCCACACGAAGGGAGTCAAGGAAGGGAGCCAGGAGGCCTGCGTGGTTGAACAGGGACCTGTTGGGTATGCTCAAGCAGAAGAGGAGAGTTTGCAGGTCATGGAGGCAGGGGCTGGCCACTTGGGAGGAATATAAGGCTGCTGTTAGAGGATGCAGGAAGGCAGCTAGGATAGCCAAGGCCCCCTAGAATTACAGCTGGCGAGAGGGGTCAAGGACAGCAAAAAGAGCTTTTTCAAATCCATAGCAGATAAAACTAACACCAGAGGCAATGTAGGCCCACTGATGAACGGGGTGGGTGCCCTGGTGGCAGAAGATACAGAGGAGGCAGAATTCCTGAATGCCTTCTTTGTCTCTGTCTACTCTGCCGGAGGCCGTCCTGGGGAGCCCTGTACCCCTGAGACCCCGGATGAAGCCAGGTCAGTGGAGGAGTTTGCTTTAGTCGATGAGGACTGGGTTAGGGAGCAATTAAATAGTCTGGACATCCATAAATCCACGGGTCCGGATGGGATGCACCCGCGGGTGCTGAGGGAGCCGGCTGAAGTCACTGCTGGACCGCTCTCCGTCATCTTTGCCAAGTCTTGGGAAACGGGGGAGGTGCCCGAGGACTGGAGGAAAGCGAATGTCACTGCAGTCTTCAAAAAGGGCAAGAAGGAGGACCTGGGTAATTACAGACCGGTCAGCCTCACCTCTGTCCCTGGGAAAGTAATGGAACAGCTTCGTCTAGACAATAGAGCAGTGAGGTGGGTTGCAAACTGGCTTAAGGAGAGAAGCCAGAGAGCGGTAGCCAATGGTGCGGAGTCCAGCTGGAGGCCAGTATCCAGTGCAGTGCCTCAGGGGTCAGCGCTGGGGCCAATGTTATTCAGTATATTCATTAACGATTTGGACGAGGGAATAGAGTGCACTATCGGCAAGTTTGCTGATGACACCAAGCTGGGAGGGGTGGCTGACACGCCAGAAGGCTGTGCTGCCATCCAGCGGGACCTGGACAGGCTGGAGAGTTGGGCGGGGAATAACCTGATGAAATTTGACAAGGGCAAGTGTAGAGTCCTGCACCTGGGCAGGAACAAGCCCAGGTTCCAGTATAGGTTGGGAAATTACATATTAGAGAGCAGTGGAGGGGAAAGGGACCTGGGGGTCCTGGTGGACAACAGGATGACCATGAGCCAGCCCTGTGCCCTTGTGGCCAGGAAGGCCAATGGCATCCTGGGGTGTATTAGAAGGGGGGTGGTTAGTAGGTGGAGAGAGGTTCTCCTTCCCCTCTGCTCCGCCCTGGTGAGACCACATCTGGAATATTGTGTCCAGCTGTGGCCCCTCAGTTCCAGAAGGACAGGGAACTGCTGGAGAGGGTCCAGCGTAGGGCAACAAAGATGATTAAGGGAGTGGAGCACCTCCCTTATGAAGAAAGGCTGAGGGAGCTGGGGCTCTTTAGTTTGGAGAAGAGGAGACTAAGGGGGGACCTTATCAATGTTTATAAATACATAAAGGGTGAGTGCCATGAGGATGGAGCCAGGCTCTTCTCGGTGGCAAACAACGATAGGACAAGCGGTAATGGGATCAAGCTGGAACACAAGAGGTTCCGCTTAAATTTGAGAAGAAACTTCTTCTCAGTGAGGGTGGCAGAGCCTGGAACAGGCTGCACAGGGGGTTTGTGGAGCCTCCTTCTCTGGAGACATTCAAAACCCGCCTGGACATGCTCCTGTGCGACCTCACCTGGGCGTTCCTGCTCCATGGGGGGATTGGACTGGATGATCTTTTGAGGTCCCTTCCCGTCCCAAACATACTGTGATACTGTGAAGAATGCGGCTTAGCAGCGCTGCTGACTCTGCCGTCCCGTTCCCTTCCCCGTTTCAGCCGGCGAGGCGGCCGGAGGACCCGCTCTGTGCGGCCGCGGGGCCCGCGGAGTCGAGGGCTCTGTCGGCGCGCCCCGGGGGTTTCTCTGGAGAGACTCCTCGTCTCGGTCGCGTCGCGGCGGGGACGGACGAGGACCTCTGGCGAGGGGTCTTTCTGCGCTGGGAGCCGGGACCGGGCACGCGCTCGCGGGGCGTCCGTAAGTCGCGGTACGGAATTTAGGCAGGATCGCGCGCACGGGCTTGCGAGCGCCTTACAGGCGTGCGGTGGTTGCTCGTGCGGCCAGCTTTTGGTGTCGGTTGTTCCGGCGCTCCGTCGCGGTGTAGAGCCGGCCCCGTACGTAGCGGTGAGGCGTACCGCAGTTCGGTTTGATTCTCGGATAGGCCTCGGCTCTGACGGTGCACTCGAACGCCAAAACCTACAGCGGAAGCTGCGGTGGCTTTAGCGTGCAAGGGGCGCGAGCGCCGTGAAGCCGCCCGTGTGGCCGAGCGTCCCGATCGCGGCGCTGAGCGTTAGACGGACTTGAGCCGCGTGCCGGAATTGTTTTGTTTGGGGGAGGGCGGGATAAACTTGGAGCACAACTTGTGAGGGCGGTACGTCGTGGGCAGGTTTTAGTATTGCCTGTGGAGTGCCGCTAGAAGCGTTCGTAGTTCTTGCTTGTCTCTGTTACAAGATGAGCCGTGTCGTCCTGCGTGACGCGTAACGGGAGGACGGCGCGGTAGCGGTGCTCTGCACAAGAGCCCGTTGGGGGGTATTTTAGCTCGCGGGAAAGGGATTGGGGAACCACCTGGTGGGAATGCGAGGAGAGCAGCCCTGGCGAAACCTGAGGAGCCGAGGCCGTTGTACAAATTGGACAAGGAAGGAAAGGCTGCGGGCAAAGCGCGGTGCTGCACCCGGCCGCCCCAACGCGGAACTCTAATGTGGAATTCCTGTGTTTCAGAGGGGGAGCTGTGACCGCCCCGTGCTCAGCAGACCCCCCAGCCCGGGTGGGGGGAGCAGCGCCGGAGCGGGAGACGCGGCTCCGTCCTCCGTCCCCAGCGTGCCGGGGGGCGGCTGCCGGCCTGTGGGACGTGGCTGCGGCTGTTCGGGGCGCTGCCCCCCCATTTTTGGGGCGCTCTGGTATGTACATAGGTAAATGGCGTTTTAAAGTAATGTGCTGCCCGCTGGGGCTGTTTTCCTTTTCTACCTTTTTTTTTTTGAGTGAATAAATTGGGGGACTCGGGGGGTGACGATGACGTTACTGGAGGAGCAGGCCGGTGAGAGATGGGGGCTTTCAGCCCCAAAATGCCTGAACAATCATGGGTGGGGTGTTTAGTGGTACTGTGGGGAGGAGAAATTTCTCCCTGTCCGTTGCAGAGAAAACAGAACAATCCCACATCAAAGCTGTCCTAGAGAAGTACTTGCTGTTTGTCATTCCGGTTCTAGAGCAGCCCGATGTGCTGTTAAAGGTTGTGGTGGTGCGGGTCAGGGATCCCCAGGCTGTGCCGAGACTGCAGGACGGCTGCTGGTGGAACAAAGTCAAGGACAACTTCTCAGAGTAAGAACCTCTCTATTTGTTCTCCTCGGGACACATCCCTTTGCCTCTGGACCCCTCACAAGCTCACTCGCCACCTTGTTCCTTCAAAAAACCCGTTTCCTCCCAGTTCCTCTGCGATTACCCTGCCTGCCTTTGGGTCCCTGCAGGCTCATTGGTGGCATCACGGTGCCTGTTTGACCTTTTGCCCCGTTAAATTCCCCTCTTTTCTCTCTTCCCCTCAAAACTTCCCCAGTTGCTCTTGTCACATCCCAGAGGCCTCATTTTCCCCTCTTGTCTCCTCTCAGGACCCCCATCTGTTGGCCCCTGTCGAGGGTTTAGATTGCGGGGTGACAGTAAAACCCTGGCAGATGTATTGTTAACCCCGTCTCCCCCCCACTTCCCCCTTTTGCCCCTCCCTCTCCCCCCTTCCCACTCAGGACAGGCGATCCGGAGGGAAAGAAGGACAGAGAGAAGAGAGTTGGAAAAACTGGCAATGTTTTACTAATGCTATATTAAGAGCAGAGAAAATAATACAAAACCAATCCTGAAAGTCTCAGCAACTGCAGAGCCAGCACCTGAAGTCCTGGACTGGACTCTGCAGCCAACCGGAGCTGGATTCAGTCTCTCAGCAGGCCTCAGTTTGCAGGGACGACTAGCAAGGTCCTCTCCTAATGTCACCATAAGCAGAAGGGACGAAAAGGGGCAAAGAGGACAAGATCCTCATGATCTGCCACTTCTATATGAAGTATTCATGTGAAGGGGATGTTATACACGGTTGGTCAGTTTGTTGGTCACCTGTTTCTTGTTGCTCCTCTTGCAAGATGTGAATCTGTCCTTATCAACAAGTAAGCATTCCATTGCAGTGTTTATCAAAACATGTATGTATCTGGTTCTCCAGGAAAAGGCAGCTAATATGAAGCTTTAGCTGACAGGCAAATTCATGCTGTCTGCCTATCAGATTGCCGGAGGGGCGGGCGTCGAGGGCTGGGTACTGCGTGCGGCCCGCAGCCAATGATGGTGCGGAAGAGGCGGGCGTTGCGGTGTCCCTACTGCGCATGCCCCAGTCGCGAGCGCTGATAGGCGGAGAGGGAGATGATTGACGTGTCCCGGGGAGCCAACCGGGATGCGGCAAGGGGCGGGTGCTGCAGTCTCCCTAGTGCGCATGCCCAAACCGCGAGCGCTGATAAGTCCGCGGTGTCTCGGGGCCGGGGCCGTGGGGGGAGACCGGGTGCGAACGGGAACGGGGGTCGGGGCGGCTGCGGAGCGCTCGCTGCGGCCGGCGGCCGGGCATCGGGAGGCGGGCGGCTCAGGGCCGCCCTTCGTGAGGTTTCCCGGAGGCGGCAGGAGGGCGGAGGGGAAGGAGGGGACAGCCGGGGACCTCCCGCCGCGGGCGTCTTCGGGGTGCGGCGGCTGTCGGTGCCCGCGGAGCCCGGCGGGACGGCGGGGGAGCGCGAGGGGAACGGAGCGGCGAAAGAGGCGGCAGGTGAGTGCGGCAGCGGCGAGGGTGACCGTGCCGTTGGAACGGGGGGAGCGGGAGGGGCCGGCGCGGCGCGGAGGCGTACGGTTCCGGTTCCCCCCCTCCCCCGCCCTTACGGCCGCGCTGGCGAAGCTGCTGGGAGGCGTGCGGTCCGGAGCCGCGTCTCCCTCCGGCGCAGCGCCCGTGCCCGGTGCGGCAGCCCCTCCGGGAGCGGCGCAGCCCCCGTCGGTCGCGGGGACGGTTACAAGCAGAGCTAAGGCGCGGTTGCGGGCGGGCTGGGTGGCGTGGCGAGCGGGGCGCCGCTTCGGCGGGAGCTCGGGGCGAGCCCCGGCGGGTTCCGTGTCCTGCGGGCGCGGCTTTCGCGCCGCGGCTCTCTCTGTGCGCTTTTTTATTTGGTCGCGTTTGTTTTTTGGGGTTTTTTTGGCGGGATTCCCGCGAACCGCGGCACGACCGCTCGCCCGGGGCTGCCGCGGCGGGTCTCAGTGGCGCCGTCCTGTGGGCAAAGCGCGGTACTGCACCCGGCCGCCCCAACGCGGTGCCGCGGCGCGCCTCGGTGCTGCCGCCCTGTGGCGAAACTCGGGTACTGCAGCGCACGGCAAGGGGGGGGGCAGAGACGCCGATCGAGCCGCGGGGGTTCGCGGTCGGGTCTGCGCGTGCCGGTGTCCATCCCCCCGACGGGGGTCAGGTCCCCATTGGTGTGCAAACGACACCCCTCCCTCGGTGCCTCCTTAAACGTTTAATGACGTAAATACTGCTCCTGCTAACGTTGTCGGCGCGGCTTCTTTCCTCAGTGGATCCGTCTGGCAGTCGGTGGCCCACGGTTGCTCGGCAACAGCAGAAGCGGATTGAAGGGACCGGCCGCTGGAGGATGCCGAAGCCTCCCGGGTCAGCGATGGGAGCAGCTTTGCGTAAAGCGAGGGGTACGTGAAGCCGGGCGTGCGGTGCCGACCGCCCAGCAGGTAAGGGAAGCTAAAGCTTTACCTCCAGGGACTTCTGCCCAGAAAGCTGAAGCAATTGCTCTCGCGTGAGCTGTAGAGTTACGCAAAGAGAAGAAGATTAGTAGCTGCACTGATTCTAAGCAGGTTTCTTGAAGGGTGCGGGCCCTTGAAGCCGTTTGAAAAGAATAAAGTGTATTAACGGCAGAAGGGAGGCAGATTAAACGTGATGCTCCGGTTGCTGGAAGCTGTGCTGTTGCTAGGAGAGTTGCCGTCACGCGTTGCAACGGGCCTCAGAAGGGAAACGCTGCTCAGGAAACTGGCAATAAATTGGCAGGCGCCGCTGTAAAACCAGCCGCCGAGAGGACAGAGACCGGTACGGAAGCCGCGTCTCTGAGCCCAGGTGGCCGTGTCCTCCAGCCAACGTCAGGAAACTGTAACAAAGAGGATAAGCAATTAATAGGAGATTAATAGCCCGATCAGAATTAGGGTCCAAAGGAGCCGTCACCGGCGACGGGAGAGCAGCGGTGCCTCGCGGCGCGAGGAGCTGACGCGCTCTGTCGAGATCGGACGAACAGGTAAGAGCGAGTTTAGAAGCTCTGTGCGAACGAGGCAATGGGAAACGTGCCTAGAAAACCATCTTGATGGTGCACGCGGGGTACAGACAAGAGCAGCCGGACGAGGGAAACGTACCAGGACAACGCTGGCAAAGGGAGTTCTCCGAGCTGCCTGGAAAAGGGGGGTGTCGATACCGGCCGGCACGAACGGCTCCCTTCTCGGGTCGGCCGGAAGCGTTGCCGTGCCGGGGGGCGGCTGCCGGCCTGCGGGCCGGGGCTGCGGCTGTTTGGGGCGCTGCCCCCGCTTTGTTTTCCTCGGGGAGCCCCCCCACGCTCGGGGGCTTGTGGGACGTGCACGTGCGAATGACACGGTGTTCCCAGCTGCTCTGTTCTCTGCCTTGTTTTTCCAGACGCCTGTCCCTGTTTTCTCTTCCCACTTTTGAAGAGAAGCTGCCGAGTTAGCGTACGCTGCGGTGAAGTTCTACAAGATGCGGCCCTCAGGAACCGGTTGACATGAGGGAAATGCTTTCTGACCGCCTGCGCGGTGAGGGGACGTTTTTCACCTTTTAGCTCCTTCTGCACGACAAGAGGGAGACGGAAGGTTAAGTAACACGTTGTTTAGGAGCTGAGAGCTTAGTTTGTATTTAACTAATAATTAAGAGACGTGTTGTCAGCGAGAAACTAAACGATTACAACTAACTTCATCAAATGAAGTAAAGGCAGGCCAGCCAGGCGTGGTGGTGGAGTTGCTCTCTATGTGAGAGAGCAGCTACAGTGTACTAAATTCTGCCCAGGAGCGGATGAGGAGCGAGTTGAGAGTGTATGGGTCAGGATCAAGGGGCAGGCTGGCAGGGGTGACACTGCTGTGGGCGTCTGTTACAGGCCACCAGATCAGGCTGAGGAAGCTGATGAGGCCTTCTATGGGCAGCTGAGAGCGGCCTCACGGTCACAGGCCCTGGTTGTTGTGGGGGATTTTAAGTTCCCTGGTGTTTGCTGGAAGGACCGTTCAGCCAGCCAGCCACAGTCCAGGAGGTTCCTGCCGTGCATCGGTGAGAACTGCCTCATGCAGGTGGTGGAGGAGCCGACTGGGAGAGGTGCACTGCTGGATCTCATCCTCGCTAGCAAGGAGGGTCTGGTCGAAGCAGGAAAGGTTGAGGGCTGCCTGGGCTGCAGTGACCACGAGAAGGTGGAGTTCAGCATCTTGGGTGGCAGGAACAGAACAGCAAGTAGAATTGCAACCCTGGACTTTAGCAGGGCCAACTTTGGCCTTTTCAAGCAATTGCTGGGGGAAATCCCATGGGCAAGACTGCTTGAAGGAAAAGGGGCCCAAGATAGCTGGGTTGCATTCAGAGATTGCTTCTTCCACGCTCAGGATCAGAGCATCCCCACACGAAGGGAGTCAAGGAAGGGAGCCAGGAGGCCTGCGTGGTTGAACAGGGACCTGTTGGGTATGCTCAAGCAGAAGAGGAGAGTTTGCAGGTCATGGAGGCAGGGGCTGGCCACTTGGGAGGAATATAAGGCTGCTGTTAGAGGATGCAGGAAGGCAGCTAGGATAGCCAAGGCCCCCTAGAATTACAGCTGGCGAGAGGGGTCAAGGACAGCAAAAAGAGCTTTTTCAAATCCATAGCAGATAAAACTAACACCAGAGGCAATGTAGGCCCACTGATGAACGGGGTGGGTGCCCTGGTGGCAGAAGATACAGAGGAGGCAGAATTCCTGAATGCCTTCTTTGTCTCTGTCTACTCTGCCGGAGGCCGTCCTGGGGAGCCCTGTACCCCTGAGACCCCGGATGAAGCCAGGTCAGTGGAGGAGTTTGCTTTAGTCGATGAGGACTGGGTTAGGGAGCAGTTAAATAGTCTGGACATCCATAAATCCACGGGTCCGGATGGGATGCACCCGCAGGTGCTGAGGGAGCCGGCTGAAGTCACTGCTGGACCGCTCTCCGTCATCTTTGCCAAGTCTTGGGAAACGGGGGAGGTGCCCGAGGACTGGAGGAAAGCAAATGTCACTGCAGTCTTCAAAAAGGGCAAGAAGGAGGACCCGGGTAATTAGAGACCGGTCAGCCTCAACTCTGTCCCTGGGAAAGTAATGGAACAGCTTCGTCTAGACAACAGAGCAGCGAGGTGGGTTGCAAACTGGCTTAAGGAGAGAAGCCAGAGAGCGGTAGTCAATGGTGCGGAGTCCAGCTGGAGGCCAGTATCCAGTGCAGTGCCTCAGGGGTCAGCGCTGGGGCCAATGTTGTTCAATATATTCATTAACGATTTAGACGAGGGAATAGAGTGCACTATCGGCAAGTTTGCTGATGACACCAAGCTGGGAGGGGTGGCTGACACGCCAGAGGCTGTGCTGCCATCAGAGACCTGGACAGGCTGGAGAGTTGGGCGGGGAATAACCTGATGAAATTTGACAAGGGCAAGTGTAGAGTCCTGCACCTGGGCAGGAACAACCCCAGGTTCCAGTATAGGTTGGGAAATTACGTATTAGAGAGCAGTGGAGGGGAAAGGGACCTGGGGGTCCTGGTGGACAACAGGATGACCATGAGCCAGCCCTGTGCCCTTGTGGCCAGGAAGGCCAATGGCATCCTGGGGTGTATTAGAAGGGGGGTGGTTAGTAGGTGGAGAGAGGTTCTCCTTCCCCTCTGCTCCGCCCTGGTGAGACCACATCTGGAATATTGTGTCCAGTTGTGGGCCCCTCAGTTCCAGAAGGACAGGGAACTGCTGGAGAGGGTCCAGCGTAGGGCAACCAAGATGATTAAGGGAGTGGAGCACCTCCCTTATGAAGAAAGGCTGAGGGAGCTGGGTCTCTTTAGTTTGGAGAAGAGGAGACTAAGGGGGGACCTTATCAATGTTTATAAATACATAAAGGGTGAGTGCCATGAGGATGGAGCCAGGCTCTTCTCGGTGGCAAACAACAACAGGACAAGGGGTAATGGGATCAAGCTGGAACACAAGAGGTTCCGCTTAAATTTGAGAAGAAACTTCTTCTCAGTGAGGGTGGCAGAGCCTGGAACAGGCTGCACAGGGGGTTTGTGGAGCCTCCTTCTCTGGAGACATTCAAAACCCGCCTGGACATGCTCCTGTGCGACCTCACCTGGGCGTTCCTGCTCCATGGGGGGATTGGACTGGATGATCTTTTGAGGTCCCTTCCCGTCCCAAACATACTGTGATACTGTGAAGAATGCGGCTTAGCAGCGCTGCTGACTCTGCCGTCCCGTTCCCTTCCCCGTTTCAGCCGGCGAGGCGGCCGGAGGACCCGCTCTGTGCGGCCGCGGGGCCCGCGGAGTCGAGGGCTCTGTCGGCGCGCCCCGGGGGTTTCTCTGGAGAGACTCCTCGTCTCGGTCGCGTCGCGGCGGGGACGGACGAGGACCTCTGGCGAGGGGTCTTTCTGCGCTGGGAGCCGGGACCGGGCACGCGCTCGCGGGGCGTCCGTAAGTCGCGGTACGGAATTTAGGCAGGATAGCGCGCACGGGCTTGCGAGCGCCTTACAGGCGTGCGGTGGTTGCTCGTGCGGCCAGCTTTTGGTGTCGGTTGTTCCGGCGCTCCGTCGCGGTGTAGAGCCGGCCCCGTACGTAGCGGTGAGGCGTACCGCAGTTCGGTTTGATTCTCGGATAGGCCTCGGCTCTGACGGTGCACTCGAACGCCAAAACCTACAGCGGAAGCTGCGGTGGCTTTAGCGTGCAAGGGGCGCGAGCGCCGTGAAGCCGCCCGTGTGGCCGAGCGTCCCGATCGCGGCGCTGAGCGTTAGACGGACTTGAGCCGCGTGCCGGAATGGTTTTGTTTTGGAGAGGGCGGGATAAACTTGGAGCACAACTTGTGAGGGCGGTACGTCGTGGGCAGGTTTTAGTATTGCCTGTGGAGTGCCGCTAGAAGCGTTCGTAGTTCTTGCTTGTCTCTGTTACAAGATGAGCCGTGTCGTCCTGCGTGACGCGTAACGGGAGGACGGCGCGGTAGCGGTGCTCTGCACAAGAGCCCGTTGGGGGGTATTTTAGCTCGCGGGAAAGGGATTGGGGAACCACCTGGTGGGAATGCGAGGAGAGCAGCCCTGGCGAAACCTGAGGAGCCGAGGCCGTTGTACAAATTGGACAAGGAAGGAAAGGCTGCGGGCAAAGCGCGGTGCTGCACCCGGCCGCCCCAACGCGGAACTCTAATGTGGAATTCCTGTGTTTCAGAGGGGGAGCTGTGACCGCCCCGTGCTCAGCAGACCCCCCAGCCCGGGTGGGGGGAGCAGCGCCGGAGCGGGAGACGCGGCTCCGTCCTCCGTCCCCAGCGTGCCGGGGGGCGGCTGCCGGCCTGTGGGACGTGGCTGCGGCTGTTCGGGGCGCTGCCCCCCCATTTTTGGGGCGCTCTGGTATGTACATAGGTAAATGGCGTTTTAAAGTAATGTGCTGCCCGCTGGGGCTGTTTTCCTTTTCTACCTTTTTTTTTTTGAGTGAATAAATTGGGGGACTCGGGGGGTGACGATGACGTTACTGGAGGAGCAGGCCGGTGAGAGATGGGGGCTTTCAGCCCCAAAATGCCTGAACAATCATGGGTGGGGTGTTTAGTGGTACTGTGGGGAGGAGAAATTTCTCCCTGTCCGTTGCAGAGAAAACAGAACAATCCCACATCAAAGCTGTCCTAGAGAAGTACTTGCTGTTTGTCATTCCGGTTCTAGAGCAGCCCGATGTGCTGTTAAAGGTTGTGGTGGTGCGGGTCAGGGATCCCCAGGCTGTGCCGAGACTGCAGGACGGCTGCTGGTGGAACAAAGTCAAGGACAACTTCTCAGAGTAAGAACCTCTCTATTTGTTCTCCTCGGGACACATCCCTTTGCCTCTGGACCCCTCACAAGCTCACTCGCCACCTTGTTCCTTCAAAAAACCCGTTTCCTCCCAGTTCCTCTGCGATTACCCTGCCTGCCTTTGGGTCCCTGCAGGCTCATTGGTGGCATCACGGTGCCTGTTTGACCTTTTGCCCCGTTAAATTCCCCTCTTTTCTCTCTTCCCCTCAAAACTTCCCCAGTTGCTCTTGTCACATCCCAGAGGCCTCATTTTCCCCTCTTGTCTCCTCTCAGGACCCCCCATCTGTTGGCCCCTGTCGAGGGTTTAGATTGCGGGGTGACAGTAAAACCCTGGCAGATGTATTGTTAACCCCGTCTCCCCCCCACTTCCCCCTTTTGCCCCTCCCTCTCCCCCCTTCCCACTCAGGACAGGCGATCCGGAGGGAAAGAAGGACAGAGAGAAGAGAGTTGGAAAAACTGACAATGTTTTACTAATGCTATATTAAGAGCAGAGAAAATAATACAAAACCAATCCTGAAAGTCTCAGCAACTGCAGAGCCAGCACCTGAAGTCCTGGACTGGACTCTGCAGCCAACCGGAGCTGGATTCAGTCTCTCAGCAGGCCTCAGTTTGCAGGGACGACTAGCAAGGTCCTCTCCTAATGTCACCATAAGCAGAAGGGACGAAAAGGGGCAAAGAGGACAAGATCCTCATGATCTGCCACTTCTATATGAAGTATTCATGTGAAGGGGATGTTATACACGGTTGGTCAGTTTGTTGGTCACCTGTTTCTTGTTGCTCCTCTTGCAAGATGTGAATCTGTCCTTATCAACAAGTAAGCATTCCATTGCAGTGTTTATCAAAACATGTATGTATCTGGTTCTCCAGGAAAAGGCAGCTAATATGAAGCTTCAGCTGACAGGCAAATTCACTGAAAGAGAAACTTGTTTTTTAATGAAACCAGGACAGCCCCCTCCCCAATCCCCTCAGGACTCCTCTGATTCCCATCTGCTCCTCTCAGGACAGCTGAGCTTGTCTTTTGGGGCCCCTGAGAGCCCCCATTTACCTTCTTTTACCTACCTTTGTTGTTGTTCCCAGCCTATCCTGGTGTTTTCCATCCTTCAGGACTTACTTATTACTGTTGTGAGAGTCCGAGAGAAAAGGAGGAGTGTCTGTGACTTACAACTGTCGTTGTTGATCTACAGTGTTTTAGAGACGGATTCTTGCAGGATCTATTTCTGGTTCGTCCTTCACTCCTCCCCAGACCGCAGCGCTGGTCCGAGTTCCCCAGCACACGTGTGTGTGTCCAGCCGGGTACGCTGGGGGAGCGCGTCAGGGCGGGCAGACGGCTGAATGGACGCGCTGTCAGCGACTGCGGAACGAGCTGGGGCTGCTTTGACCGTGTCCAGCCTTGTGCCTGTGGTTTGTTTTCACTTGCAGGCTGAAACAGCAGTTTCCTTAATTAAAAACACCCCAACATGTCCCCCGGCCCCCAACAAAAATAACGCCAAAAATGCCACTGAAAGAAACACAGGGAGTTTTTAAAAAATTTCCTTTAGCTTTCTCCCCCCTCCACCCCTACCCTGCTGCGTTCAGTGCAGTGAATGACCGTGAGGAGATGGCTGTGGATCTGGCTGTTGAAGGGTGTGTGAAGGAGAAGGAGGTGTGTGTAGAGCAGGATTGGTGGTGGAGGTGAGTGCAGCTGGTTTGGGTGTGGGGCTGTAAATTCTTTTTGGAGGCTTCCTAGTTTCTGGTGTCACCTGCGGGGTGAAGTGTGACTCTGTGCAGGTTTGAAAGGTGCAACGTGCAGAGCTCCCTCATTTGCCACCAGATCTCCCAATCACAGAGACAGCGTCGCTGTGCAGCTGCTAAGGACAGCGCGTCTCGTGCAGAAGAGCATCCTTTGTGCTCCGTGTGCGTGTTCCTCCTTTGAAATGAAGTTGGGCCGCCCGGTGTTCCACGTTACGTGTGGTACCTGCTGGGCTGAGTCTCCTCCCCGCGCTCCGGTCGGTTCCGGCGCGCTGCCGCAGCCCCGGCAGCACCGCGGCGTTCGCTGGACGCGTTGTTGGCGGAGCCGGCACCGACAATCTTGACACGTCGAGGCGCTGCGGTGGGTTTGCCTGGAAATTCCAAGGTAATTCCAAGGCAGACAGTAATAATCCCCAATTTATGTAGTAAAATTTAAAAGAGTGGAATATAAATGCTGGAGCACTAATTGGAAGTAATACCTGTAGAGAAAAAACCTTCTAGTTTATAATAAAAAATAATGTGTGCTAGTTAATCCGCCTGGTAGTAATGTAATGATAAAAATGTTAAAGTGTAAATAAATGGAATTATTTAGGCATGAGCAAGAAGTAAATTTAATTTCAGCTATTACTTGGTGAACTAGGCAGCAGTTGTTCCCAATCTGAATGCTAGTTTAAAAAACACATTGTTTGGAATTCCTTTTAACTGATAAAGGCAGAAAACTAATGTGGAGTCATTGGTAGCTTCATTTGAACAATCGTTATGAAATAAACCGCAGACACGAATGACTGCATAGGAAACAAAGTGAGGAAGCTTTACATTTTAAACAGCATTGGAAAGTGATCGGGAGTGTTTAGTATTTAAATTATAACAGACCCACGAGATGGGAGGCAACAAAGCTCAGAACCAAACAGAGTCAAAACGTTACATTTCTTTTTTTAAAGAGAAGTATAAAGGAACCACGAAGTAGTGGCTGTTTATAAACAGAGGTATTAAAAAGTTCCCAGGCAGTAATGATTCCCAACAGAACACTAAAAGATACTTAGATGTAAAATAATATTAGAAAACAGTTATGACAGTCTGAGTTTAACCACAGCTTTTTTGGGGTTGTGCAAAAACATGACCGCTATTAATTACCTCTGAGTTAAAATAAAAAGACATCAAACTAGATGTGATTAACAACAGCTAATTTTAATTTTTCAGTGTGCTATCCAGTCCGGCTTCTCCCTCCAAGGGCGTGGTCTGAGAAAGCCACACCCCCAACTCCCCCCCCGTCCAAGCTCCGCCCCTGCCAGTCTGTGCCCTCCCCGAGGCGCGTGTCCCTTACAGACCCCTCCCAGCAGCATAATGCATCGAAGCCCCGCCCGCGGCTCCACCCCTAAACTCAGCCCCTGCTAAACCACGCCCCCTCAGAGCACGTGCTGTACAGAGCCCACCCTACTCTCGGCTCCACCCCTCCCTTCCTAAGCTACGCCCTCTTTGGGCGTGTCCTTCTCCCTACCCCAAGCGGCTCCTCCTATGGGGGTGTGACACACGGAGGCCCCACCCCCTGCCCAGTTCCCCCAGGTGGGCCTCCCAATGGGCGTGTCCTCCCAGTCCACGCCCCTCAGCACGGATCCCACCCCCGTGGGTGGGGCTACACCCAGCTGCGCGCTCGGCCCCCCCCCACCCATACGTGACCCTAAGTAACCCCATGGCAGCCCTATGGCTGCCCCACAGGTACTGCTACAGCAGCCCTGCTCCTGCCCCGCAAGAGCTCCAGACACGCCTCTGCAGAGCCCCCACAGCAGCCACTTCAGTGCCCCACAGCTATCACCGCAGCCGCCCCATCGCGCCCCACGGCCGCCGCTGCGGGACCCCTGGAGCCCCCGGCCCCACACCCGCCTCGCAGCCCCACAGCGCGCGGTCTCGCGGCCGCGGTGCCGGTGAAGCCACGTGCCGGCCGCGGCCGGAGGAGCCGCCGGTTTTCCACCCCCACACCCCCCGATCGCTGCTGCCGCGGCCGGAGGAGCCGCCGGTTTTCCACCCCCACACCCCCCGATCGCTGCTGCCGCGGCCGGAGGAGCCGCCGGTTTTGCCCCCACATCCCCCGATCGCTGCTGCTGCCGCGGCCGAAGGAGCCGCCGGTTTCCCCCCCACATCCCCCGATCGCTGCTGCTGCCGCGGCCGGAGGAGCCGCCGGTTTCCCCCCCACACCCCCCGATCGCTGCTGCCGCGGCCGGAGGAGCCGCCGGTTTTCCGCCCAGCCCCGACTCTCCTCCGTCCTCCTCAATCGCCGCTGCATGCCGCCACGATGTCTTCTCTTCCGCCATCTTGTTTCCCCTTTCTGCTCTCATTCGCTATTTTATACCGAGGGAGGGAGGAGGCGCTCGCTGATTGGCTGACAGTGTCAGCCTCGGAAGTCGTCCATTGGCTCATCCCCACGAGGGGTTCTCCGAGGGGGTGGGACAAAGGCGCTGATTGGTCACCGTGTCGCTGAGGGGAGGAAGGCACTGATTGGTCACTTTCCGCCGAAGTTCGCCCTCCCAGTAACAGGCGCTGATTCGCTAGCGCCCCTGAGGTAGAAAAGGCGCTGATTGGTCGGCGTTTTCTCGCCGACGTTAGCCCACAGCAACGAAGCACTGATTGGGCAGCGCGGCTGACGGGGCGGCTCGGCCATTGGCAGGAGGGCGGGCGGGGGGCGGGACCGGGCGGGACAACGAGGTAATAAATGGGGCGGCGCAGAACGCGCGCAGGACCAGAAAGGCGGAGGCGGCAGCGGCAGCGGCAGCTCATCGGCCCCCCCCCCCCCCCCCCCCCCCTCCCCCGCGGCGGGAAACCGGAGAACGGCAGGAACGGCGGCCGGAATCAGTTAACGGGGCGGGTCAGGGCGGTAATTATCGTGCGGGTGTTAATTGGGGCTCGGCGGGTTAATGCGTGACCGGCGGGCTGGGGTGTATCTGGGGGTTTTGATCGGAACTGGGGTTTTAAAGCCGCGGGTTTGGGGGGGGGGGGGGGCGATTAAGGCTCCCGGAGCCGCTTTAGCGGCTTAAATCGTTGTGTTGAACGCGGGAGGAGCCGGTTCGGGGCTTTTCTCAGCAAGCGGGGCTGGTTTGGGTCTAATTCGGCTTTTAAAAGATGTTTTTACGTAATTTTTGGGTGCCGATTTGTGCCAGAAGGCGCCTTTGAAACCTGTTTATTGAGGGTTTATCAGGAGAGTTAAAGTTTAAAGCTCGGGGAGATTTGGGGCTTTTCCCCGGGATTTTGAGTCCAAATCGGTTTTTTTAGAGCCCTTATTTATTTAAATTGTTATGTTTAAAGGGTTTATTTGAGGTTTTATTTGGAACATTTTGGGCGGGTTTGAGGCTCCTAAGATTTAATTGTTGGTTTATTATTTGATTTATTATTTCACTGCGTTTTGGGGCTCCTGAAGACGCTGAGTTGTTTCAATTATTTAGTGCTGTGAGGAGCCGTTTTGGGGCCGTTGGGGTCTAAATCGGCTTTTTGAAAGGTTTATTTAACGCGTTTAAAGTTTGAGGGGCCGATTTGCGACTTTAAAGCTTTTTGAATCTACTTATTGATAAGAATTTATACAATAGATTAATATTTAAAGCCCGGGGGGAGATTTGGGGCTGTTTCCCAGGATTGCGAGTCCAAATGCGTTTTTTTCTGTTAACCGCTTATTAATTTAAATTATTATATTTAAACGGGGCTTTTTGAGGTTTTATGAGGGTTTTTTTTAGCATTTTGGGCGGTTCTGAGGCTCCTAAAGCCGCTTAATTGTTTAAATTATTAATTGTTAAAATAATGTAAGTAGTTGTTGAAATAAGTGTGTAAGTTATTGTATTTAAAGCCGGGAGGGGCATTTCGTTGCTTTTTGGGGGGTTTTAGGGCTGAATTCACTTCATTGAACGTGTCTAGAGCTGGGGGTCCCAGATCTGGTGCTGATTTGGCCCCAAAAAAAGCTTTAAAAATCTATTTATTTATATAATTTACTGAATTAATATTTAAGCGGGAACATGTTCGGCTTTTTTAACCCGCCGCCATTTTGTCTCCCCCGTCCCGCTCTCCCTCACGCTGAGGGGGCCGAGGAGACGCTCGCTGATTGGCCGGTGCCATCTGGCGGGAAAGCCTCCCCCGGCTCAGCCCCGCTCGGCTGTCTCCGAGGGAGAGAAAGGCGCTGATTGGTCGCTGCCTCTGAGGAGAGAAAGGCGCTGATTGGTCGCCGCCTCCCTAAACCCACGTAATTGTTTACATTCCATTTTAAAATTTATTTCTATATTTTAATTTAATTTAACTTATTTTTAATTTAATTTAAATTTAAATTATTAAAGTTAATTTTAATTTAATAGTAAATATATAGACTAAATCAGTATAGCAATATGCTACTATAAACGATATAATATGATGAATAGTAGAAATATATAATATATAATCTGATATAATTAACTGATCAACTAATACTCATTGATATTATGTAATGAAATTTATAATTAATATATAATGGCATAATGATATCTATAATATACTATTGTAATGATATTCATTAAATATTAATATATATTATATATATTATGTATAATTACTATGTAATGTATCTAATCTATTTTTACATATATATCTTATTATATAAAGCTGTGAGGGACCATATTTGGGCGGGATTTTGAGATTTTTAAGGCTGTTTGGTCTCAAATTCAATTTACTTCATTTTGGGGCTGTTTTTAGGATAATTTGTGCTCAAAGAAGCTTTCAAGATCCATTTTTTTGGCAGTTAATTTGCTCACTCGGTTAATGTTGAAGCGGGGGGATTTGGGGCTGTTTCCCAGGACTGTGACACAAATAACGGCCCTTTCCTTCCCTTCCCCACTGCAGCTCCTGCGCAGAGAACAGCGAAGGCAGCCTGGCCACGCCCCCTCCGGCTGACCGCGCCCCCCCCTCCGGCTGACCGCGCGTGCCCCCCCCCCCCTGCAACTCGGCTGACCGCGTGGCCCCCCCAACTCCAGCTGACTGTGTCCCCCTGCCCCCCGGCTGATCCCGTGCCCCCCCACTGCACTCCTGCTGACTGTGCGCCCCCCCCACCTCCTCCGGCTGGCCACATCTCCACTGCACACCATGGCGGGGAAGGGGCGGGGGGGGGGATCACAAGGGTCTATGGGGCGGTGTGGGGGTCAGGGTGGCTGTGGGGTCAATGGGGTTGTTGTGGGGTGAAACACCCCTGAAGAGGCTGAACACCCTGCAGGTGGGTGACCCACACAGTGCCCCACAGTGCCCCATAGCACCTCCATTCTGCCCTACGGATCCACAACACTGCCCCACAGCACCCTATAGCTCCTGCTTGCTATCCCACAGCACCCCATGGCTTCTCCACTCTGCCCCATATGTCTACAGCAGTGCCACAGAGTACCTCATATGTCTTCCACTCTGCCCCATAGCACCCTATAGCTCCTGTACTCTGCCCCACAGATCCACAGTGCTGTCCCACAGCACCCTATAGCTCATCTGGCCTATAGACCCACTGTACTGCCCTACAATGCCCCATGGCTCCTACACTCTGCCCCATAGACCCACAACACTGCCTCACAACACCCCATTGCTCCTGCACTCTGCCCCATGGATGCCCAGTACTGCCCCACAGCACCATATAGGTCCTGTACTCTGCCCCATATATCCACAGGAGTGCCCTGCAGCACCCCATGGCTCCTGCACTCTGCCCCATGGATGCCCAGTACTGCCCAACAGCACCATATAGGTCCTGTACTCTGCCCCATACATCCACAGGAGTGCCCCCCAGCACCCTATGGCTCCTGCATTCTGACCCATGGTGGATGCCCAGTACTGCCCCACAGCACCATATAGGTCCTGTACTCTGCCCCATACATCCACAGGAGTGCCCCCCAGCACCCTATGGCTCCTGCATTCTGACCCATGGTGGATGCCCAGTACTGCCCCACAGCACCATATAGGTCCTGTACTCTGCCCCATACATCCAGAGGAGTGCCCCCCAGCACCCCATGGCTCCTGCACTCTGCCCCATGGATGCCCAGTACTGCCCCACAGCACCGTATAGCTCCTCTACTCTGCCCCATACATCCACAGGAGTGCCCCCCAGCACCCCATAGTGACTCTACTCTTCCCCATAGACCCACAGTGCTGCCGCACAGGACTCTACTCTGCCCCTTAGACCCAGAGAGCTGCCCCACAGCAGCCTGTAGGTGCTGCGTTCTGCCCCATTGGTGCAAAGTGCTGCCCCACTGCGCCCCACACCTCTGTCCACCTGACCACCCTTCCCTCCTGACTGCGCCTGCACTGCCCACTATGGGTGGGTCACAAGGGTCTATGGGGCGGTGTGGGGGTCAGGGGGGCTGTGGGGTCAATGGGGTTGTGGTGTGAAACACCCCTGAAGAGGCTAAACCCCCTACAGGTGAGTGACCCACACAGTGACCCACAGCAGCCCATAGCCCCTCTGCCCTATAGAGTCACTGCACCCCATAGCTGCTTTTACTCTGCACCATAAATGGACAGCAGTGCTCCACAGCACCCTATATCTCCACTGTGCCCCATAGACACACAGTGCTGTCCCACAGCACCCCATATCTTGTTCACTCTGCCCTATAGACCCACAGTGTAACCCTACAGCACCCCATAGTTCCTCTGCCCTATAGATTAACAGCACTGTCCCAGAAAACACCATAGCTTCTTCCCACTAGCCCATAGGCCAGCAATTCTGCCCTACAGCGCACTAGCTCCTGCACCCTATCCCATAGACCCACAGCAGTGGCCCACAGATCCAGTCTGCCCTATACAGCCACAGCACTGCTCTGCAGCACCATATACTTCCAGCACTCTGGCCCATTGATATGTAGCACCCCACAGCTGCTGCATTCTGCCCATAGATCGAGATTCCTGGGTCCCCTCACCCCACCAGCTGTCCTGGGTTGCGATGCTGCACGGGGCCCTGTGCACAACAAAATGAGGACAGCATGGCTGCTGGGCGCCACCCTGCTTGGAATCCGAGATGGCTGGGGGGGGAGGGCTGGCAGCCATGCTGGCACTGCCGGAGGGGCTGTTGGTCTGCGCCGTGCTCAGGCGGCAGTTCCCGGCTGTATCGGCTGCTCCTGTGGCCCTGCACCCCGCCCATGGGAACAAGGTGGCTGCCCTGATGGGCGTGGCCATCTCGGCTGCTGTGTCCCTGCTGGTGGGCGGGGCCATGGCTGTCATGGCTGCCAAGCCTGTGCTGGAAGGGTGGGGCTGAGGTGGGCGGGGCCTGCCTAGGGCGGCCATTCTGGGGTGGGGCCCAAGGTGGGTGGTGGGGCCTGTGACTCTGTTTGCCCCTGACGGCCATCTTGGAAAAGGGCAGCGCTGTGCCGCTGCCATCCTGACGTTGCTCCCCCAGGGCCATGTTGGGGGATTTTTAACCTGGTTTTGGGGCCAATTCTCACCCAATAAAATTAAATAATGTAAAAAAACCTTAAGCATTTGGTTTCTTCCATTTCCAGTGAAGGATTTGGGGGTGGGGTTTAGGGTTGAGGGTGGGGCTGAAGGTGTGGGCAGGGCCACTGCCAACCCCACCTCCCTCCCAAGCTCTCCCCAATGTGCCTTCCCAAAGGGGTGTGCCCCAACCAGGCCCCACCCCCTTTCCAAGCACCTCACCCTCCCAGCTGGGCTCCTCCCCCTTGACCCACACTTCCACCCCCATTGGTGGGCTCCCTGCAGGGGGTGTGGCCTACAGACCTACAACTCCTTCCCCTCCCCTGCTGAGCCATGTACCCGACAGGGCATGACAGGGGCAGACAAAGCTCAAGAAAGACCAACAGAGCCAGGCAGGGCCTGAGAGAGCTGGAGAAAGTCCGACAGGGCCTGACAGGGCCCGAGAGAGTTTGACGGATCCTCACAGAGCCTGACAAAGCTTGGCAGAGCCCAACAGGACCCGTCAGGGCCTGACAAATCTTGTCAGTTCCCGATAGAGCCCCAATGTGTATGACAGAGCCCTGGGGGTCTCAACAGAGCCTGAGAAATCTTGACAGGGCTCAGCAGACCCCAACAGGTCTCAACAGGGCCCTACAGAGCCCATCAAAGCCTGACAGAGCCTGACAGACCCAAGAGGTCTCACAGGGCTTCACAAAAACCAACAGTGTCTGACAGAGCCCAACAGGAGTGCAGGTGCTGTCACTTCCAGTGAGGGTCCAGGTGATTTGATAAGGGTGGTGTGTGGGGCCTGGGGTGATTGACCCCTCCCCTTTCCCAGGGGATTGTGGGAAGGGGTGGGCGGGGCTCAGGGTATTTGAGCCCCAGTCCCCAGGTGGGGAGCTCATTCTGCTGCTGGGCTGCTTGGGTGCTGGTTCTCTGCTGCTCCTTTAGCAGTCGGCAGCTGTTGAGCTGTTTAAGCTACACGGGCAGATGTGTTTGGAGAAGTGGAGATGTCTGCTTGAGGTAGGACCTTCAGGAGCAGAGAAGTTTCAATAGCAGCTGTAGTTGAAAGTATGTTTCTAACTTTTTTTCTTCTATTGAATCAATTCCTGGTACTTGGTGTTTTCCCTAAATTCCTGATAGCAATGAAGATGGGGTGTTAATTCTTGGTTTGTATTGGTGTGTAACAAGTTGCTGATATAATTTCTCCTCCTAGGATGCTCAGGTTATCTACCAGGGGTTAGGATGAGCATCTCGTATCTGTAGGTGGAGTTTTAGCATTTCTGAAGGAAGCAGCAGGACCATAAGGCAGAGTGTCTTTCAAGCTACGGGGTGGCTCATGGCCTCCCTGATCACCCACAGAACAGTGTGTTGTCCACAGAACCTTTGCAGTGTGCGGTGGACCCTGGTAGATCATTCAAATGTAACTCCCAGAACTCCATCAAGGCGAGGAATAGCGAGGGAACTAGTATGGACAACCATGATCTGAGTGCTCATTATTGTGTATGTGTTTTTGTATTGTGGGTGATGAAGGGGAAAGTGGCAACTTTCTGGTATGTCCCAAGCAATACAGTTTTTTGCTTCTCGCCGTCGTAGGCGTCACCAGCGCTGAGGGTTTGTGACCGCGCCAGCGGCAGGACACGCCGACCGGACCGCCCTGGAACTCAGCAGGAGGTGGGTGTTGTGGACGGGGTCGGCGTTTGCCCCGCGGCGCCGTGTGCCGGCGTGGCTTAGCGAGCGCGTGCTTTCTCGTGCTCCTGCAGGCGCTGAAGAGGAACCCGGCGACGCGGGAAGACGGCCGTTGGCGCACGCGGCGTTTTCCTCTGCCGAAGATGGGTTCGGTCCCTCGGCCCTCTGAAAGCTAAGTGGAGGCGCGAGGGCTGGGAAGGGGCCGGGAATGGCAGGGACGGGGGGTTTAGCTCTGCTAAGGGCAAGGGCCGTCCAGGAACCGCGCCCTTGGCGTGGGTCAAGGGCCCGGGGACCTTTACCGTGCGATGCCAGCGTGTGCCGGGCAGGGCAGCTCCAGCCTGCGTCTGCGTTGTGGTGTAGTTCGGGAAGCCTGCCTTGCGCCTGTCAGCCGATCCTGGGGTCTCGTTGCGTTCGAGGGGCACGGAAGGCCTCTCGGGTGCCACCCCGGGATCTGGAACGCCGGTGCCGATCGGCGTAGCGCCGATCGGGCGCTGGTTTTCTGGTATCGGCAGCCGAAAGCGTGGCGGGTTCTTGCCTTTCGGCCGTTTCTGGTCAGGGCTGATTGTGGCGTTGTCCTGGGCTGTGCCGGCAGCTCTAGCCATCCAGTCTCAGGGACTGGAACTTCAAGATGCTGGGAAGAAGTTCTTAGGTTTTTCATCAGCTTCTCGTTTGGTTGCGACGTCTCTGCTCGGTTGTGGCGCTGCCGCCGTCTCGTCAGGAGCCGTGACGTCGGGCTCCTTTTCCGTTTGAGGATGCAGGAGAGGCTCCTCTCCTCCCCGTAGATTATTGGGATCGATGCCCTTCTGGTCTCGGAGCGTCGTGTTCGTCGTGGAGCGTTTTTGGTGCTGTGGCCGTCGCGTGGTCTATAAGTGCCGCGATTGAGAGACGGGGACGCAGCTTGATGCAAGCAAGGTGTCCGCTTTATTGTTTGGCAAACATACATTTATATAGTCTAAGGCACACATGTTTCATGCTGATTGGCTAATCACTTTAACAGACGTTAAGCTAGCTAAGGCGGGAATGTTGGTCAGGCAGTGTTCGCATGGTAGCAAGATCGTTATCTCGTAGTCACAAGTTGTCCCCCCCTCCAGGGCGCAGGCACCCGCACCGACCACAAGCTCCCCGCCTCCAAGTCGCCTCACAACTAGCGCAACACTTAACTTTATTCATACAGCAAACTAGCCTATTAACTCCAAATACAGAAAACTAACTCATCACCTCTAAATTCAGACAACCCACATCTCCCCCTTTTTGTTTTAATTAACTGACCCTCCCAAGGTCGGCGAACGACCAACTCGAGGACATCTTATTTCACTAACAGCTCCGTACTGGGGGTTTTCGTAATTTCGTTCTGATCTTGGTCCGCTCCTTGCTGCACAAGGAGAATGTTGTTCATTGAAGCAGTTATTGATTTTTGCAAGCATTGTAACACACATGGGAGTACTATTAATAATGCACAAATCATTAAAAGAACAGAAACTCATTTGAATGTCTTTGGCGTATTCAATCTTAGAATATAAAATGTCTCCAGACCTTTGTGCTACAATTTTCCCCCAATCGTTAGAATAATAATCATACCGGGGAGAATATTCTGTCTCTCTACCTGTTATCAATAACACCTGAACTGTATTCCACTCAATTGTTAGGCAGTTATCACACCAGCGTCCTACTGTATGGCGATTTAGCCACTGTGATTTTCCACAATTAGCACAAATTCTACAAATCCACGGATTACATTTTTCACATTGGGGACATTTAAGCTCCCATTCGTTAACCTCTGGAACAGAGTTCATTCAATTATTGATCGGTGGTGTCTTCTATATCAGTCGCAGGATCAGGACCAGGAATGTCTTCAGGAGGCTGCTGCAGTGTCTCTCGAAAAGGTCTCACGTTTTTAGCTGGGATCCAGCGGGGGCCTCTTTCTGTGGAAACACAAGCATAGCCTCTTCCCCACGTGACAAGGGGATAGGGTCCCATTATCTTACCTGTTTTGGGGTCCCGGATCAATACTGGCGGCTTAATCTTGGGTTCAAAAAGGGTGTTTGTGCTAAAATGGCGAACTACTGGAGGATTGCTGTCTAATAGGGAACAATTCAAAAAGTTAAAAACATACAAGGCTTTCTGTATTTGCTCCTCTGGCGTAGCGGCTCCTATTCCCCCTTTTTGTTTTAATAACAGGCGTTTTAAGGTTTGGTGGGAACGTTCTATTAAAGCTTGTCCTGTAGGAGAGTGAGGGATACCTGTAACGTGTGATATACCCCAAGAGGCAAAAAAGGTAGTTAAGGTTTTAGATACATATGCGGGGCCATTGTCAGTTTTAATCTGAGAGGGTACCCCTGAAGTAGCAAAAGCACGCATTAGATGTTTTTGCACATCACGTGCTTTTTCTCCTATATGACAGGAGGCAAATAACATTCCTGAAAAATGTATCAATAGAGCAATGAACAAACTTTAAACGACCAAATTCAGCGAAATGAGTGACATCTGTTTGCCAGAGTTGAAGGCTCTGTAGCCCTCTGGGGTTGACTCCTTCTGCTATAGAAGGGAAAGAGTGCCTTTGACAATCAGGACACTCCGCAATGATATTATGGGCTTGTTGTATAGCGAGGTCAAATTGACGCTTAAGGCCTGCAGCGTTTTGATGAAAAAAGGAGTGGCTGAGTTTAGCTTGCGCTAATCGATGTGGTAACACCTGCACTGGTAGCGTAAGCAAATCCGCTTGTCGGTTCCCTTCTGCAATAAAACCAGGTAGAGAAGTGTGAGATCGAATGTGCATAATAAAATAAGGGTGAAGATGGGAATTTAACAGAAAGATGAGTTCTTGTAACAAATTAAACAGTGCCGTATGAGAAACATCTCGTAGCACAGAAGCCTCTGCTCGGCTAACAATTCCTGCAACATAAGCAGAATCAGTGATTATATTGAGAGGAATAGACCATTTTCGAAACACTCGAACAACTGCAGACAATTCTCCTATTTGAGGAGAACCCTGTACAGTCTCTACATCTGAGTTCCACTGTTCTCGATGATCATCCCACCAAAGGATGACAGACTTGTGAGATTTGCCAGACCCATCCGTGAATACAGTGAGGGCTTGTAAAGGCTGGTCACTCTGCTTTGTAATAGGTAAAAGGTGAAAATCAACGCTTAACAGTTTGTGAGACGGCGGATGAGAAGTGAGTTGGCCTGCATAGCCAGTTAGAGCTATGCCTAGTGCATCTGATTGTTGTTGTAACCATTGCAGGTAAACACTTGTTACCGGCATACATATAAGGATGAAGTCCGTGCCCGCCAGGGTAAGTAATCGCTGTCTGGCCCTGATGATTAAAGATGCAAACATCACATGTTGGGTAGAAATCGTCTTTGTGGCTTGGTTAGGCAGAAAAATCCATTCAATGATCAGTAAAGGGTCCATTTTCTGGCAGTCCCATTGGAAAATAAGTGCATGAGGCTGTCGAACAGGGTTAAGGATGATTAATTGAAAAGGCAATTCTGGTTCCCATCGATGCGCTTGTCTGGAGGTAATCGCTGCCGCAGCTTTATGCAAGGAAGTTATGGCTTCAGGACTGAGAGTTCGCGGAGCGTTTAAGTCCGAGCTTCCTTTAAGCATTTCGAATAAGGGACGAAGATCCGCCTTAGTGATTCCTAACAATGGTCTGACCCAATTGATTGTTCCTAACAGTTTCTGCACATCATGTAAATTTTTTACATTTGCCTGTATTTGTAAACGTTGCGGAGCAATAGTCTGAGCCCTTATACGCCATCCTAAGTATTTCCAAGGTGGCACTTTTTGAATTTTTTCTGGTGCAATACAGAGGTCTGCTGATTTTACAGCAGCCACGACAAGGGCTACAGCTTCCTCCATGACTTCATGGTGCTGTGCTGCCACTAGGATGTCATCCATATAATGATATAACAATGCAGCAGGTACTACAGTTCTGACAGGACTAAGTATTTTTGCTACATACCATTGGCATATTGTAGGGCTATTTTTCATTCCCTGCGGTAGCACAACCCACTGGTATCTTTGCAAAGGGGCTTGCATGTTGACGCTAGGAACCGAAAAGGCAAATTTAGGAGCATCATCTGGATGCAATGGAATGTTGAAAAAACAATCTTTGAGGTCTGTGATGGTTAAATGCCAATCTCTAGGGATCATGGCGGGTGACGGAAGCCCAGGTTGCAGGGCCCCCATGTCTTCCATAGCGTCATTAATTTTTCTGAGGTCATGGAGCAAGCGCCACTTGCCAGTCAGTTTTTTAATAACAAAAACGGGCGAGTTCCAAGGACTTGTAGAGGGTACAATATGTCCCATAGATAGTTGTTCATTAACTATTTCTTGGAGGGCGTGAAGTTTTTCCAGCGGCAGGGACCATTGATCAATCCAAATAGTAGTATCTGTTTTCCAAGTTAACTTTAGGGTTTCACGCCCCTCAATGGCCCCACCTAAAAATGTGTCTGGATAGACATCCCCCACTGAGACAACACATCACACCCCCACAAGACCATAGGTACTGGTAAGATAAACGGTTTGACTGAGGCAACTTGTCCTTCTGAATTTTGAACTTGTATTATTTCTGCGCTTCGGCGGCTAGCTCCACACCCCCCGATTCCTGCTAATGTCTGAGAGACATCAGCTAAAGGCCACCTAGAAGGCCACTTTGCTTGAGAAATAACGGTAACATCTGCACCTGTATCAATAATTCCACTTAACATAACTTGCTGACCTCTGCGAATGAGGGTGCATTGACATATAGGACGTTTTTGTGAGATGGCTTGAACCCATAAAATTAGTGGTTCTCCCGTAGATCCAAAACTTCCCTGTCTCTGTGGGAGCAATTGGTCAGGGATTGGGACATAGTCTTCCTTAGGGATCAGTATCAGTTGAGCGATACGACTTCCCTCTGGCACTGTACAAGGAGGAAACGGGGTCCAGGCCGTAATTTTAATTTCTGAATTACTGTCAGGATCGATTACTCCGGGCAATACAAAAAGTCCTGACAGAGTGGTGGACGATCTTCCTAATAATAATGCTTGCGTTTGAGGGGGCAAAGGACCTGCAATTTTGGTAGGCAGTAAGTGAACAGAGGAATCAAGTAGTGTTACTGTGTAGGCGGTTGCCAGGTCCAGGCAGGCACTCCCTGCTGTTGCTGGGCGGAGACTGGAAACACTCCTGTTTCCCCCCCCGGCGTTTGTGGGGGTGCTGGTCGCGGAACTTGTGTCTGTGCGCGCCGCAGTCCCGCGCTCTGCAATCGGTTTCCCTGTATGGGGCGCCCTTGAGAGTCGTATTTAGATCGACATTGATTAGCATAGCGGCACCCTTTTTGGCACTTGGGACAAACCCCAGGTGTTTGGGGTCGTTTCCCAGCATTGGCACTAAAGCAATCTTTTTTAAGGTGTCCCGGTTTTCCACACCCATAGCAGTTTCGCTGTGGGTCGGCGCCCATCGGGCCGTGCATGGCCGCAAAAGCAGCAGCCATGGCCTCATATTTATGATCCATAGTGCCAATTCTATTACAGGCTTCCACCATTTCAATTAAGGTGGGGTTTTGATTTGGGAGAGACTTCAAGAGCTTTTTACAATTGGCGTTAGCGTTTTCCACAGCCAGTTTAAGGAGTAAAATCTCCCGAGCTTGTCCGTTATCAACTTGCCGCTCTAAGGCTTGTTTTAATCCATCTATAAACTGCATATACGGCTCACGGGGTTCCTGAGTGATACTAGTGAATGCTTTTTGGGGTCTGCCAGAGTCAGGAACTCTCAACAAGGCCCTTTTCACTTCTTCTCTGCCTGCTTCCAAAGCCTCCCGAGGAATGTCCCTAGCTTGGGCTGCCGGGTCCGAAAACTGCCCTGTTCCTGTGAGGTGCTCTATAGTCAATGCAGCTAAGGCGGCATTAGCATGTCCTGCATAACCCAGCAAAACTGTCTGCAATCCCGTTCTCCATTGAGACTCCCACATTGTATATTGTGTTGGGATTAATAACAATCGCGCGAGAGATTTTAAATCATGTGGGGTCATGACATATGTATCGAATACAGAAGATAAAAGGCTTGCAAAATAAGGGGAAGACAACCCATGCTCGGTAACTGTACGGCGCAACTCCTTAATGACTGAAAAAGAAAGAGCTTCCCACTGAGCCTGAGCCCCCCCCCGTCCTTGGTATATAACGGGGGCTACTATAGTTCTGGCTATTTCCAACTCCCCCTCGTTTATCGCTTGGTGCTTAATCTTTCCCCAAACCTCATGAGGATCAGGGGGAAAAAGATCAGGTTCCTTTTCAGGGTCAATCGGACCCGGGTCAAAGGGATCATTCTCTGGGGGATATCCAGCAGCACAAGCTAATGGTGGCGCAGAGGGTTCCGCCCCACCAGCGATTTTAGAAGGGCAGGGGGGAGGTGACTGAGCTCCCTCCTCGGAGCCTCGCTGATTTTGCTCTTGTGCCTTTATGGTTTCAAAGATTTTTCTCCAACTGGGGAGCATATACTGCGCTTCCTCATCTCCTGAGGTGGCTGCGTCCCATAACTTTACCCCCACATTGTCCCAAAGTTCACGCGTAAAAATAGAAGAAGCAGTCACCGCGGGGATCTTAACCTGCACCCATTTAAGGATTAACTTAAGATCTTGTTCCGAAAGAGTCTTTTTCCCATGCTTCTTAAGTAGAGCTTTCATAAGCTCATAAGCATCTCTCTCAGGGAAAGACTCTTGATTCCCCATTTTGCTAGTTTCCCGCAGCTCACCTCTCGTTCCAGACAGAGGGATTGTTTGGCCGGCCGGCTTATCCTGCTTCCTTTCAGCAGGTCATTCCACGTTATGCGGGACTCGCGACATGCCACCAGGTAGGTGGTTTTTCAATCCTCGGCGGTTTCGTCGCTGACGATCACGTCGGGGTCACCAATTTGCCGCGATTGAGAGACAGGGACTCAGCTTGATGCAAGCAAGGTGTCCGCTTTATTGTTTGGCAAACATACATTTATATAGTCTAAGGCACACATGTTTCATGCTGATTGGCTAATCACTTTAACAGACGTTAAGCTAGCTAAGGCGGGAATGTTGGTCAGGCAGTGTTCGCATGGTAACAAGATCGTTATCTCGTAGTCACAAGCTGTCCCCCCGCTCCAGGGCGCAGGCACCCGCACCGACCACAAGCTCCCCGCCTCCAAGTCGCCTCACAACTAGCGCAACACTTAACTTTATTCATACAGCAAACTAGCCTATTAACTCCAAATACAGAAAACTAACTCATCAACTCTAAATTCAGACAACCCACAATAAGGTTGCAGGAGAGGCTCCTCTCCTCCCCGTAGATTATTGGGATCGATGCCCTTCTGGTCTCGGAGCGTCGTGTTCGTCGTGGAGCGTTTTTGGCGCTGTGGCCGTCGTGTGGTCTATAAGGTTCTGCGGAGCGTCTGTCGGCCCGGGTGTGCGTTTGGCTCGGAGCTGCTCTGCCCGGACGCGTAGAGGCAGGGGAGGGTGGACGGAGCTCTGGCGGTCCCCGGTTAACCTGCTGACGCGTTAAATTGCGTGGGCAGAGGCGGTGCGGTCATCTGGGATGGAGTAGCCGTGGGCAGGGGAGCGGAGGGTCCCCGCGCAGGCGTTTGAGAGCCTCCACGAGAGCTTGGGACGTTATTGCGCCACAGAAAGCAGACCTGTGGGCTGGTCAGGCTGTGGATGGGCTGCTGGGTGACTTGCAGAATCACCTGATTTCAGGAGCAGAGGGACAACTTGGCCCGGAAGAGCGACGGAGGAGGCGAGCTGTGCGCCGTAAGCAGGTGGGTCGGTGGGTGGTGCCAGAGGGGAGCTGTGCCGTGTGGCTCTAGCTAAGCTCGGTCGTTTCTCTGTTTCCTAGGTGCGAAGCGAAGAGGAAAGCGGGCTGTCGGCAGCTCAGCTCCTCGGGCCAGGTGAGCACGGAGTGCTGGGCCGAAGTGGCAGCTCGTTTCAGGTCCCGTGTTGCTGGCGCGGGTCCGAGCGTCCTTTGGTGGTGTTTTACAGGCGGCAGCTGAGCGTCTCGGCGGTCCGCGGCGTGGCAGTCAAAAGCAAGGGCGGCCGGGTGGGCGAGCGGCCCAGGTAAGGGAGGGCGAGCTGGGACCGTCTGCGGGCAGGCTGTGTTTTCGGGCGGCGTCCGAGCGCGTGCCTCTGGTTTTGCGGGTGCCGCAGACGAGCCAGCAGGGGCGAAGCCGCACGCCGGCCGGCAGCCGAGAAGGTGAGGCGGCGGTGGGCGTTGCAGAGCCCGGTATTGCCCGGTGTCTCGCTTCATCTTGTCCTTCTCGCTTTGCAGGCGCTTTGTGGGCCCTCTGGACCGGGAGGAGCATTTGCGGTGAGCCGGGCTAGGGGCGAGAAGGAGTGTGGGGCCGGGGACTCGTTCCCGGCGCCACGGTTTTTTTTGCTTCTCGCCGTCGTAGGCGTCACCAGCGCTGAGGGTTTGTGACCGCGCCAGCGGCAGGACACGCCGACCGGACCGCCCTGGAGCTCAGCAGGAGGTGGGTGTCGCGGACAGACTCGGCGTTTGCCCCGCGGCGCCGTGTGCCGGCGTGGCTTAGCGAGCGCGTGCTTTCTCGTGCTCCTGCAGGCACTGAAGAGGAACCCGGCGACGCGGGAAGACGGCCGTTGGCGCACGTGGCGTTTTCCTCTGCCGAAGATGGGTTCGGTCCCTCGGCCCTCTGAAAGCTAAGTGGAGGCGCGAGGGCTGGGAAGGGGCCGGGAATGGCAGGGCCGGGGGGTTTAGCTCTGCTAAGGGCAAGGGCCGTCCAGGAACCGCGCCCTTGGCGCGGGTGAAGGGCCCGGGGACCTTTACCGTGCGATGCCAGCGTGTGCCGGGCAGGGCAGCTCCAGCCTGCGTCTGCGTTGTGGTGTAGTTCGGGAAGCCTGCCTTGCGCCTGTCAGCCGATCCTGGGGTCTCGTTGCGTTCGAGGGGCACGGAAGGCCTCTCGGGTGCCACCCCGGGATCTGGAACGCCGGTGCCGATCGGCGTAGCGCCGATCGGGCGCTGGTTTTCTGGTGTCGGCAGCCGAAAGCATGGCGGGTTCTTGCCTTTCGGCCGTTTCTGGTCAGGGCTGATTGTGGCGTTGTCCTGGGCTGTGCCGGCAGCTGTGCTCTCTAGCCATCCAGTCTCAGGGACTGGAACTTCAAGATGCTGGGAAGAAGTTCTTAGGTTTTTCATCAGCTTCTCGTTTGGTTGCGACGTCTCTGCTCGGTTGTGGCGCTGCCGCCGTCTCGTCAGGAGCCGTGACGTCGGGCTCCTTTTCCGTTTGAGGATGCAGGAGAGGCTCCTCTCCTCCCCGTAGATTATTGGGATCGATGCCCTTCTGGTCTCGGAGCGTCGTGTTCGTCGTGGAGCGTTTTTGGCGCTGTGGCCGTCGCGTGGTCTATAAGGTTCTGCGGAGCGTCTGTCGGCCCGGGTGCGCGATTGGCTCGGAGCTGCTCTGCCCGGACGCGTAGAGGCAGGGGAGGGTGGACGGAGCTCTGGCGGTCCCCGGTTAACCTGCTGACGCGTTGAATTGCGTGGGCAGAGGCGGCGCGGTCATCTGGGATGGAGTAGCCGTGGACAGGGGAGCGGAGGGTCCCCGCGCAGGCGTTTGAGAGCCTCCACGAGAGCTTGGGACGTTATTGCGCCACAGAAAGCAGACCTGTGGGCTGGTCAGGCTGTGGATGGGCTGCTGGGTGACTTGCAGAATCACCTGATTTCAGGAGCAGAGGGACAACTTGGCCCGGAAGAGCGACGGAGGAGGCGAGCTGTGCGCCGTAAGCAGGTGGGTCGGTGGGTGGTGCCAGAGGGGAGCTGTGCCGTGTGGCTCTAGCTAAGCTCGGTCGTTTCTCTGTTTCCTAGGTGCGAAGCGAAGAGGAAAGCGGGCTGTCGGCAGCTCAGCTCCTCGGGCCAGGTGAGCACGGAGTGCTGGGCCGAAGCGGCAGCTCGTTTCAGGTCCCGTGTTGCTGGCGCGGGTCCGAGCGTCCTTTGGTGGTGTTTTACAGGCGGCAGCTGAGCGTCTCGGCGGTCCGCGGCGTGGCAGTCAAAAGCAAGGGCGGCCGGGTGGACGAGCGGCCCAGGTAAGGGAGGGCGAGCTGGGACCGTCTGCGGGCAGGCTGTGTTTTCGGGCGGCGTCCGAGCGCGTGCCTCTGGTTTTGCGGGTGCCGCAGACGAGCCGGCAGGGGCGAAGCCGCACACCGGCCGGCAGCCGAGAAGGTGAGGCGGCGGTGGGCGTTGAGGAGCCCGGTATTGCCCGGTGTCTCACTTCATCTTTTCCTTCTCGCTTTGCAGGCGCTTTGTGGGCCCTCTGGACCGGGAGGAGCATTTGCGGTGAGCCGGGCTAGGGGCGAGGAGGAGCGTGGGGCCGGGGACTCGTTCCCGGCGCCACGGTTTTTTTTTGCTTCTCGCCGTCGTAGGCGTCACCAGCGCTGAGGGTTTGTGACCGCGCCAGCGGCAGGACACGCCGACCGGACCGCCCTGGAGCTCAGCAGGAGGTGGGTGTCGCGGACGGACTCGGCGTTTGCCCCGCGGCGCCGTGTGCCGGCGTGGCTTAGCGAACGCGTGCTTTCTCGTGCTCCTGCAGGCGCTGAAGAGGAACCCGGCGACGCGGGAAGACGGCCGTTGGCGCACGTGGCGTTTTCCTCTGCCGAAGATGGGTTCGGTCCCTCGGCCCTCTGAAAGCTAAGTGGAGGCGCGAGGGCTGGGAAGGGGCCGGGAATGGCAGGGCCGGGGGGTTTAGCTCTGCTAAGGGCAAGGGCCGTCCAGGAACCGCGCCCTTGGCGCGGGTCAAGGGCCCGGGGACCTTTACCGTGCGATGCCAGCGTGTGCCGGGCAGGGCAGCTCCAGCCTGCGTCTGCGTTGTGGTGTAGTTCGGGAAGCCTGCCTTGCGCCTGTCAGCCGATCCTGGGGTCTCGTTGCGTTCGAGGGGCACGGAAGGCCTCTCGGGTGCCACCCCGGGATCTGGAACGCCGGTGCCGATCGGCGTAGCGCCGATCGGGCGCTGGTTTTCTGGTGTCGGCAGCCGAAAGCGTGGCGGGTTCTTGCCTTTGGGCCGTTTCTGGTCAGGGCTGATTGTGGCGTTGTCCTGGGCTGTGCCGGCAGCTGTGCTCTCTAGCCATCCAGTCTCAGGGACTGGAACTTCAAGATGCTGGGAAGAAGTTCTTAGGTTTTTCATCAGCTTCTCGTTTGGTTGCGACGTCTCTGCTCGGTTGTGGCGCTGCCGCCGTCTCGTCAGGAGCCGTGACGTCGGGCTCCTTTTCCGTTTGAGGATGCAGGAGAGGCTCCTCTCCTCCCCGTAGATTATTGGGATCGATGCCCTTCTGGTCTCAGAGCGTCGTCTTCGTCGTGGAGCGTTTTTGGCGCTGTGGCCGTCGCGTGGTCTATAAGGTTCTGCGGAGCGTCTGTCGGCCCGGGTGCGCGTTTGGCTCGGAGCTGCTCTGCCCGGACGCGTAGAGGCAGGGGAGGGTGGACGGAGCTCTGGCGGTCCCCGGTTAACCTGCTGACGCGTTAAATTGCGTGGGCAGAGGCGGTGCGGTCATCTGGGATGGAGTAGCCGTGGGCAGGGGAGCGGAGGGTCCCCGCGCAGGCGTTTGAGAGCCTCCACGAGAGCTTGGGACGTTATTGCGCCACAGAAAGCAGACCTGTGGGCTGGTCAGGCTGTTGATGGGCTGCTGGGTGACTTGCAGAATCACCTGATTTCAGGAGCAGAGGGACAACTTGGCCCGGAAGAGCGACGGAGGAGGCGAGCTGTGCGCCGTAAGCAGGTGGGTCGGTGGGTGGTGCCAGAGGGGAGCTGTGCCGTGTGGCTCTAGCTAAGCTCGGTCGTTTCTCTGTTTCCTAGGTGCGAAGCGAAGAGGAAAGCGGGCTGTCGGCAGCTCAGCTCCTCGGGCCAGGTGAGCACAGAGTGCTGGGCCGAAGCAGCAGCTCGTTTCAGGTCCCGTGTTGCTGGCGCGGGTCCGAGCGTCCTTTGGTGGTGTTTTACAGGCGGCAGCTGAGCGTCTCGGCGGTCCGCGGCGTGGCAGTCAAAAGCAAGGGCGGCCGGGTGGGCGAGCGGCCCAGGTAAGGGAGGGCGAGCTGGGACCGTCTGCGGGCAGGCTGTGTTTTCGGGCGGCGTCCGAGCGCGTGCCTCTGGTTTTGCGGGTGCCGCAGACGAGCCGGCAGGGGCGAAGCCGCACGCCGGCCGGCAGCCGAGAAGGTGAGGCGGCGGTGGGCGTTGAGGAGCCCGGCATTGCCCGGTCTCTCGCTTCATCTTTTCATTCTCGCTTTGCAGGCGCTTTGTAGGCCCTCTGGACCGGGAGGAGCATTTGCGGTGAGCCGGGCTAGGGGCGAGGAGGAGCGTGGGGCCGGGGACTCGTTCCCGGCGCCACGGTTTTTTTTGCTTCTCGCCGTCGTAGGCGTCACCAGCGCTGAGGGTTTGTGACCGCGCCAGCGGCAGGACACGCCGACCGGACCGCCCTGGAGCTCAGCAGGAGGTGGGTGTCGCGGACGGACTCGGCGTTTGCCCCGCAGCGCCGTGTGCCGGCGTGGCTTAGCGAGCGCGTGCTTTCTCGTGCTCCTGCAGGCGCTGAAGAGGAACCCGGCGACGCGGGAAGACGGCCGTTGGCGCACGTGGCGTTTTCCTCTGCCGAAGATGGGTTCGGTCCCTTGGCCCTCTGAAAGCTAAGTGGAGGCGCGAGGGCTGGGAAGGGGCCGGGAATGGCAGGGACGGGGGGTTTAGCTCTGCTAAGGGCAAGGGCCGTCCAGGAACCGCGCCCTTGGTGCGGGTCAAGGGCCCGGGGACCTTTACCGTGCGATGCCAGCGTGTGCCGGGCAGGGCAGCTCCAGCCTGCGTCTGCGTTGTGGTGTAGTTCGGGAAGCCTGCCTTGCGCCTGTCAGCCGATCCTGGGGTCTCGTTGCGTTCGAGGGGCACGGAAGGCCTCTCGGGTGCCACCCCGGGATCTGGAACGCCGGTGCCGATCGGCGTAGCGCCGATCGGGCGCTGGTTTTCTGGTGTCGGCAGCCGAAAGCGTGGCGGGTTCTTGCCTTTGGGCCGTTTCTGGTCAGGGCTGATTGTGGCGTTGTCCTGGGCTGTGCCGGCAGCTGTGCTCTCTAGCCATCCAGTCTCAGGGACTGGAACTTCAAGATGCTGGGAAGAAGTTCTTAGGTTTTTCATCAGCTTCTCGTTTGGTTGCGACGTCTCTGCTCGGTTGTGGCGCTGCCGCCGTCTCGTCAGGAGCCGTGACGTCGGGCTCCTTTTCCGTTTGAGGATGCAGGAGAGGCTCCTCTCCTCCCCGTAGATTATTGGGATCGATGCCCTTCTGGTCTCGGAGCGTCGTCTTCGTCGTGGAGCGTTTTTGGCGCTGTGGCCGTCGCGTGGTCTATAAGGTTCTGCGGAGCGTCTGTCGGCCCGGGCGCGCGTTTGGCTCGGAGCTGCTCTGCCCGGACGCGTAGAGGCAGGGGAGGGTGGACGGAGCTCTGGCGGTCCCCGGTTAACCTGCTGACGCGTTGAATTGCGTGGGCAGAGGCGGTGCGGTCATCTGGGATGGAGTAGCCGTGGGCAGGGGAGCGGAGGGTCCCCGCGCAGGCGTTTGAGAGCCTCCACGGGAGCCTGGGACGTTCTTGCGCCACAGAAAGCAGACCTGTGGGCTGGTCAGGCTGTTGATGGGCTGCTGGGTGACTTGCAGAATCACCTGATTTCAGGAGCAGAGGGACAACTTGGCCCGGAAGAGCGACGGAGGAGGCGAGCTGTGCGCCGTAAGCAGGTGGGTCGGTGGGTGGTGCCAGAGGGGAGCTGTGCCGTGTGGCTCTAGCTAAGCTCGGTCGTTTCTCTGTTTCCTAGGTGCGAAGCGAAGAGGAAAGCGGGCTGTCGGCAGCTCAGCTCCTCGGGCCAGGTGAGCACGGAGTGCTGGGCCGAAGCGGCAGCTCGTTTCAGGTCCCGTGTTGCTGGCGCGGGTCCGAGCGTCCTTTGGTGGTGTTTTACAGGCGGCAGCTGAGCGTCTCGGCGGTCCGCGGCGTG
Organism: Columba livia; assembly: GCF_036013475.1. Taxonomy (NCBI): domain Eukaryota; kingdom Metazoa; phylum Chordata; class Aves; order Columbiformes; family Columbidae; genus Columba; species Columba livia. Next base: position 72,105 of record NC_088612.1, on the reverse strand, counting down.
GCAGTCAAAAGCAAGGGCGGCCGGGTGGGCGAGCGGCCCAGGTAAGGGAGGGCGAGCTGGGACCGTCTGCGGGCAGGCTGTGTTTTCGGGCGGCGTCCGAGCGCGTGCCTCTGGTTTTGCGGGTGCCGCAGACGAGCCGGCAGGGGCGAAGCCGCACGCCGGCCGGCAGCCGAGAAGGTGAGGCGGCGGTGGGCGTTGCGGAGCCCGGTATTGCCCGGTCTCTCGCTTCATCTTTTCCTTCTCGCTTTGCAGGCGCTTTGTGGGCCCTCTGGACCGGGAGGAGCATTTGCGGTGAGCCGGGCTAGGGGCGAGGAGGAGCGTGGGGCCGGGGACTCGTTCCCGGCGCCACGGTTTTTTTTTGCTTCTCGCCGTCGTAGGCGTCACCAGCGCTGAGGGTTTGTGACCGCGCCAGCGGCAGGACACGCCGACCGGACCGCCCTGGAGCTCAGCAGGAGGTGGGTGTCGCGGACGGACTCGGCGTTTGCCCCGCGGCGCCGTGTGCCGGCGTGGCTTAGCGAGCGCGTGATTTCTCGTGCTCCTGCAGGCGCTGAAGAGGAACCCGGCGACGCGCGAAGACGGCCGTTGGCGCACGCGGCGTTTTCCTCTGCCGAAGATGGGTTCGGTCCCTCGGCCCTCTGAAAGCTAAGTGGAGGCGCGAGGGCTGGGAAGGGGCCGGGAACGGCAGGGCCGGGGGGTTTAGCTCTGCTAAGGGCAAGGGCCGTCCAGGAACCGCGCCCTTGGCGCGGGTCAAGGGCCCGGGGACCTTTACCGTGCGATGCCAGCGTGTGCCGGGCAGGGCAGCTCCAGCCTGCGTCTGCGTTGTGGTGTAGTTCGGGAAGCCTGCCTTGCGCCTGTCAGCCGATCCTGGGGTCTCGTTGCGTTCGAGGGGCACGGAAGGCCTCTCGGGTGCCACCCCGGGATCTGGAACGCCGGTGCCGATCGGCGTAGCGCCGATCGGGCGCTGGTTTTCTGGTGTCGGCAGCTGAAAGCGTGGCGGGTTCTTGCCTTTGGGCCGTTTCTGGTCAGGGCTGATTGTGGCGTTGTCCTGGGCTGTGCCGGCAGCTCTAGCCATCCAGTCTCAGGGACTGGAACTTCAAGATGCTGGGAAGAAGTTCTTAGGTTTTTCATCAGCTTCTCGTTTGGTTGCGACGTCTCTGCTCGGTTGTGGCGCTGCCGCCGTCTCGTCAGGAGCCGTGACGTCGGGCTCCTTTTCCGTTTGAGGATGCAGGAGAGGCTCCTCTCCTCCCCGTAGATTATTGGGATCGATGCCCTTCTGGTCTCGGAGCGTCGTGTTCGTCGTGGAGCGTTTTTGGCGCTGTGGCCGTCGCGTGGTCTATAAGGTTCTGCGGAGCGTCTGTCGGCCCGGGTGCGCGATTGGCTCGGAGCTGCTCTGCCCGGACGCGTAGAGGCAGGGGAGGGTGGACGGAGCTCTGGCGGTCCCCGGTTAACCTGCTGACGCGTTGAATTGCGTGGGCAGAGGCGGCGCGGTCATCTGGGATGGAGTAGCCGTGGGCAGGGGAGCGGAGGGTCCCCGCGCAGGCGTTTGAGAGCCTCCACGAGAGCTTGGGACGTTATTGCGCCACAGAAAGCAGACCTGTGGGCTGGTCAGGCTGTGGATGGGCTGCTGGGTGACTTGCAGAATCACCTGATTTCAGGAGCAGAGGGACAACTTGGCCCGGAAGAGCGACGGAGGAGGCGAGCTGTGCGCCGTAAGCAGGTGGGTCGGTGGGTGGTGCCAGAGGGGAGCTGTGCCGTGTGGCTCTAGCTAAGCTCGGTCGTTTCTCTGTTTCCTAGGTGCGAAGCGAAGAGGAAAGCGGGCTGTCGGCAGCTCAGCTCCTCGGGCCAGGTGAGCACGGAGTGCTGGGCCGAAGCGGCAGCTCGTTTCAGGTCCCGTGTTGCTGGCGCGGGTCCGAGCGTCCTTTGGTGGTGTTTTACAGGCGGCAGCTGAGCGTCTCGGCGGTCCGCGGCGTGGCAGTCAAAAGCAAGGGCGGCCGGGTGGGCGAGCGGCCCAGGTAAGGGAGGGCGAGCTGGGACCGTCTGCGGGCAGGCTGTGTTTTCGGGCGGCGTCCGAGCGCGTGCCTCTGGTTTTGCGGGTGCCGCAGACGAGCCGGCAGGGGCGAAGCCGCACGCCGGCCGGCAGCCGAGAAGGTGAGGCGGCGGTGGGCGTTGCGGAGCCCGGTATTGCCCGGTCTCTCGCTTCATCTTTTCCTTCTCGCTTTGCAGGCGCTTTGTGGGCCCTCTGGACCGGGAGGAGCATTTGCGGTGAGCCGGGCTAGGGGCGAGGAGGAGCGTGGGGCCGGGGACTCGTTCCCGGCGCCACGGTTTTTTTTTGCTTCTCGCCGTCGTAGGCGTCACCAGCGCTGAGGGTTTGTGACCGCGCCAGCGGCAGGACACGCCGACCGGACCGCCCTGGAGCTCAGCAGGAGGTGGGTGTCGCGGACGGACTCGGCGTTTGCCCCGCGGCGCCGTGTGCCGGCGTGGCTTAGCGAGCGCGTGCTTTCTCGTGCTCCTGCAGGCGCTGAAGAGGAACCCGGCGACGCGCGAAGACGGCCGTTGGCGCACGCGGCGTTTTCCTCTGCCGAAGATGGGTTCGGTCCCTCGGCCCTCTGAAAGCTAAGTGGAGGCGCGAGGGCTGGGAAGGGGCCGGGAATGGCAGGGCCGGGGGGTTTAGCTCTGCTAAGGGCAAGGGCCGTCCAGGAACCGCGCCCTTGGCGCGGGTCAAGGGCCCGGGGACCTTTACCGTGCGATGCCAGCGTGTGCCGGGCAGGGCAGCTCCAGCCTGCGTCTGCGTTGTGGTGTAGTTCGGGAAGCCTGCCTTGCGCCTGTCAGCCGATCCTGGGGTCTCGTTGCGTTCGAGGGGCACGGAAGGCCTCTCGGGTGCCACCCCGGGATCTGGAACGCCGGTGCCGATCGGCGTAGCGCCGATCGGGCGCTGGTTTTCTGGTGTCGGCAGCCGAAAGCGTGGCGGGTTCTTGCCTTTGGGCCGTTTCTGGTCAGGGCTGATTGTGGCGTTGTCCTGGGCTGTGCCGGCAGCTCTAGCCATCCAGTCTCAGGGACTGGAACTTCAAGATGCTGGGAAGAAGTTCTTAGGTTTTTCATCAGCTTCTCGTTTGGTTGCGACGTCTCTGCTCGGTTGTGGCGCTGCCGCCGTCTCGTCAGGAGCCGTGACGTCGGGCTCCTTTTCCGTTTGAGGATGCAGGAGAGGCTCCTCTCCTCCCCGTAGATTATTGGGATCGATGCCCTTCTGGTCTCGGAGCGTCGTGTTCGTCGTGGAGCGTTTTTGGCGCTGTGGCCGTCGCGTGGTCTATAAGGTTCTGCGGAGCGTCTGTCGGCCCGGGTGCGCGATTGGCTCGGAGCTGCTCTGCCCGGACGCGTAGAGGCAGGGGAGGGTGGACGGAGCTCTGGCGGTCCCCGGTTAACCTGCTGACGCGTTGAATTGCGTGGGCAGAGGCGGCGCGGTCATCTGGGATGGAGTAGCCGTGGGCAGGGGAGCGGAGGGTCCCCGCGCAGGCGTTTGAGAGCCTCCACGAGAGCTTGGTACGTTATTGCGCCACAGAAAGCAGACCTGTGGGCTGGTCAGGCTGTGGATGGGCTGCTGGGTGACTTGCAGAATCACCTGATTTCAGGAGCAGAGGGACAACTTGGCCCGGAAGAGCGACGGAGGAGGCGAGCTGTGCGCCGTAAGCAGGTGGGTCGGTGGGTGGTGCCAGAGGGGAGCTGTGCCGTGTGGCTCTAGCTAAGCTCGGTCGTTTCTCTGTTTCCTAGGTGCGAAGCGAAGAGGAAAGCGGGCTGTCGGCAGCTCAGCTCCTCGGGCCAGGTGAGCACGGAGTGCTGGGCCGAAGCGGCAGCTCGTTTCAGGTCCCGTGTTGCTGGCGCGGGTCCGAGCGTCCTTTGGTGGTGTTTTACAGGCGGCAGCTGAGCGTCTCGGCGGTCCGCGGCGTGGCAGTCAAAAGCAAGGGCGGCCGGGTGGGCGAGCGGCCCAGGTAAGGGAGGGCGAGCTGGGACCGTCTGCGGGCAGGCTGTGTTTTCGGGCGGCGTCCGAGCGCGTTCCTCTGGTTTTGCGGGTGCCGCAGACGAGCCGGCAGGGGCGAAGCCGCACGCCGGCCGGCAGCCGAGAAGGTGAGGCGGCGGTGGGCGTTGCGGAGCCCGGTATTGCCCGGTCTCTCGCTTCATCTTTTCCTTCTCGCTTTGCAGGCGCTTTGTGGGCCCTCTGGACCGGGAGGAGCATTTGCGGTGAGCCGGGCTAGGGGCGAGGAGGAGCGTGGGGCCGGGGACTCGTTCCCGGCGCCACGGTTTTTTTTGCTTCTCGCCGTCGTAGGCGTCACCAGCGCTGAGGGTTTGTGACCGCGCCAGCGGCAGGACACGCCGACCGGACCGCCCTGGAGCTCAGCAGGAGGTGGGTGTCGCGGACGGACTCGGCGTTTGCCCCGCGGCGCCGTGTGCCGGCGTGGCTTAGCGAGCGCGTGATTTCTCGTGCTCCTGCAGGCGCTGAAGAGGAACCCGGCGACGCGCGAAGACGGCCGTTGGCGCACGCGGCGTTTTCCTCTGCCGAAGATGGGTTCGGTCCCTCGGCCCTCTGAAAGCTAAGTGGAGGCGCGAGGGCTGGGAAGGGGCCGGGAACGGCAGGGCCGGGGGGTTTAGCTCTGCTAAGGGCAAGGGCCGTCCAGGAACCGCGCCCTTGGCGCGGGTCAAGGGCCCGGGGACCTTTACCGTGCGATGCCAGCGTGTGCCGGGCAGGGCAGCTCCAGCCTGCGTCTGCGTTGTGGTGTAGTTCGGGAAGCCTGCCTTGCGCCTGTCAGCCGATCCTGGGGTCTCGTTGCGTTCGAGGGGCACGGAAGGCCTCTCGGGTGCCACCCCGGGATCTGGAACGCCGGTGCCGATCGGCGTAGCGCCGATCGGGCGCTGGTTTTCTGGTGTCGGCAGCCGAAAGCGTGGCGGGTTCTTGCCTTTCGGCCGTTTCTGGTCAGGGCTGATTGTGGCGTTGTCCTGGGCTGTGCCGGCAGCTCTAGCCATCCAGTCTCAGGGACTGGAACTTCAAGATGCTGGGAAGAAGTTCTTAGGTTTTTCATCAGCTTCTCGTTTGGTTGCGACGTCTCTGCTCAGTTGTGGCGCTGCCGCCGTCTCGTCAGGAGCCGTGACGTCGGGCTCCTTTTCCGTTTGAGGATGCAGGAGAGGCTCCTCTCCTCCCCGTAGATTATTGGGATCGATGCCCTTCTGGTCTCGGAGCGTCGTGTTCGTCGTGGAGCGTTTTTGGCGCTGTGGCCGTCGCGTGGTCTATAAGGTTCTGCGGAGCGTCTGTCGGCCCGGGTGCGCGATTGGCTCGGAGCTGCTCTGCCCGGACGCGTAGAGGCAGGGGAGGGTGGACGGAGCTCTGGCGGTCCCCGGTTAACCTGCTGACGCGTTGAATTGCGTGGGCAGAGGCGGCGCGGTCATCTGGGATGGAGGAGCCGTGGACAGGGGAGCGGAGGGTCCCCGCGCAGGCGTTTGAGAGCCTCCACGAGAGCTTGGGACGTTATTGCGCCACAGAAAGCAGACCTGTGGGCTGGTCAGGCTGTGGATGGGCTGCTGGGTGACTTGCAGAATCACCTGATTTCAGGAGCAGAGGGACAACTTGGCCCGGAAGAGCGACGGAGGAGGCGAGCTGTGCGCCGTAAGCAGGTGGGTCGGTGGGTGGTGCCAGAGGGGAGCTGTGCCGTGTGGCTCTAGCTAAGCTCGGTCGTTTCTCTGTTTCCTAGGTGCGAAGCGAAGAGGAAAGCGGGCTGTCGGCAGCTCAGCTCCTCGGGCCAGGTGAGCACGGAGTGCTGGGCCGAAGCGGCAGCTCGTTTCAGGTCCCGTGTTGCTGGCGCGGGTCCGAGCGTCCTTTGGTGGTGTTTTACAGGCGGCAGCTGAGCGTCTCGGCGGTCCGCGGCGTGGCAGTCAAAAGCAAGGGCGGCCGGGTGGGCGAGCGGCCCAGGTAAGGGAGGGCGAGCTGGGACCGTCTGCGGGCAGGCTGTGTTTTCGGGCGGCGTCCGAGCGCGTGCCTCTGGTTTTGCGGGTGCCGCAGACGAGCCGGCAGGGGCGAAGCCGCACGCCGGCCGGCAGCCGAGAAGGTGAGGCGGCGGTGGGCGTTGCGGAGCCCGGTATTGCCCGGTCTCTCGCTTCATCTTTTCCTTCTCGCTTTGCAGGCGCTTTGTGGGCCCTCTGGACCGGGAGGAGCATTTGCGGTGAGCCGGGCTAGGGGCGAGGAGGAGCGTGGGGCCGGGGACTCGTTCCCGGCGCCACGGTTTTTTTTGCTTCTCGCCGTCGTAGGCGTCACCAGCGCTGAGGGTTTGTGACCGCGCCAGCGGCAGGACACGCCGACCGGACCGCCCTGGAGCTCAGCAGGAGGTGGGTGTCGCGGACGGACTCGGCGTTTGCCCCGCGGCGCCGTGTGCCGGCGTGGCTTAGCGAGCGCGTGCTTTCTCGTGCTCCTGCAGGCGCTGAAGAGGAACCCGGCGACGCGGGAAGACGGCCGTTGGCGCACGCGGCGTTTTCCTCTGCCGAAGATGGGTTCGGTCCCTCGGCCCTCTGAAAGCTAAGTGGAGGCGCGAGGGCTGGGAAGGGGCCGGGAATGGCAGGGCCGGGGGGTTTAGCTCTGCTAAGGGCAAGGGCCGTCCAGGAACCGCGCCCTTGGCGCGGGTCAAGGGCCCGGGGACCTTTACCGTGCGATGCCAGCGTGTGCCGGGCAGGGCAGCTCCAGCCTGCGTCTGCGTTGTGGTGTAGTTCGGGAAGCCTGCCTTGCGCCTGTCAGCCGATCCTGGGGTCTCGTTGCGTTCGAGGGGCACGGAAGGCCTCTCGGGTGCCACCCCGGGATCTGGAACGCCGGTGCCGATCGGCGTAGCGCCGATCGGGCGCTGGTTTTCTGGTGTCGGCAGCCGAAAGCGTGGCGGGTTCTTGCCTTTGGGCCGTTTCTGGTCAGGGCTGATTGTGGCGTTGTCCTGGGCTGTGCCGGCAGCTCTAGCCATCCAGTCTCAGGGACTGGAACTTCAAGATGCTGGGAAGAAGTTCTTAGGTTTTTCATCAGCTTCTCGTTTGGTTGCGACGTCTCTGCTCGGTTGTGGCGCTGCCGCCGTCTCGTCAGGAGCCGTGACGTCGGGCTCCTTTTCCGTTTGAGGATGCAGGAGAGGCTCCTCTCCTCCCCGTAGATTATTGGGATCGATGCCCTTCTGGTCTCGGAGCGTCGTGTTCGTCGTGGAGCGTTTTTGGCGCTGTGGCCGTCGCGTGGTCTATAAGGTTCTGCGGAGCGTCTGTCGGCCCGGGTGCGCGATTGGCTCGGAGCTGCTCTGCCCGGACGCGTAGAGGCAGGGGAGGGTGGACGGAGCTCTGGCGGTCCCCGGTTAACCTGCTGACGCGTTGAATTGCGTGGGCAGAGGCGGCGCGGTCATCTGGGATGGAGTAGCCGTGGGCAGGGGAGCGGAGGGTCCCCGCGCAGGCGTTTGAGAGCCTCCACGAGAGCTTGGGACGTTATTGCGCCACAGAAAGCAGACCTGTGGGCTGGTCAGGCTGTGGATGGGCTGCTGGGTGACTTGCAGAATCACCTGATTTCAGGAGCAGAGGGACAACTTGGCCCGGAAGAGCGACGGAGGAGGCGAGCTGTGCGCTGTAAGCAGGTGGGTCGGTGGGTGGTGCCAGAGGGGAGCTGTGCCGTGTGGCTCTAGCTAAGCTCGGTCGTTTCTCTGTTTCCTAGGTGCGAAGCGAAGAGGAAAGCGGGCTGTCGGCAGCTCAGCTCCTCGGGCCAGGTGAGCACGGAGTGCTGGGCCGAAGCGGCAGCTCGTTTCAGGTCCCGTGTTGCTGGCGCGGGTCCGAGCGTCCTTTGGTGGTGTTTTACAGGCGGCAGCTGAGCGTCTCGGCGGTCCGCGGCGTGGCAGTCAAAAGCAAGGGCGGCCGGGTGGGCGAGCGGCCCAGGTAAGGGAGGGCGAGCTGGGACCGTCTGCGGGCAGGCTGTGTTTTCGGGCGGCGTCCGAGCGCGTGCCTCTGGTTTTGCGGGTGCCGCAGACGAGCCGGCAGGGGCGAAGCCGCACGCCGGCCGGCAGCCGAGAAGGTGAGGCGGCGGTGGGCGTTGCGGAGCCCGGTATTGCCCGGTGTCTCGCTTCATCTTTTCCTTCTCGCTTTGCAGGCGCTTTGTGGGCCCTCTGGACCGGGAGGAGCATTTGCGGTGAGCCGGGCTAGGGGCGAGGAGGAGCGTGGGGCCGGGGACTCGTTCCCGGCGCCACGGTTTTTTTTGCTTCTCGCCGTCGTAGGCGTCTCCAGCGCTGAGGGTTTGTGACCGCGCCAGCGGCAGGACACGCCGACCGGACCGCCCTGGAGCTCAGCAGGAGGTGGGTGTCGCGGACGGACTCGGCGTTTGCCCCGCGGCGCCGTGTGCCGGCGTGGCTTAGCGAGCGCGTGCTTTCTCGTGCTCCTGCAGGCGCTGAAGAGGAACCCGGCGACGCGGGAAGACGGCCGTTGGCGCACGCGGCGTTTTCCTCTGCCGAAGATGGGTTCGGTCCCTCGGCCCTCTGAAAGCTAAGTGGAGGCGCGAGGGCTGGGAAGGGGCCGGGAATGGCAGGGCCGGGGGGTTTAGCTCTGCTAAGGGCAAGGGCCGTCCAGGAACCGCGCCCTTGGCGCGGGTCAAGGGCCCGGGGACCTTTACCGTGCGATGCCAGCGTGTGCCGGGCAGGGCAGCTCCAGCCTGCGTCTGCGTTGTGGTGTAGTTCGGGAAGCCTGCCTTGCGCCTGTCAGCCGATCCTGGGGTCTCGTTGCGTTCGAGGGGCACGGAAGGCCTCTCGGGTGCCACCCCGGGATCTGGAACGCCGGTGCCGATCGGCGTAGCGCCGATCGGGCGCTGGTTTTCTGGTGTCGGCAGCCGAAAGCGTGGCGGGTTCTTGCCTTTGGGCCGTTTCTGGTCAGGGCTGATTGTGGCGTTGTCCTGGGCTGTGCCGGCAGCTCTAGCCATCCAGTCTCAGGGACTGGAACTTCAAGATGCTGGGAAGAAGTTCTTAGGTTTTTCATCAGCTTCTCGTTTGGTTGCGACGTCTCTGCTCGGTTGTGGCGCTGCCGCCGTCTCGTCAGGAGCCGTGACGTCGGGCTCCTTTTCCGTTTGAGGATGCAGGAGAGGCTCCTCTCCTCCCCGTAGATTATTGGGATCGATGCCCTTCTGGTCTCGGAGCGTCGTGTTCGTCGTGGAGCGTTTTTGGCGCTGTGGCCGTCGCGTGGTCTATAAGGTTCTGCGGAGCGTCTGTCGGCCCGGGTGCGCGATTGGCTCGGAGCTGCTCTGCCTGGACGCGTAGAGGCAGGGGAGGGTGGACGGAGCTCTGGCGGTCCCCGGTTAACCTGCTGACGCGTTGAATTGCGTGGGCAGAGGCGGCGCGGTCATCTGGGATGGAGTAGCCGTGGGCAGGGGAGCGGAGGGTCCCCGCGCAGGCGTTTGAGAGCCTCCACGAGAGCTTGGGACGTTATTGCGCCACAGAAAGCAGACCTGTGGGCTGGTCAGGCTGTGGATGGGCTGCTGGGTGACTTGCAGAATCACCTGATTTCAGGAGCAGAGGGACAACTTGGCCCGGAAGAGCGACGGAGGAGGCGAGCTGTGCGCCGTAAGCAGGTGGGTCGGTGGGTGGTGCCAGAGGGGAGCTGTGCCGTGTGGCTCTAGCTAAGCTCGGTCGTTTCTCTGTTTCCTAGGTGCGAAGCGAAGAGGAAAGCGGGCTGTCGGCAGCTCAGCTCCTCGGGCCAGGTGAGCACGGAGTGCTGGGCCGAAGCGGCAGCTCGTTTCAGGTCCCGTGTTGCTGGCGCGGGTCCGAGCGTCCTTTGGTGGTGTTTTACAGGCGGCAGCTGAGCGTCTCGGCGGTCCGCGGCGTGGCAGTCAAAAGCAAGGGCGGCCGGGTGGGCGAGCGGCCCAGGTAAGGGAGGGCGAGCTGGGACCGTCTGCGGGCAGGCTGTGTTTTCGGGCGGCGTCCGAGCGCGTGCCTCTGGTTTTGCGGGTGCCGCAGACGAGCCGGCAGGGGCGAAGCCGCACGCCGGCCGGCAGCCGAGAAGGTGAGGCGGCGGTGGGCGTTGCGGAGCCCGGTATTGCCCGGTCTCTCGCTTCATCTTTTCCTTCTCGCTTTGCAGGCGCTTTGTGGGCCCTCTGGACCGGGAGGAGCATTTGCGGTGAGCCGGGCTAGGGGCGAGGAGGAGCGTGGGGCCGGGGACTCGTTCCCGGCGCCACGGTTTTTTTTTGCTTCTCGCCGTCGTAGGCGTCACCAGCGCTGAGGGTTTGTGACCGCGCCAGCGGCAGGACACGCCGACCGGACCGCCCTGGAGCTCAGCAGGAGGTGGGTGTCGCGGACGGACTCGGCGTTTGCCCCGCGGCGCCGTGTGCCGGCGTGGCTTAGCGAGCGCGTGCTTTCTCGTGCTCCTGCAGGCGCTGAAGAGGAACCCGGCGACGCGCGAAGACGGCCGTTGGCGCACGCGGCGTTTTCCTCTGCCGAAGATGGGTTCGGTCCCTCGGCCCTCTGAAAGCTAAGTGGAGGCGCGAGGGCTGGGAAGGGGCCGGGAATGGCAGGGCCGGGGGGTTTAGCTCTGCTAAGGGCAAGGGCCGTCCAGGAACCGCGCCCTTGGCGCGGGTCAAGGGCCCGGGGACCTTTACCGTGCGATGCCAGCGTGTGCCGGGCAGGGCAGCTCCAGCCTGCGTCTGCGTTGTGGTGTAGTTCGGGAAGCCTGCCTTGCGCCTGTCAGCCGATCCTGGGGTCTCGTTGCGTTCGAGGGGCACGGAAGGCCTCTCGGGTGCCACCCCGGGATCTGGAACGCCGGTGCCGATCGGCGTAGCGCCGATCGGGCGCTGGTTTTCTGGTGTCGGCAGCCGAAAGCGTGGCGGGTTCTTGCCTTTGGGCCGTTTCTGGTCAGGGCTGATTGTGGCGTTGTCCTGGGCTGTGCCGGCAGCTCTAGCCATCCAGTCTCAGGGACTGGAACTTCAAGATGCTGGGAAGAAGTTCTTAGGTTTTTCATCAGCTTCTCGTTTGGTTGCGACGTCTCTGCTCGGTTGTGGCGCTGCCGCCGTCTCGTCAGGAGCCGTGACGTCGGGCTCCTTTTCCGTTTGAGGATGCAGGAGAGGCTCCTCTCCTCCCCGTAGATTATTGGGATCGATGCCCTTCTGGTCTCGGAGCGTCGTGTTCGTCGTGGAGCGTTTTTGGCGCTGTGGCCGTCGCGTGGTCTATAAGGTTCTGCGGAGCGTCTGTCGGCCCGGGTGCGCGATTGGCTCGGAGCTGCTCTGCCCGGACGCGTAGAGGCAGGGGAGGGTGGACGGAGCTCTGGCGGTCCCCGGTTAACCTGCTGATGCGTTGAATTGCGTGGGCAGAGGCGGCGCGGTCATCTGGGATGGAGTAGCCGCGGGCAGGGGAGCGGAGGGTCCCCGCGCAGGCGTTTGAGAGCCTCCACGAGAGCTTGGGACGTTATTGCGCCACAGAAAGCAGACCTGTGGGCTGGTCAGGCTGTGGATGGGCTGCTGGGTGACTTGCAGAATCACCTGATTTCAGGAGCAGAGGGACAACTTGGCCCGGAAGAGCGACGGAGGAGGCGAGCTGTGCGCCGTAAGCAGGTGGGTCGGTGGGTGGTGCCAGAGGGGAGCTGTGCCGTGTGGCTCTAGCTAAGCTCGGTCGTTTCTCTGTTTCCTAGGTGCGAAGCGAAGAGGAAAGCGGGCTGTCGGCAGCTCAGCTCCTCGGGCCAGGTGAGCACGGAGTGCTGGGCCGAAGCGGCAGCTCGTTTCAGGTCCCGTGTTGCTGGCGCGGGTCCGAGCGTCCTTTGGTGGTGTTTTACAGGCGGCAGCTGAGCGTCTCGGCGGTCCGCGGCGTGGCAGTCAAAAGCAAGGGCGGCCGGGTGGGCGAGCGGCCCAGGTAAGGGAGGGCGAGCTGGGACCGTCTGCGGGCAGGCTGTGTTTTCGGGCGGCGTCCGAGCGCGTGCCTCTGGTTTTGCGGGTGCCGCAGACGAGCCGGCAGGGGCGAAGCCGCACGCCGGCCGGCAGCCGAGAAGGTGAGGCGGCGGTGGGCGTTGCGGAGCCCGGTATTGCCCGGTCTCTCGCTTCATCTTTTCCTTCTCGCTTTGCAGGCGCTTTGTGGGCCCTCTGGACCGGGAGGAGCATTTGCGGTGAGCCGGGCTAGGGGCGAGGAGGAGCGTGGGGCCGGGGACTCGTTCCCGGCGCCACGGTTTTTTTTGCTTCTCGCCGTCGTAGGCGTCACCAGCGCTGAGGGTTTGTGACCGCGCCAGCGGCAGGACACGCCGACCGGACCGCCCTGGAGCTCAGCAGGAGGTGGGTGTCGCGGACGGACTCGGCGTTTGCCCCGCGGCGCCGTGTGCCGGCGTGGCTTAGCGAGCGCGTGATTTCTCGTGCTCCTGCAGGCACTGAAGAGGAACCCGGCGACGCGCGAAGACGGCCGTTGGCGCACGCGGCGTTTTCCTCTGCCGAAGATGGGTTCGGTCCCTCGGCCCTCTGAAAGCTAAGTGGAGGCACGAGGGCTGGGAAGGGGCCGGGAATGGCAGGGCCGGGGGGTTTAGCTCTGCTAAGGGCAAGGGCCGTCCAGGAACCGCGCCCTTGGCGCGGGTCAAGGGCCCGGGGACCTTTACCGCGCGATGCCAGCGTGTGCCGGGCAGGGCAGCTCCAGCCTGCGTCTGCGTTGTGGTGTAGTTCGGGAAGCCTGCCTTGCGCCTGTCAGCCGATCCTGGGGTCTCGTTGCGTTCGAGGGGCACGGAAGGCCTCTCGGGTGCCACCCCGGGATCTGGAACGCCGGTGCCGATCGGCGTAGCGCCGATCGGGCGCTGGTTTTCTGGTGTCGGCAGCCGAAAGCGTGGCGGGTTCTTGCCTTTCGGCCGTTTCTGGTCAGGGCTGATTGTGGCGTTGTCCTGGGCTGTGCCGGCAGCTCTAGCCATCCAGTCTCAGGGACTGGAACTTCAAGATGCTGGGAAGAAGTTCTTAGGTTTTTCATCAGCTTCTCGTTTGGTTGCGACGTCTCTGCTCGGTTGTGGCGCTGCCGCCGTCTCGTCAGGAGCCGTGACGTCGGGCTCCTTTTCCGTTTGAGGATGCAGGAGAGGCTCCTCTCCTCCCCGTAGATTATTGGGATCGATGCCCTTCTGGTCTCGGAGCGTCGTGTTCGTCGTGGAGCGTTTTTGGCGCTGTGGCCGTCGCGTGGTCTATAAGGTTCTGCGGAGCGTCTGTCGGCCCGGGTGCGCGATTGGCTCGGAGCTGCTCTGCCCGGACGCGTAGAGGCAGGGGAGGGTGGACGGAGCTCTGGCGGTCCCCGGTTAACCTGCTGACGCGTTGAATTGCGTGGGCAGAGGCGGCGCGGTCATCTGGGATGGAGTAGCCGCGGGCAGGGGAGCGGAGGGTCCCCGCGCAGGCGTTTGAGAGCCTCCACGAGAGCTTGGGACGTTATTGCGCCACAGAAAGCAGACCTGTGGGCTGGTCAGGCTGTGGATGGGCTGCTGGGTGACTTGCAGAATCACCTGATTTCAGGAGCAGAGGGACAACTTGGCCCGGAAGAGCGACGGAGGAGGCGAGCTGTGCGCCGTAAGCAGGTGGGTCGGTGGGTGGTGCCAGAGGGGAGCTGTGCCGTGTGGCTCTAGCTAAGCTCGGTCGTTTCTCTGTTTCCTAGGTGCGAAGCGAAGAGGAAAGCGGGCTGTCGGCAGCTCAGCTCCTCGGGCCAGGTGAGCACGGAGTGCTGGGCCGAAGCGGCAGCTCGTTTCAGGTCCCGTGTTGCTGGCGCGGGTCCGAGCGTCCTTTGGTGGTGTTTTACAGGCGGCAGCTGAGCGTCTCGGCGGTCCGCGGCGTGGCAGTCAAAAGCAAGGGCGGCCGGGTGGGCGAGCGGCCCAGGTAAGGGAGGGCGAGCTGGGACCGTCTGCGGGCAGGCTGTGTTTTCGGGCGGCGTCCGAGCGCGTGCCTCTGGTTTTGCGGGTGCCGCAGACGAGCCGGCAGGGGCGAAGCCGCACGCCGGCCGGCAGCCGAGAAGGTGAGGCGGCGGTGGGCGTTGCGGAGCCCGGTATTGCCCGGTCTCTCGCTTCATCTTTTCCTTCTCGCTTTGCAGGCGCTTTGTGGGCCCTCTGGACCGGGAGGAGCATTTGCGGTGAGCCGGGCTAGGGGCGAGGAGGAGCGTGGGGCCGGGGACTCGTTCCCGGCGCCACGGTTTTTTTTTGCTTCTCGCCGTCGTAGGCGTCACCAGCGCTGAGGGTTTGTGACCGCGCCAGCGGCAGGACACGCCGACCGGACCGCCCTGGAGCTCAGCAGGAGGTGGGTGTCGCGGACGGACTCGGCGTTTGCCCCGCGGCGCCGTGTGCCGGCGTGGCTTAGCGAGCGCGTGATTTCTCGTGCTCCTGCAGGCGCTGAAGAGGAACCCGGCGACGCGCGAAGACGGCCGTTGGCGCACGCGGCGTTTTCCTCTGCCGAAGATGGGTTCGGTCCCTCGGCCCTCTGAAAGCTAAGTGGAGGCGCGAGGGCTGGGAAGGGGCCGGGAATGGCAGGGCCGGGGGGTTTAGCTCTGCTAAGGGCAAGGGCCGTCCAGGAACCGCGCCCTTGGCGCGGGTCAAGGGCCCGGGGACCTTTACCGCGCGATGCCAGTGTGTGCCGGGCAGGGCAGCTCCAGCCTGCGTCTGCGTTGTGGTGTAGTTCGGGAAGCCTGCCTTGCGCCTGTCAGCCGATCCTGGGGTCTCGTTGCGTTCGAGGGGCACGGAAGGCCTCTCGGGTGCCACCCCGGGATCTGGAACGCCGGTGCCGATCGGCGTAGCGCCGATCGGGCGCTGGTTTTCTGGTGTCGGCAGCCGAAAGCGTGGCGGGTTCTTGCCTTTGGGCCGTTTCTGGTCAGGGCTGATTGTGGCGTTGTCCTGGGCTGTGCCGGCAGCTCTAGCCATCCAGTCTCAGGGACTGGAACTTCAAGATGCTGGGAAGAAGTTCTTAGGTTTTTCATCAGCTTCTCGTTTGGTTGCGACGTCTCTGCTCGGTTGTGGCGCTGCCGCCGTCTCGTCAGGAGCCGTGACGTCGGGCTCCTTTTCCGTTTGAGGATGCAGGAGAGGCTCCTCTCCTCCCCGTAGATTATTGGGATCGATGCCCTTCTGGTCTCGGAGCGTCGTGTTCGTCGTGGAGCGTTTTTGGCGCTGTGGCCGTCGCGTGGTCTATAAGGTTCTGCGGAGCGTCTGTCGGCCCGGGTGCGCGATTGGCTCGGAGCTGCTCTGCCCGGACGCGTAGAGGCAGGGGAGGGTGGACGGAGCTCTGGCGGTCCCCGGTTAACCTGCTGACGCGTTGAATTGCGTGGGCAGAGGCGGCGCGGTCATCTGGGATGGAGTAGCCGTGGGCAGGGGAGCGGAGGGTCCCCGCGCAGGCGTTTGAGAGCCTCCACGAGAGCTTGGGACGTTATTGCGCCACAGAAAGCAGACCTGTGGGCTGGTCAGGCTGTGGATGGGCTGCTGGGTGACTTGCAGAATCACCTGATTTCAGGAGCAGAGGGACAACTTGGCCCGGAAGAGCGACGGAGGAGGCGAGCTGTGCGCCGTAAGCAGGTGGGTCGGTGGGTGGTGCCAGAGGGGAGCTGTGCCGTGTGGCTCTAGCTAAGCTCGGTCGTTTCTCTGTTTCCTAGGTGCGAAGCGAAGAGGAAAGCGGGCTGTCGGCAGCTCAGCTCCTCGGGCCAGGTGAGCACGGAGTGCTGGGCCGAAGCGGCAGCTCGTTTCAGGTCCCGTGTTGCTGGCGCGGGTCCGAGCGTCCTTTGGTGGTGTTTTACAGGCGGCAGCTGAGCGTCTCGGCGGTCCGCGGCGTGGCAGTCAAAAGCAAGGGCGGCCGGGTGGGCGAGCGGCCCAGGTAAGGGAGGGCGAGCTGGGACCGTCTGCGGGCAGGCTGTGTTTTCGGGCGGCGTCCGAGCGCGTGCCTCTGGTTTTGCGGGTGCCGCAGACGAGCCGGCAGGGGCGAAGCCGCACGCCGGCCGGCAGCCGAGAAGGTGAGGCGGCGGTGGGCGTTGCGGAGCCCGGTATTGCCCGGTCTCTCGCTTCATCTTTTCCTTCTCGCTTTGCAGGCGCTTTGTGGGCCCTCTGGACCGGGAGGAGCATTTGCGGTGAGCCGGGCTAGGGGCGAGGAGGAGCGTGGGGCCGGGGACTCGTTCCCGGCGCCACGGTTTTTTTTGCTTCTCGCCGTCGTAGGCGTCACCAGCGCTGAGGGTTTGTGACCGCGCCAGCGGCAGGACACGCCGACCGGACCGCCCTGGAGCTCAGCAGGAGGTGGGTGTCGCGGACGGACTCGGCGTTTGCCCCGCGGCGCCGTGTGCCGGCGTGGCTTAGCGAGCGCGTGATTTCTCGTGCTCCTGCAGGCGCTGAAGAGGAACCCGGCGACGCGCGAAGACGGCCGTTGGCGCACGCGGCGTTTTCCTCTGCCGAAGATGGGTTCGGTCCCTCGGCCCTCTGAAAGCTAAGTGGAGGCGCGAGGGCTGGGAAGGGGCCGGGAATGGCAGGGCCGGGGGGTTTAGCTCTGCTAAGGGCAAGGGCCGTCCAGGAACCGCGCCCTTGGCGCGGGTCAAGGGCCCGGGGACCTTTACCGTGCGATGCCAGCGTGTGCCGGGCAGGGCAGCTCCAGCCTGCGTCTGCGTTGTGGTGTAGTTCGGGAAGCCTGCCTTGCGCCTGTCAGCCGATCCTGGGGTCTCGTTGCGTTCGAGGGGCACGGAAGGCCTCTCGGGTGCCACCCCGGGATCTGGAACGCCGGTGCCGATCGGCGTAGCGCCGATCGGGCGCTGGTTTTCTGGTGTCGGCAGCCGAAAGCGTGGCGGGTTCTTGCCTTTGGGCCGTTTCTGGTCAGGGCTGATTGTGGCGTTGTCCTGGGCTGTGCCGGCAGCTCTAGCCATCCAGTCTCAGGGACTGGAACTTCAAGATGCTGGGAAGAAGTTCTTAGGTTTTTCATCAGCTTCTCGTTTGGTTGCGACGTCTCTGCTCGGTTGTGGCGCTGCCGCCGTCTCGTCAGGAGCCGTGACGTCGGGCTCCTTTTCCGTTTGAGGATGCAGGAGAGGCTCCTCTCCTCCCCGTAGATTATTGGGATCGATGCCCTTCTGGTCTCGGAGCGTCGTGTTCGTCGTGGAGCGTTTTTGGCGCTGTGGCCGTCGCGTGGTCTATAAGGTTCTGCGGAGCGTCTGTCGGCCCGGGTGCGCGATTGGCTCGGAGCTGCTCTGCCCGGACGCGTAGAGGCAGGGGAGGGTGGACGGAGCTCTGGCGGTCCCCGGTTAACCTGCTGACGCGTTGAATTGCGTGGGCAGAGGCGGCGCGGTCATCTGGGATGGAGTAGCCGTGGGCAGGGGAGCGGAGGGTCCCCGCGCAGGCGTTTGAGAGCCTCCACGAGAGCTTGGGACGTTATTGCGCCACAGAAAGCAGACCTGTGGGCTGGTCAGGCTGTGGATGGGCTGCTGGGTGACTTGCAGAATCACCTGATTTCAGGAGCAGAGGGACAACTTGGCCCGGAAGAGCGACGGAGGAGGCGAGCTGTGCGCCGTAAGCAGGTGGGTCGGTGGGTGGTGCCAGAGGGGAGCTGTGCCGTGTGGCTCTAGCTAAGCTCGGTCGTTTCTCTGTTTCCTAGGTGCGAAGCGAAGAGGAAAGCGGGCTGTCGGCAGCTCAGCTCCTCGGGCCAGGTGAGCACGGAGTGCTGGGCCGAAGCGGCAGCTCGTTTCAGGTCCCGTGTTGCTGGCGCGGGTCCGAGCGTCCTTTGGTGGTGTTTTACAGGCGGCAGCTGAGCGTCTCGGCGGTCCGCGGCGTGGCAGTCAAAAGCAAGGGCGGCCGGGTGGGCGAGCGGCCCAGGTAAGGGAGGGCGAGCTGGGACCGTCTGCGGGCAGGCTGTGTTTTCGGGCGGCGTCCGAGCGCGTGCCTCTGGTTTTGCGGGTGCCGCAGACGAGCCGGCAGGGGCGAAGCCGCACGCCGGCCGGCAGCCGAGAAGGTGAGGCGGCGGTGGGCGTTGCGGAGCCCGGTATTGCCCGGTCTCTCGCTTCATCTTTTCCTTCTCGCTTTGCAGGCGCTTTGTGGGCCCTCTGGACCGGGAGGAGCATTTGCGGTGAGCCGGGCTAGGGGCGAGGAGGAGCGTGGGGCCGGGGACTCGTTCCCGGCGCCACGGTTTTTTTTGCTTCTCGCCGTCGTAGGCGTCACCAGCGCTGAGGGTTTGTGACCGCGCCAGCGGCAGGACACGCCGACCGGACCGCCCTGGAGCTCAGCAGGAGGTGGGTGTCGCGGACGGACTCGGCGTTTGCCCCGCGGCGCCGTGTGCCGGCGTGGCTTAGCGAGCGCGTGATTTCTCGTGCTCCTGCAGGCGCTGAAGAGGAACCCGGCGACGCGCGAAGACGGCCGTTGGCGCACGCGGCGTTTTCCTCTGCCGAAGATGGGTTCGGTCCCTCGGCCCTCTGAAAGCTAAGTGGAGGCGCGAGGGCTGGGAAGGGGCCGGGAATGGCAGGGCCGGGGGGTTTAGCTCTGCTAAGGGCAAGGGCCGTCCAGGAACCGCGCCCTTGGCGCGGGTCAAGGGCCCGGGGACCTTTACCGTGCGATGCCAGCGTGTGCCGGGCAGGGCAGCTCCAGCCTGCGTCTGCGTTGTGGTGTAGTTCGGGAAGCCTGCCTTGCACCTGTCAGCCGATCCTGGGGTCTCGTTGCGTTCGAGGGGCACGGAAGGCCTCTCGGGTGCCACCCCGGGATCTGGAACGCCGGTGCCGATCGGCGTAGCGCCGATCGGGCGCTGGTTTTCTGGTGTCGGCAGCCGAAAGCGTGGCGGGTTCTTGCCTTTCGGCCGTTTCTGGTCAGGGCTGATTGTGGCGTTGTCCTGGGCTGTGCCGGCAGCTCTAGCCATCCAGTCTCAGGGACTGGAACTTCAAGATGCTGGGAAGAAGTTCTTAGGTTTTTCATCAGCTTCTCGTTTGGTTGCGACGTCTCTGCTCGGTTGTGGCGCTGCCGCCGTCTCGTCAGGAGCCGTGACGTCGGGCTCCTTTTCCGTTTGAGGATGCAGGAGAGGCTCCTCTCCTCCCCGTAGATTATTGGGATCGATGCCCTTCTGGTCTCGGAGCGTCGTGTTCGTCGTGGAGCGTTTTTGGCGCTGTGGCCGTCGCGTGGTCTATAAGGTTCTGCGGAGCGTCTGTCGGCCCGGGTGCGCGATTGGCTCGGAGCTGCTCTGCCCGGACGCGTAGAGGCAGGGGAGGGTGGACGGAGCTCTGGCGGTCCCCGGTTAACCTGCTGACGCGTTGAATTGCGTGGGCAGAGGCGGCGCGGTCATCTGGGATGGAGTAGCCGTGGGCAGGGGAGCGGAGGGTCCCCGCGCAGGCGTTTGAGAGCCTCCACGAGAGCTTGGGACGTTATTGCGCCACAGAAAGCAGACCTGTGGGCTGGTCAGGCTGTGGATGGGCTGCTGGGTGACTTGCAGAATCACTTGATTTCAGGAGCAGAGGGACAACTTGGCCCGGAAGAGCGACGGAGGAGGCGAGCTGTGCGCCGTAAGCAGGTGGGTCGGTGGGTGGTGCCAGAGGGGAGCTGTGCCGTGTGGCTCTAGCTAAGCTCGGTCGTTTCTCTGTTTCCTAGGTGCGAAGCGAAGAGGAAAGCGGGCTGTCGGCAGCTCAGCTCCTCGGGCCAGGTGAGCACGGAGTGCTGGGCCGAAGCGGCAGCTCGTTTCAGGTCCCGTGTTGCTGGCGCGGGTCCGAGCGTCCTTTGGTGGTGTTTTACAGGCGGCAGCTGAGCGTCTCGGCGGTCCGCGGCGTGGCAGTCAAAAGCAAGGGCGGCCGGGTGGGCGAGCGGCCCAGGTAAGGGAGGGCGAGCTGGGACCGTCTGCGGGCAGGCTGTGTTTTCGGGCGGCGTCCGAGCGCGTGCCTCTGGTTTTGCGGGTGCCGCAGACGAGCCGGCAGGGGCGAAGCCGCACGCCGGCCGGCAGCCGAGAAGGTGAGGCGGCGGTGGGCGTTGCGGAGCCCGGTATTGCCCGGTCTCTCGCTTCATCTTTTCCTTCTCGCTTTGCAGGCGCTTTGTGGGCCCTCTGGACCGGGAGGAGCATTTGCGGTGAGTCGGGCTAGGGGCGAGGAGGAGCGTGGGGCCGGGGACTCGTTCCCGGCGCCACGGTTTTTTTTGCTTCTCGCCGTCGTAGGCGTCACCAGCGCTGAGGGTTTGTGACCGCGCCAGCGGCAGGACACGCCGACCGGACCGCCCTGGAGCTCAGCAGGAGGTGGGTGTCGCGGACGGACTCGGCGTTTGCCCCGCGGCGCCGTGTGCCGGCGTGGCTTAGCGAGCGCGTGATTTCTCGTGCTCCTGCAGGCGCTGAAGAGGAACCCGGCGACGCGCGAAGACGGCCGTTGGCGCACGCGGCGTTTTCCTCTGCCGAAGATGGGTTCGGTCCCTCGGCCCTCTGAAAGCTAAGTGGAGGCGCGAGGGCTGGGAAGGGGCTGGGAATGGCAGGGCCGGGGGGTTTAGCTCTGCTAAGGGCAAGGGCCGTCCAGGAACCGCGCCCTTGGCGCGGGTCAAGCGCCCGGGGACCTTTACCGTGCGATGCCAGCGTGTGCCGGGCAGGGCAGCTCCAGCCTGCGTCTGCGTTGTGGTGTAGTTCGGGAAGCCTGCCTTGCGCCTGTCAGCCGATCCTGGGGTCTCGTTGCGTTCGAGGGGCACGGAAGGCCTCTCGGGTGCCACCCCGGGATCTGGAACGCCGGTGCCGATCGGCGTAGCGCCGATCGGGCGCTGGTTTTCTGGTGTCGGCAGCCGAAAGCGTGGCGGGTTCTTGCCTTTGGGCTGTTTCTGGTCAGGGCTGATTGTGGCGTTGTCCTGGGCTGTGCCGGCAGCTCTAGCCATCCAGTCTCAGGGACTGGAACTTCAAGATGCTGGGAAGAAGTTCTTAGGTTTTTCATCAGCTTCTCGTTTGGTTGCGACGTCTCTGCTCGGTTGTGGCGCTGCCGCCGTCTCGTCAGGAGCCGTGACGTCGGGCTCCTTTTCCGTTTGAGGATGCAGGAGAGGCTCCTCTCCTCCCCGTAGATTATTGGGATCGATGCCCTTCTGGTCTCGGAGCGTCGTGTTCGTCGTGGAGCGTTTTTGGCGCTGTGGCCGTCGCGTGGTCTATAAGGTTCTGCGGAGCGTCTGTCGGCCCGGGTGCGCGATTGGCTCGGAGCTGCTCTGCCCGGACGCGTAGAGGCAGGGGAGGGTGGACGGAGCTCTGGCGGTCCCCGGTTAACCTGCTGACGCGTTGAATTGCGTGGGCAGAGGCGGCGCGGTCATCTGGGATGGAGTAGCCGTGGGCAGGGGAGCGGAGGGTCCCCGCGCAGGCGTTTGAGAGCCTCCACGAGAGCTTGGGACGTTATTGCGCCACAGAAAGCAGACCTGTGGGCTGGTCAGGCTGTGGATGGGCTGCTGGGTGACTTGCAGAATCACCTGATTTCAGGAGCAGAGGGACAACTTGGCCCGGAAGAGCGACGGAGGAGGCGAGCTGTGCGCCGTAAGCAGGTGGGTCGGTGGGTGGTGCCAGAGGGGAGCTGTGCCGTGTGGCTCTAGCTAAGCTCGGTCGTTTCTCTGTTTCCTAGGTGCGAAGCGAAGAGGAAAGCGGGCTGTCGGCAGCTCAGCTCCTCGGGCCAGGTGAGCACGGAGTGCTGGGCCGAAGCGGCAGCTCGTTTCAGGTCCCGTGTTGCTGGCGCGGGTCCGAGCGTCCTTTGGTGGTGTTTTACAGGCGGCAGCTGAGCGTCTCGGCGGTCCGCGGCGTGGCAGTCAAAAGCAAGGGCGGCCGGGTGGGCGAGCGGCCCAGGTAAGGGAGGGCGAGCTGGGACCGTCTGCGGGCAGGCTGTGTTTTCGGGCGGCGTCCGAGCGCGTGCCTCTGGTTTTGCGGGTGCCGCAGACGAGCCGGCAGGGGCGAAGCCGCACGCCGGCCGGCAGCCGAGAAGGTGAGGCGGCGGTGGGCGTTGCGGAGCCCGGTATTGCCCGGTCTCTCGCTTCATCTTTTCCTTCTCGCTTTGCAGGCGCTTTGTGGGCCCTCTGGACCGGGAGGAGCATTTGCGGTGAGCCGGGCTAGGGGCGAGGAGGAGCGTGGGGCCGGGGACTCGTTCCCGGCGCCACGGTTTTTTTTGCTTCTCGCCGTCGTAGGCGTCACCAGCGCTGAGGGTTTGTGACCGCGCCAGCGGCAGGACACGCCGACCGGACCGCCCTGGAGCTCAGCAGGAGGTGGGTGTCGCGGACGGACTCGGCGTTTGCCCCGCGGCGCCGTGTGCCGGCGTGGCTTAGCGAGCGCGTGCTTTCTCGTGCTCCTGCAGGCGCTGAAGAGGAACCCGGCGACGCGGGAAGACGGCCGTTGGCGCACGCGGCGTTTTCCTCTGCCGAAGATGGGTTCGGTCCCTCGGCCCTCTGAAAGCTAAGTGGAGGCGCGAGGGCTGGGAAGGGGCCGGGAATGGCAGGGCCGGGGGGTTTAGCTCTGCTAAGGGCAAGGGCCGTCCAGGAACCGCGCCCTTGGCGCGGGTCAAGGGCCCGGGGACCTTTACCGTGCGATGCCAGCGTGTGCCGGGCAGGGCAGCTCCAGCCTGCGTCTGCGTTGTGGTGTAGTTCGGGAAGCCTGCCTTGCGCCTGTCAGCCGATCCTGGGGTCTCGTTGCGTTCGAGGGGCACGGAAGGCCTCTCGGGTGCCACCCCGGGATCTGGAACGCCGGTGCCGATCGGCGTAGCGCCGATCGGGCGCTGGTTTTCTGGTGTCGGCAGCCGAAAGCGTGGCGGGTTCTTGCCTTTGGGCCGTTTCTGGTCAGGGCTGATTGTGGCGTTGTCCTGGGCTGTGCCGGCAGCTCTAGCCATCCAGTCTCAGGGACTGGAACTTCAAGATGCTGGGAAGAAGTTCTTAGGTTTTTCATCAGCTTCTCGTTTGGTTGCGACGTCTCTGCTCGGTTGTGGCGCTGCCGCCGTCTCGTCAGGAGCCGTGACGTCGGGCTCCTTTTCCGTTTGAGGATGCAGGAGAGGCTCCTCTCCTCCCCGTAGATTATTGGGATCGATGCCCTTCTGGTCTCGGAGCGTCGTGTTCGTCGTGGAGCGTTTTTGGCGCTGTGGCCGTCGCGTGGTCTATAAGGTTCTGCGGAGCGTCTGTCGGCCCGGGTGCGCGTTTGGCTCGGAGCTGCTCTGCCCGGACGCGTAGAGGCAGGGGAGGGTGGACGGAGCTCTGGCGGTCCCCGGTTAACCTGCTGACGCGTTGAATTGCGTGGGCAGAGGCGGCGCGGTCATCTGGGATGGAGTAGCCGCGGGCAGGGGAGCGGAGGGTCCCCGCGCAGGCGTTTGAGAGCCTCCACGAGAGCTTGGGACGTTATTGCGCCACAGAAAGCAGACCTGTGGGCTGGTCAGGCTGTGGATGGGCTGCTGGGTGACTTGCAGAATCACCTGATTTCAGGAGCAGAGGGACAACTTGGCCCGGAAGAGCGACGGAGGAGGCGAGCTGTGCGCCGTAAGCAGGTGGGTCGGTGGGTGGTGCCAGAGGGGAGCTGTGCCGTGTGGCTCTAGCTAAGCTCGGTCGTTTCTCTGTTTCCTAGGTGCGAAGCGAAGAGGAAAGCGGGCTGTCGGCAGCTCAGCTCCTCGGGCCAGGTGAGCACGGAGTGCTGGGCCGAAGCGGCAGCTCGTTTCAGGTCCCGTGTTGCTGGCGCGGGTCCGAGCGTCCTTTGGTGGTGTTTTACAGGCGGCAGCTGAGCGTCTCGGCGGTCCGCGGCGTGGCAGTCAAAAGCAAGGGCGGCCGGGTGGGCGAGCGGCCCAGGTAAGGGAGGGCGAGCTGGGACCGTCTGCGGGCAGGCTGTGTTTTCGGGCGGCGTCCGAGCGCGTGCCTCTGGTTTTGCGGGTGCCGCAGACGAGCCGGCAGGGGCGAAGCCGCACGCCGGCCGGCAGCCGAGAAGGTGAGGCGGCGGTGGGCGTTGCGGAGCCCGGTATTGCCCGGTCTCTCGCTTCATCTTTTCCTTCTCGCTTTGCAGGCGCTTTGTGGGCCCTCTGGACCGGGAGGAGCATTTGCGGTGAGCCGGGCTAGGGGCGAGGAGGAGCGTGGGGCCGGGGACTCGTTCCCGGCGCCACGGTTTTTTTTGCTTCTCGCCGTCGTAGGCGTCACCAGCGCTGAGGGTTTGTGACCGCGCCAGCGGCAGGACACGCCGACCGGACCGCCCTGGAGCTCAGCAGGAGGTGGGTGTCGCGGACGGACTCGGCGTTTGCCCCGCGGCGCCGTGTGCCGGCGTGGCTTAGCGAGCGCGTGATTTCTCGTGCTCCTGCAGGCGCTGAAGAGGAACCCGGCGACGCGCGAAGACGGCCGTTGGCGCACGCGGCGTTTTCCTCTGCCGAAGATGGGTTCGGTCCCTCGGCCCTCTGAAAGCTAAGTGGAGGCGCGAGGGCTGGGAAGGGGCCGGGAATGGCAGGGCCGGGGGGTTTAGCTCTGCTAAGGGCAAGGGCCGTCCAGGAACCGCGCCCTTGGCGCGGGTCAAGGGCCCGGGGACCTTTACCGTGCGATGCCAGCGTGTGCCGGGCAGGGCAGCTCCAGCCTGCGTCTGCGTTGTGGTGTAGTTCGGGAAGCCTGCCTTGCGCCTGTCAGCCGATCCTGGGGTCTCGTTGCGTTCGAGGGGCACGGAAGGCCTCTCGGGTGCCACCCCGGGATCTGGAACGCCGGTGCCGATCGGCGTAGCGCCGATCGGGCGCTGGTTTTCTGGTGTCGGCAGCCGAAAGCGTGGCGGGTTCTTGCCTTTGGGCCGTTTCTGGTCAGGGCTGATTGTGGCGTTGTCCTGGGCTGTGCCGGCAGCTCTAGCCATCCAGTCTCAGGGACTGGAACTTCAAGATGCTGGGAAGAAGTTCTTAGGTTTTTCATCAGCTTCTCGTTTGGTTGCGACGTCTCTGCTCGGTTGTGGCGCTGCCGCCGTCTCGTCAGGAGCCGTGACGTCGGGCTCCTTTTCCGTTTGAGGATGCAGGAGAGGCTCCTCTCCTCCCCGTAGATTATTGGGATCGATGCCCTTCTGGTCTCGGAGCGTCGTGTTCGTCGTGGAGCGTTTTTGGCGCTGTGGCCGTCGCGTGGTCTATAAGGTTCTGCGGAGCGTCTGTCGGCCCGGGTGCGCGATTGGCTCGGAGCTGCTCTGCCCGGACGCGTAGAGGCAGGGGAGGGTGGACGGAGCTCTGGCGGTCCCCGGTTAACCTGCTGACGCGTTGAATTGCGTGGGCAGAGGCGGCGCGGTCATCTGGGATGGAGTAGCCGTGGGCAGGGGAGCGGAGGGTCCCCGCGCAGGCGTTTGAGAGCCTCCACGAGAGCTTGGGACGTTATTGCGCCACAGAAAGCAGACCTGTGGGCTGGTCAGGCTGTGGATGGGCTGCTGGGTGACTTGCAGAATCACCTGATTTCAGGAGCAGAGGGACAACTTGGCCCGGAAGAGCGACGGAGGAGGCGAGCTGTGCGCCGTAAGCAGGTGGGTCGGTGGGTGGTGCCAGAGGGGAGCTGTGCCGTGTGGCTCTAGCTAAGCTCGGTCGTTTCTCTGTTTCCTAGGTGCGAAGCGAAGAGGAAAGCGGGCTGTCGGCAGCTCAGCTCCTCGGGCCAGGTGAGCACGGAGTGCTGGGCCGAAGCGGCAGCTCGTTTCAGGTCCCGTGTTGCTGGCGCGGGTCCGAGCGTCCTTTGGTGGTGTTTTACAGGCGGCAGCTGAGCGTCTCAGCGGTCCGCGGCGTGGCAGTCAAAAGCAAGGGCGGCCGGGTGGGCGAGCGGCCCAGGTAAGGGAGGGCGAGCTGGGACCGTCTGCGGGCAGGCTGTGTTTTCGGGCGGCGTCCGAGCGCGTGCCTCTGGTTTTGCGGGTGCCGCAGACGAGCCGGCAGGGGCGAAGCCGCACGCCGGCCGGCAGCCGAGAAGGTGAGGCGGCGGTGGGCGTTGCGGAGCCCGGTATTGCCCGGTCTCTCGCTTCATCTTTTCCTTCTCGCTTTGCAGGCGCTTTGTGGGCCCTCTGGACCGGGAGGAGCATTTGCGGTGAGCCGGGCTAGGGGCGAGGAGGAGCGTGGGGCCGGGGACTCGTTCCCGGCGCCACGGTTTTTTTTGCTTCTCGCCGTCGTAGGCGTCACCAGCGCTGAGGGTTTGTGACCGCGCCAGCGGCAGGACACGCCGACCGGACCGCCCTGGAGCTCAGCAGGAGGTGGGTGTCGCGGACGGACTCGGCGTTTGCCCCGCGGCGCCGTGTGCCGGCGTGGCTTAGCGAGCGCGTGATTTCTCGTGCTCCTGCAGGCGCTGAAGAGGAACCCGGCGACGCGCGAAGACGGCCGTTGGCGCACGCGGCGTTTTCCTCTGCCGAAGATGGGTTCGGTCCCTCGGCCCTCTGAAAGCTAAGTGGAGGCGCGAGGGCTGGGAAGGGGCCGGGAATGGCAGGGCCGGGGGGTTTAGCTCTGCTAAGGGCAAGGGCCGTCCAGGAACCGCGCCCTTGGCGCGGGTCAAGGGCCCGGGGACCTTTACCGTGCGATGCCAGCGTGTGCCGGGCAGGGCAGCTCCAGCCTGCGTCTGCGTTGTGGTGTAGTTCGGGAAGCCTGCCTTGCGCCTGTCAGCCGATCCTGGGGTCTCGTTGCGTTCGAGGGGCACGGAAGGCCTCTCGGGTGCCACCCCGGGATCTGGAACGCCGGTGCCGATCGGCGTAGCGCCGATCGGGCGCTGGTTTTCTGGTGTCGGCAGCCGAAAGCGTGGCGGGTTCTTGCCTTTCGGCCGTTTCTGGTCAGGGCTGATTGTGGCGTTGTCCTGGGCTGTGCCGGCAGCTCTAGCCATCCAGTCTCAGGGACTGGAACTTCAAGATGCTGGGAAGAAGTTCTTAGGTTTTTCATCAGCTTCTCGTTTGGTTGCGACGTCTCTGCTCGGTTGTGGCGCTGCCGCCGTCTCGTCAGGAGCCGTGACGTCGGGCTCCTTTTCCGTTTGAGGATGCAGGAGAGGCTCCTCTCCTCCCCGTAGATTATTGGGATCGATGCCCTTCTGGTCTCGGAGCGTCGTGTTCGTCGTGGAGCGTTTTTGGCGCTGTGGCCGTCGCGTGGTCTATAAGGTTCTGCGGAGCGTCTGTCGGCCCGGGTGCGCGATTGGCTCGGAGCTGCTCTGCCCGGACGCGTAGAGGCAGGGGAGGGTGGACGGAGCTCTGGCGGTCCCCGGTTAACCTGCTGACGCGTTGAATTGCGTGGGCAGAGGCGGCGCGGTCATCTGGGATGGAGTAGCCGTGGGCAGGGGAGCGGAGGGTCCCCGCGCAGGCGTTTGAGAGCCTCCACGAGAGCTTGGGACGTTATTGCGCCACAGAAAGCAGACCTGTGGGCTGGTCAGGCTGTGGATGGGCTGCTGGGTGACTTGCAGAATCACCTGATTTCAGGAGCAGAGGGACAACTTGGCCCGGAAGAGCGACGGAGGAGGCGAGCTGTGCGCCGTAAGCAGGTGGGTCGGTGGGTGGTGCCAGAGGGGAGCTGTGCCGTGTGGCTCTAGCTAAGCTCGGTCGTTTCTCTGTTTCCTAGGTGCGAAGCGAAGAGGAAAGCGGGCTGTCGGCAGCTCAGCTCCTCGGGCCAGGTGAGCACGGAGTGCTGGGCCGAAGCGGCAGCTCGTTTCAGGTCCCGTGTTGCTGGCGCGGGTCCGAGCGTCCTTTGGTGGTGTTTTACAGGCGGCAGCTGAGCGTCTCGGCGGTCCGCGGCGTGGCAGTCAAAAGCAAGGGCGGCCGGGTGGGCGAGCGGCCCAGGTAAGGGAGGGCGAGCTGGGACCGTCTGCGGGCAGGCTGTGTTTTCGGGCGGCGTCCGAGCGCGTGCCTCTGGTTTTGCGGGTGCCGCAGACGAGCCGGCAGGGGCGAAGCCGCACGCCGGCCGGCAGCCGAGAAGGTGAGGCGGCGGTGGGCGTTGCGGAGCCCGGTATTGCCCGGTCTCTCGCTTCATCTTTTCCTTCTCGCTTTGCAGGCGCTTTGTGGGCCCTCTGGACCGGGAGGAGCATTTGCGGTGAGTCGGGCTAGGGGCGAGGAGGAGCGTGGGGCCGGGGACTCGTTCCCGGCGCCACGGTTTTTTTTTGCTTCTCGCCGTCGTAGGCGTCACCAGCGCTGAGGGTTTGTGACCGCGCCAGCGGCAGGACACGCCGACCGGACCGCCCTGGAGGAGGTGGGTGTCGCGGACGGACTCGGCGTTTGCCCCGCAGCGCCGTGTGCCGGCGTGGCTTAGCGAGCGCGTGATTTCTCGTGCTCCTGCAGGCGCTGAAGAGGAACCCGGCGACGCGCGAAGACGGCCGTTGGCGCACGCGGCGTTTTCCTCTGCCGAAGATGGGTTCGGTCCCTCGGCCCTCTGAAAGCTAAGTGGAGGCGCGAGGGCTGGGAAGGGGCCGGGAATGGCAGGGCCGGGGGGTTTAGCTCTGCTAAGGGCAAGGGCCGTCCAGGAACCGCGCCCTTGGCGCGGGTCAAGGGCCCGGGGACCTTTACCGTGCGATGCCAGCTTGTGCCGGGCAGGGCAGCTCCAGCCTGCGTTTGCGTTGTGGTGTAGTTCGGGAAGCCTGCCTTGCGCCTGTCAGCCGATCCTGGGGTCTCATTGCGTTCGAGGGGCACGGAAGGCCTCTCGGGTGCCACCCCGGGATCTGGAACGCCGGTGCCGATCGGCGTAGCCCCGATCGGGCGCTGGTTTTCTGGTATCGGCAGCCGAAAACGTGGCGGGTTCTTGCCTTACGGCAGTTTTTGTTCAGGGCTGTTTTTGGCCTTGTCTTAGGCTGTGCTGTCAGCTGTGCTCTCCATCTATCCAATCTCAGGGACTAGCAGTTCTTCCCAACATCTTTAAGTTTTAGTGATTGCAGTATCTTTTCGTGTTGGTGTTGCTGTCTCTGTTTGTGTCGTGGTGCCATTTCGTAAGGGACCGTGGGGACCGTGGGGTTTGTTTCCTTTTTATTCTGGGGTTGCAGTAGAGCCTCCTTGCCTTTCCACTGCCTCCCTGAAGGTTGTTTTGATCGATGTCGTGTCTGGTCGTGGAGTCGTTCTTGTTCTTGAACATTTTTGGTGTTGTTTCAGTCATGTGTTCAATCTTGTTTTGTGGAGGCTTTTTGTGCAGATGTGCATGTTGGGTGGGAGCTGTTGTGCCCAGAGTTGTAGAGTCAGGGATGGGTGGATTGAGCTCTAGGTGTCCACCGTTAATTTGTTGACCTATTAAATTGTGTGGGCTGTGTTTGTACCGTCGTCTGGCATGGAGTTGCCATTGGTAGGAGGGTGTACATTCTCTGTAGTGGTGTTTTATAGTTCATACTCAAGACTGTTTTGAATAATGTTTTCTGTTGTGTGCTGTTTTTTCAGAGTATTCTTATAATATTTTTTTTTTTAGGTGACCACGTTGTTAATATGACTGTAAATTGTATCTACAGCTGCATAAATCAAATACCTGTCTGAGGTCAGTACAAAGGATTGTCTGAGAATCAAGAAGACCCCAGACTCAGCTATTGCTATTGGAGTGTATTGTCGCTTTTCCATGTGACAGATGGGACCTGAGACACCAATGTGATGTTTACCGAGTTCACTTTATTGTTGGACTTTAGACAAAGCTGCCGTCTCCACGTGCCTTGCAACAATGTGATTGGTTGTATCACATGCTATATAATAATGTGATAGGCTGCATGCACTGTCCTCGCGCTGTGCACACTTGTGTCCGGTGCTTGATCATTCATTGTTACCTTCTTATGGGGCTCCTTTTGTTTCTTTTGTCTCTGGCTTAACCTCTCCGCCAGGCTGGTGACAACCCCATCTGCCCGGGAGGGGGGACTCTGCCTCGCTATCTCTCCCTCGTTAATATTTCATTAGATAAAAAAATACCCTGTGTTTCACACTGTCTTCAAAGTATGATACAGATTAAGAACATTAAGGCTAATATAATTACAATTAACAAGAACAGTTCCGTTTTCAATATTCCTTTTAACCAAAGAGGGTATCCAACTCAGAAAAGTCAACATCCTCTGTTATTTTCATGTTTTGAAAATCTTCTATCTTATGAAGATTGTGTTTGTATGTGTTGTTTGAAATTAAAATATGACTGTGACGATGGCTAATAACACAAAATCAATTGCTGCTCTCTTTTACAAAGTGGTGTGACAATCTTGAAGCACTGGTTCCCATGCTTAGCAGAACTAAGACCTTGTTATGCGTTAAACGTCTGGTTTTTGTTACATTGGGAGGAAGAGATAGTTGCCATCTCATCTTATCTTTCCCAAAGTTTTATGGCCATGAAGGCAGACACCTTGGAAGATAAGGACTATTAACAGTGTTGCCGTGAAAGGTTACATGGCCTAATTTGGATGATAGAGATGAACCATCTGTCGAACCGCCAGCTACCAGAAGAGAACACAAACAACAGCTACTCCTGATGGGCAAGACATTTCGCTTCTGGTCATTATGGTGAACTTTCTCCTAGTTTGAAGACCCCATAACCATTTCTAGAAGAGTCTTCCTAATTAGCAAGAAGAGCGAGCAGAGGGAGGAGACCAACCGCCTTCTAATATCTTGTATGTAAATGATCAGCCTTATAAAACAACGTCACGTATGATACAGGTCAGCAGCATATAAATATGCAACGCGTCCCCCACTCTGGTGGTCGTCACAGGATCGACGTACCTGTGGAGTGGTCATATCTTACTCTTAGTCTCTCTGTCTGCCTGTCTTTTTCTGATATCTTAGTTTTCATTTTCTCTCTCTCTCTTCCTTTTCTTCACAATGGTTTTTATATGTTTAAATTCTGCTGCTAAAGTCTTGTTAAGTTTTGCATTACAGTTACTAATTGTTGCCAATCCACTGCTTTTAGAAGGGTTTTTGCTGTCCATGTATTGATAAGTTTTGTGGTATTATAACATACTTTTGCCAAGTCACCGATTGCTGTAATTTGTATACCACCACATGCTTCTAGTAAATTCATAATTGTACCCCCGTTGCGATCGTCTGTCATTCACTTTGCATCGCCGCGCAGAATTACCGGGAGTTAACTCACAGCCAATCTCATCTGTCGAGTCGGGGCACGTGTCACGTATAGAGTTCATTTGTTCCTCATCCCATCTGTTGGGACGGGACAAGTGGTATTCTCAACATTGGCTACATGCATCTCTAAAAGCGATTACACCTTTGAGGTTAAGGGTTGTCATAATTGTATTAGGTTTCTTATTTGTTCGCTATGGAAGGTCTCACCCTCTTTTTTCAGATCCACAAATTTTTATGGTTACCTGTAGAAACCCAAGCATATATTCTTCCCCAGGTTATTAATGACGTAGGACCTTCCCATTGTTGCGTTGTCAGATTAAACATATTAACTTAAATACATTTTTGGGAAAGTCTTTGACATTTTTTATTTGGTGCATAAGAACAGGTTCCATTTTAGTCTCAATTTTAGGATTCAGCCAGTTCAGCACATGCAGTCCCTTTATCAAAACCTCTTCTGGACTGAGAGCAATTCCTTCTTGTTTTTTCAAAACATACCAAAGATTTTTCAGGGTGCCTTGTGCACGCTCAATAATTGCCCGGACAGTAGAACTAAAAGGTACTCCAAATAGGTGTCGTACATTCCACCAATGAGGAAGGTTGCAAGTGTGTCAGAACGATATGGGAGACCATTATCTGTTTTGATCTGAGTCCGAACACCCGAGACAGCAGAAGCTTGTAATAAATCACGCTTTAGCTTTTTTCGTTTGCTGATGACTCCCACAGCAGTCCTGAACAGGTATCTACGATCGCACTAACGTACTTTTGTCGGCCAGACGGTGCAAAATCAGTAATATCAGTTTGCCATAACTGGCCTGGCTGCAAGCCCCGTGGATTTACTCCTTTTTGTCGCCAAGGCATTATGCGGGCAGAATCGGGAAAAGCTGCAACATCAGATGGAGCTTGTTCCTCGGTCAGCGCAAACTGTTTTTGGAGCGATGCTGAGGTTAGACGGAAGTACTTGTGAGCTTGTCTGGCTTGTTCAAAAGGAGATACTTCTGTCACTGCCTCAAGTTTGTATATAATGTTGTTTCCCTCTACTAGACCACCTCGTAGGTTAGAGTGGCTTTTTATATGCATTATAAATACTGGCACTGTCCTACAATCTAACGTGTTCCACAAATCTAAAATGGTTCAAAAAACAAGGCATTGGAAACTCGCCGCAAAAGCGCTATACGTAGTCTTTGTATAACTCCCACAACATAAAGAGAATCTGCTACTGGACTAATTGAGCAGTTATGCCATTTTTGTAATTCTGCTAAGCGTATCGAGGACAGTTTCTTTTAAGATGTCCCATCTCTACGCAAGTAAAACCCGCTAGGCCGTCAGAAGCAGGGCTTCGGCCTTTCGTTGCCGGCTAAAAACGCTGCAGCCAAAGCTTCAGCGTCGGCTCGAGTATGTATTTTTGCCTTTTCTACCTTGCGTTGCATAATCGGTACCCATGTACAAGCTTCCATCATCTCTGCTCGAGAAGCTATTTTTCCCAAGCTGGCTAATATCTGTCAGTATTGAGTGTTTGCACTAGTCGTGGTCAAATCTTTCCCCACAGCAGCTTTTGCCTCTGGTGTCAGGTTAGGAGAAGCATCTATAGCTTCTTTGAAACGGTCCTCAAAGTTATATATGGCTCCCCAGGATCCTGCTTTATTGTAGAACAGGGTGGTACAGGGTTACCTATATTTGTTAATTCTTTCACTGCAGTCACAGCAAGCCCTCGCCGCAAAATCCTCGGAGGAAGCGTCACCTCAGCGGCATCATCCCCATATCGCCACGACCCGGTAATCGGTCTGCGCTAGGTAATCGCAATGGATCATCTGCCGCTAAATGAACATTTTCTAATACTGCCAATTCCACCTTCCCCTGCCAGTTGTCCAAGAACAGCAAACACCCCATTGGGGGAAGCAATAACTCTATCAATACCTTAATATCTGTTGGAGTTAGTACTTGCCCCTTGAAAAATGAATCCATTAGCTGCATCACGTGCCTATTATCCATACCATATTGCACAACTGCAGTTTGCAATTGCTTAACCGTTTTTCAATCAAAGGGCTACCACTGCCTTTGTCCTTTGTTATTTACGTGCACTGACATTGCTGTAATACCGCCAGGTAACATAGTCCCTTCAACGGTCGCATACGTGACTACCCGTTGTGAGCATTGCCCTTCATTACGAGAGTCATCTAGAAGAGTATCTCTATCCTGATGCATCGGGGTAGCACCCAAATTTTCATTACTATCACTCGTACACAATTCCCTTGTCTTTCTCTGCAGATCAGTAAGTTGTCGCATATTTGTAAATAGATCTGCTGACCCAGTGTCCAGCCCTTTTTCATATTGTGTTCTCAAATATTCGTCTGCTTCTCTTACAGAAGCACTGACCACATCCCATCCTCTGCACATTGTCTAGCCCATTTTTGTATTTGCTCCTTTTTAATACGGAGCTCCTCAGGAGCGAGGTCCAATTCCGCCCCTCCCCTTCCCGTTTTTCCCGTTTTTCACATTCCCTGCCAATTGCCTCTAACCATCCTTAATTGCACATGATGCCTTTTTATATGCTATTAACCACGAAGTTCTACCATTTCTGCCAACTAATGGTTTCCTAGCTTTTAAAACTTCCTCCATATGGCTATCCTGCCGTCTCAGTAAGTCATCAGGATGCGCACACGGCTCTCCTCCCGGAAGTCAGGGAGAATCTGCGTCGCTCCATCCCGGCGCTTCATCGGGTCCTCCGTCAAAGGCACGTCAGCTGGATTAACTCGTCCTGGCTCGTAGAAACTTGCCGGTTGTCGCCGTTCATCTTCGTAGGCAGGCAATGGCTTAAAGGGTGCAGCGCGTATAATTTGCTCTCTGCTCCAGAACTCCAAATGTGATACGGGACATACCAGGGGTATCGATTTTTTGGAGTTCTCAGAGCAGGGGCAGTTCGCGGCAGGCGGCTCCGAGGGGACGGCACACGTTTCCGGCTCCCCTCAGACATCCTCCATCGGCCACCTGACCCTCCTCCCGCTAGGGTCCGGCGAGGTCGTGGGACTCGCAGCTCCCCCTCGTGACCGCTTCCCACAGTTCAGTCCCTACCTCCTCCTACGTACCTGGAGAAAAAAATCCGTCCGTCGATGGGACACACCCCTTTCACAGGGCCAATAGTAAAAGACGCCCCACCGCTTCTTTTTCCAAAAAACTTCCTGTTCGTGCAGCCAGCCGCAGAGTACTTTTCACTCTGACTTTTTCTTCCACAGATGCCGCGTTTTCGACGTCACCCAATTCCCTGTAGATCTTTTATTTTCTTTTATCAGTAGGTCACGGTTCTGAAGAATTTGAGAGAATGTGTCATATTAAGTTGTATGATCCTTTGGAATCTATTCATAGTAGTTTAGACAAACTGAAACAGCACGTTAATAAGATGGTCATTGTAGAATTAGGGTTTGGAAAAATGGTTTAAAAGCTTGGAAATAGGTGGGTAGCTGTTTGATCTTATTAATTACAATTGCATATAATGCTGTTATGCTGCAGCATAAAACATATGATTAATGACATAAGTATAGCTTATTTCAAAGATGAATCAGCGCGTTGTAAACAAGGCCCGGCCGGTTCAAAAACAAAAAGGGGACATTGAGTTCAAGAAAATTCCTCAAATCTCTCACAATGTGTGGACGGGTTTCTATTAGATGGAGATTTGTTACTGAAGTAGCTAGGCCCCCAGACATTTCAAGGCCACCTCGGAAAGCTGGAAACACAACGGAAATCATCAGAGCTATCAACAGCGAGACTCGGGCTCGTGGACAGCTGTAGAACATAGACAATATTCAATCAGTTGACGGACGCTCGGAGCGTGGACGCGTGATCAAGACATAACTGCATATATAAGGAGGCCTATTTGTGTAATAAATGGCTTTGCTTGATTTCTTATGGGATTGTGTGGAGTCCATGATTTTTCGCCCTGGCAGGGGCCTCACCCCTTGACACCCATTCCATTAAAGTAATGGATTTTACTGCTGTCTCTGCTCTTGGAGGTACAGGGACAGGGTGCTGTTTGGGGTCACAGTCCTATCCCTGCTGTTGAAAGCGAGGGCTCAGGGGGGCTTGGGGCAGAGTCTATAGGGGTTAGGGGACACCCAAAGGATGTCATGGGGACCCTGGTCTTCAGGAGCAAAGGATACAGTGGGGGACCTCATGACCTTATGGCATTTAGTGATCTTTTGACCCCAGGTGACATTTTGACCTCTGGTGAACTTTGACACCTGGCGACCTTTGAACTCTGATGACCTTTGACCCCTTGGTGACCTTTGACCTCCCGTGACCTTTGACCTCCGGTGACCTTTGACCCCTTTGTGACCTTTGACCTTCCGGTGACCTTTGACCCCTTGGTGACCTTTGACCCCTTGGCGACCTTTGACCCCTTGGTGACCTTTGACCTCTGGTGACCTTTGACCCCTTGGCGACCTTTGACCTCTGGTGACCTTTGACTCCTTGGTGACCTTTGACCCCTTGGCGACTTTTGACCTCTGGTGACCTTTGACTCCTTGGTGACCTTTGACCCCTTGTGACCTTTGACCTCCGGTGACCTTTGACCCCTGGTGACCTTTGACCCCTTGGTGACCTTTGACCTCTGGTGACCTTTGACCCCTTGGTGACCTTTGACCTTCCGGTGACCTTTGACCTCCGGTGACCTTTGACCCCTTGGCGACCTTTGACCCCTTGGTGACCTTTGACCTCTGCTGACCTTTGACCCTTTGGTGACCTTTGACCCCTTGGTGACCTTTGACCTTCCGGTGACCTTTGACCCCTTGTGACCTTTGACCTCTGGTGACCTTTGACCCCTTGGTGACCTTTGACCTCCGGTGACCTTTGACACCTGACGACCTTTGACCTCTGGTGACCTTTGACCCCTTGGTGACCTTTGACCCCTTTGTGACCTTTGACCCCTTGGTGACCTTTGACACCTTGGTGACCTTTGACCTTCCGGTGACCTTTGACCTTCCGGTGACCTTTGACCCCTTGGTGACCTTTGACCTCCGGTGACCTTTGACCCCTTGTGACCTTTGACCTCCGGTGACCTTTGACCTCTGGTGACCTTTGACCCCTTGGCGACCTTTTACCCCTTTGTGACCTTTGACCCCTTGGTGACCTTTTGACCCCTTGGTGACCTTTGACCTTCCGGTGACCTTTGACCCCTTGGTGACCTTTGACCTTCCGGTGACCTTTGACCTTCCGGTGACCTTTGACCCCTTGGTGGCCTTTGACCCCTTGGTGACCTTTGACCTTCCGGTGACCTTTGACCCCTTGGTGACCTTTGACCTTCCGGTGACCTTTGACCCCTTGGTGACCTTTGACCCCTTGTGACCTTTGACCCCTTGTGACCTTTGACCCCTTGGTGACATTTGACCTCTGCTGACCTTTGACCCTTTGGTGACCTTTGACCCCTTGGTGACCTTTGACCTTCCGGTGACCTTTGACCCCTTGTGACCTTTGACCCCTTGGCGACCTTTGACCCCTTGGTGACCTTTGACCTCTGGTGACCTTTGACCCCTTGGCGACCTTTGACCTCTGGTGACCTTTGACTCCTTGGTGACCTTTGACCCCTTGTGACCTTTGACCTCCGGTGACCTTTGACCCTTGGTGACCTTTGACCTTCCGGTGACCTTTGACCCCTTGTGACCTTTGACCTCCGGTGACCTTTGACCTCCGGTGACCTTTGACCCCCGGCGACCTTTGACCCCTTGGCGACCTTTGACCCCTTGGTGACCTTTGACCTCTGCTGACCTTTGACCCTTTGGTGACCTTTGACCCCTTGGTGACCTTTGACCTTCCGGTGACCTTTGACCCATTTTGACCTTTGACCCCTTGTGACCTTTGACCCCTTGTGACCTTTGACCCCTTGGTGACCTTTGACCTCCGGTGACCTTTGACCTCCGGTGACCTTTGACCCCCTGGTGACCTTTGACCTCTGGTGACCTTTGACCCCTTTGTGACCTTTGACCCCTTGTGACCTTTTGACCCCTTGGTGACCTTTGACCTTCCGGTGACCTTTGACCCCTTGGTGGCCTTTGACCCCTTGGTGACCTTTGACCTTCCGGTGACCTTTGACCCCTTGGTGACCTTTGACCTTCCGGTGACCTTTGACCTCCCGTGACCTTTGACCCCTTGGTGACCTTTGACCCCTTGGTGACCTTTGACCTTCCGGTGACCTTTGACCTCCCGTGACCTTTGACCCCTTGGTGACCTTTGACCTCTGGTGACCTTTGACCCCTTGGCGACCTTTGACCTCTGGTGACCTTTGACTCCTTGGTGACCTTTGACCTCTGGTGACCTTTGACCCCTTGGTGACCTTTTACCCCTTTGTGACCTTTGACCCCTTGGTGACCTTTTGACCCCTTGGTGACCTTTGACCTTCCGGTGACCTTTGACCCTTGGTGACCTTTGACCTCCGGTGACCTTTGACCTTCCGGTGACCTTTGACCCCTTGGTGACCTTTGACCTTCCGGTGACCTTTGACCCCTTGTGACCTTTGACCTCCGGTGACCTTTGACCTTCCGGTGACCTTTGACCCCTTGGTGACCTTTGACCCCTTGGTGACCTTTGACCTTCCGGTGACCTTTGACCCCTTGGTGACCTTTGACCTTCCGGTGACCTTTGACCCCTTGTGACCTTTGACCCCTTGTGACCTCTGACCCCTTGGTGACCTTTGACCTCTGCTGACCTTTGACCCTTTGGTGACCTTTGACCCCTTGGTGACCTTTGACCTTCCGGTGACCTTTGACCCCTTGTGACCTTTGACCCCTTGGCGACCTTTGACCCCTTGGTGACCTTTGACCTCTGGTGACCTTTGACCCCTTGGCGACCTTTGACCTCTGGTGACCTTTGACTCCTTGGTGACCTTTGACCCCCTGTGACTTTTGACCTCCGGTGACCTTTGACCCTTGGTGACCTTTGACCTCCGGTGACCTTTGACCCCTTGGTGACCTTTGACCCCTTGGTGACCTTTGACCTTCCGGTGACCTTTGACCCCTTGTGACCTTTGACCTCCGGTGACCTTTGACCTCCGGTGACCTTTGACCCCCGGCGACCTTTGACCCCTTGGCGACCTTTGACCCCTTGGTGACCTTTGACCTCTGCTGACCTTTGACCCTTTGGTGACCTTTGACCCCTTGGTGACCTTTGACCTTCCGGTGACCTTTGACCCATTTTGACCTTTGACCCCTTGTGACCTTTGACCCCTTGTGACCTTTGACCCCTTGGTGACCTTTGACCTCCGGTGACCTTTGACCTCCGGTGACCTTTGACCCCCTGGTGACCTTTGACCTTCCGGTGACCTTTGACCCCTTGGTGACCTTTGACCCCTTTGTGACCTTTGACCCCTTGGTGACCTTTTGACCCCTTGGTGACCTTTGACCTTCCGGTGACCTTTGACCCCTTGGTGACCTTTGACCTTCCGGTGACCTTTGACCTTCCGGTGACCTTTGACCCCTTGGTGGCCTTTGACCCCTTGGTGACCTTTGACCTTCCGGTGACCTTTGACCCCTTGGTGACCTTTGACCTTCCGGTGACCTTTGACCTCCCGTGACCTTTGACCCCTTGGTGACCTTTGACCCCTTGGTGACCTTTGACCTTCCGGTGACCTTTGACCCCTTGGTGACCTTTGACCCCTTTGTGACCTTTGACCTTCCAGTGACCTTTGACCCCGGTGACCTTCGACCTCCGGTGACCTTTGACCCCTTGTGACCTTTGACCTCCGGTGACCTTTGACCCCTTGGTGACCTTTGACCCCTTGGTGACCTTTGACCTTCCGGTGACCTTTGACCCCTGGTGACCTTTGACCTCCGGTGACCTTTGACCCCCGGTGACCTTTGACCCCTTGGCGTCCTTTGACCCCTTGGTGACCTTTGACCTCTGCTGACCTTTGACCCCTTGGCGACCTTTGACCCCTTGGTGACCTTTGACCCCTTGGTGACCTTTGACCCCTTGGCGACCTTTGACCTCTGGTGACCTTTGACTCCTTGGTGACCTTTGACCCCTTGTGACCTTTGACCTCCGGTGACCTTTGACCCTTGGTGACCTTTGACCCCCTGGTGACCTTTGACCTCTGGTGACCTTTGACCCCTTGGTGACCTTTGACCTTCCGGTGACCTTTGACCCCTTGTGACCTTTGACCCCCGGTGACCTTTGACCCCTTGGCGACCTTTGACCCCTTGGTGACCTTTGACCTCTGCTGACCTTTGACCCCTTGGTGACCTTTGACCCCTTGGTGACCTTTGACCTTCCGGTGACCTTTGACCCATTTTGACCTTTGACCCCTTGTGACCTTTGACCTCTGGTGACCTT
Organism: Columba livia; assembly: GCF_036013475.1. Taxonomy (NCBI): domain Eukaryota; kingdom Metazoa; phylum Chordata; class Aves; order Columbiformes; family Columbidae; genus Columba; species Columba livia. The sequence goes on along the minus strand of NC_088612.1, from coordinate 32,927 downwards.
TGACCCCTTGGTGACCTTTGACCTCCGGTGACCTTTGACCTCCGGTGACCTTTGACCCCCTGGTGACCTTTGACCTCTGGTGACCTTTGACCCCTTGGTGACCTTTGACCCTTTGGTGACCTTTGACCCCTTGGTGACCTTTGACCTTCCGGTGACCTTTGACCTTCCGGTGACCTTTGACCCCTTGGTGGCCTTTGACCCCTTGGTGACCTTTGACCTTCCGGTGACCTTTGACCCCTTGGTGACCTTTGACCTTCCGGTGACCTTTGAACTCCCGTGACCTTTGACCCCTTGGTGACCTTTGACCCCTTGGTGACCTTTGACCCCTTGGTGACCTTTGACCCCTTGGTGACCTTTGACCTTCCGGTGACCTTTGACCCCTTGGTGACCTTTGACCTTCCGGTGACCTTTGACCCCTTGTGACCTTTGACCTCCGGTGACCTTTGACCCCTTGGTGACCTTTGACCCCTTGGTGACCTTTGACCTCCGGTGACCTTTGACCCCTTGGTGACCTTTGACCCCTTGGTGACCTTTGACCCCTTGGTGACCTTTGACCTTCCGGTGACCTTTGACCCCTTGGTGACCTTTGACCTTCCGGTGACCTTTGACCCCTTGTGACCTTTGACCTCCGGTGACCTTTGACCCCTTGGTGACCTTTGACCCCTTGGTGACCTTTGACCTCCGGTGACCTTTGACCCCTTGGTGACCTTTGACCCCTTGGTGACCTTTGACCTTCCGGTGACCTTTGACCCCTTGGTGACCTTTGACCTTCCGGTGACCTTTGACCCCTTGTGACCTTTGACCTCCGGTGACCTTTGACCCCTTGGTGACCTTTGACCCCTTGGTGACCTTTGACCTCCGGTGACCTTTGACCCCTTGGTGACCTTTGACCTTCCGGTGACCTTTACCTTGCGGTGACCTTTGACCCCTTGGTGACCTTTGACCTTCCGGTGACCTTTGACCCCTTGGTGACCTTTGACCCCTTGGTGACCTTTGACCTTCCGGTGACCTTTGACCCCTTGGTGACCTTTGACCCCTTGGTGACCTTTGACCCCATGGTGACCTTTGACCTCCGGTGACCTTTGACCCCTTGGTGACCTTTGACCTTCCGGTGACCTTTGACCCCTTGGTGACCTTTGACCCCTTGGTGACCTTTGACCTTCCGGTGACCTTTGACTCCTTGGTGACCTTTGACCTTCCGGTGACCTTTGACCTTCCGGTGACCTTTGACCCCTTTGTGACCTTTGACCTCCGGTGACCTTTGACCCCTTGGCGACCTTTGACCCCTTGGTGACCTTTGACCCCTTGGTGACCTTTGACCTCCGGTGACCTTTGACCCTTGGTGACCTTTGACCTTCCGGTGACCTTTGACCCCTTGGTGACCTTTGACCTTCCGGTGACCTTTGACCTTCCGGTGACCTTCGACTCCTTGGTGACCTTTGACCTTCCGGTGACCTTTGTCCTCCGGTGACCTTTGACCTTCCGGTGACCTTTGACCTTCCGGTGACCTTTGACCCCTTGGTGACCTTTGACCTTCCGGTGACCTTTGACCCCTTGGTGACCTTTGACCTTCCGGTGACCTTTGACCTTCCGGTGACCTTTGACCCCTTGGTGACCTTTGACCTTCCGGTGACCTTTGACCTTCCGGTGACCTTTGACCCCTTGGTGACCTTTGACCCCTTGGTGACCTTTGACCTTCCGGTGACCTTTGACCCCTTGGTGACCTTTGACCTTCCGGTGACCTTTGACCTTCCGGTGACCTTTGACCTCCGGTGACCTTTGACCCCTTGGTGACCTTTGACCTTCCGGTGACCTTTGACCCCTTGGTGACCTTTGACCCCTTGGTGACCTTTGACCTTCCGGTGACCTTTGACCCCTTGTGACCTTTGACCTCCGGTGACCTTTGACCTGCGGTGACCTTTGACCCCCGGTGACCTTTGACCCCTTGGCGACCTTTGACCCCTTGGTGACCTTTGACCTCTGCTGACCTTTGACCCTTTGGTGACCTTTGACCCCTTGGTGACCTTTGACCTTCCGGTGACCTTTGACCCATTTTGACCTTTGACCCCTTGTGACCTTTGACCTCTGGTGACCTTTGACCCCTTGGTGACCTTTGACCTCCGGTGACCTTTGACCTCCGGTGACCTTTGACCCCCTGGTGACCTTTGACCTCTGGTGACCTTTGACCCCTTGGTGACCTTTGACCCCTTTGTGACCTTTGACCCCTTGGTGACCTTTGACCCCTTGGTGACCTTTGACCTTCCGGTGACCTTTGACCTTCCGGTGACCTTTGACCCCTTGGTGGCCTTTGACCCCTTGGTGACCTTTGACCTTCCGGTGACCTTTGACCCCTTGGTGACCTTTGACCTTCCGGTGACCTTTGACCTCCCGTGACCTTTGACCCCTTGGTGACCTTTGACCCCTTGGTGACCTTTGACCTTCCGGTGACCTTTGACCTCCCGTGACCTTTGACCCCTTGGTGACCTTTGACCCCTTGGTGACCTTTGACCTTCCGGTGACCTTTGACCTCCGGTGACCTTTCACCCCTTGGTGACCTTTGACCCCTTGGTGACCTTTGACCCCTTTGTGACCTTTGACCCCTTGGTGACCTTTTGACCCCTTGGTGACCTTTGACCTTCCGGTGACCTTTGACCCCTTGGTGACCTTTGACCTTCCGGTGACCTTTGACCTTCCGGTGACCTTTGACCCCTTGGTGACCTTTGACCCCTTGGTGACCTTTGACCTTCCGGTGACCTTTGACCTTCCGGCGACCTTTGACCTTCCGGTGACCTTTGACCCCTTGGTGACCTTTGACCTTCCGGTGACCTTTGACCTTCCGGTGACCTTTGACCCCCTGGTGACCTTTGACCTTCCGGTGACCTTTCACCTTCCGGTGACCTTTGACCCCTTGGTGACCTTTGACCTTCCGGTGACCTTTGACCCCTTGGTGACCTTTGACCTTCCGGTGACCTTTGACCCCTTGGTGACCTTTGACCTTCCGGTGACCTTTGACCCCTTGGTGACCTTTGACCCCTTGGTGACCTTTGACCCTCCGGTGACCTTTGACACCTTGGTGACCTTTGACCCCTTGGTGACCTTTGACCCCTTGGTGACCTTTGACCTTCCGGTGACCTTTGACCCCTTGGTGACCTTTGACCTTCCGGTGACCTTTGACCTCCGGTGACCTTTGACCCCTTGGTGACCTTTGACCTTCCGGTGACCTTTGACCTCTGCTGACCTTTGACCTTCCGGTGACCTTTGACCCCTTGGTGACCTTTGACCGTCCGGTGACCTTTGACCCCTTGGTGACCTTTGACCTTCCGGTGACCTTTGACCTCCGGTGACCTTTGACCTTCCGGTGACCTTTGACCCCCTGGTGACCTTTGACGCCCGGTGACCTTTGACCTCCTGTGACCTTTGACCTCTGTTGACCGCTAACCCCCTGACCTTTGACATCTGGTGACTTTTTACCCCGGTGACCTTTGAACTCTGGTGAGCTTTTGACTTCTGGTGACCTTTTGATCTCAGGTGTTCTTTTGACCTTGGGTGACGTTTTCACCTCTGGTGACATTTGATATTTGTGGTCCTTTGATCCCATGACTTTCCACCTTTGACCCTGGACCTTTGACACTAGATCTTTGACCACTGCATTTTGAGTCTGTTTCCCTGACCATCTACATGTGCCCTTTCAGCTATGATCCTTGACATATGTCTATTGATTTCAGACCCTTCCGTGCTGACCTCTGACATTTGACACTGACCTCTGCCCGCTTTTATAGGGAATTTCAATACACAATCGTATTAGCAATATAATTATTTCTATCTACTTCCTAGGAAATCTAGGTTGAAATCTGTATTTAGTCATATTGCAAGTGCAATAGCAGTAATAAAGTCCTGGTGCTGTAATTTTCAGTGAGATTCCAGGTAATTTGATAAGGGTTGTGGGTGGGGTGTGGGGTGACCGATCCCTCTCTTTTCCTAGGCGATTGTGGGAAGGGGTGGGCGGGGGTCAGGGTATTTGAGCCCCAATCTTCAGATAGGGAGCTCATTCCGCTCCAGGACCGCTTCGGTGCCGGTTTTCTGTCGCTCCTTCGGCAGTCGGCAGGTTTTGAGCCGTTTAAGCTACGTGGGCAGCCGTCTTAGGAGAAGCGAAGGAGTTCCTTTGAGGTGAGAGCTTCGGGCGCAGGAAAGGTTCAGTAGGAGCTGTAGTAGAAAGTTGGTTTGTCATCATGTTTCTTATTTTTTATCTGCTCCCTAGAAATTCTAAGTTGGTCTCCATACTGAGTCTCATTGTAGATGCAAGAGCAGTAATAAAGTGCAGGTGCTGTCATTTCAAGTGAGACTCTAGGTAATTTGATAAGGTGGTGGGTGGGGCTGGGGTGATTGATCCCTCCCCTTTCCTAGGGGATTGTGGGAAGGGGTGGGCGGGGCTCAGGGTATTTGAGCCCCAGTCCCCTGGCAGGGAGCTCATTCGGCTCCAGGACCGCTTCGGTGATGGTTCTCTGTCGCTCCTTCGGCAGCCGGCAGGTTTTGAGCCGTTTAAGCTACGTGGGCAGCCGTCTTAGGAGAAGCCGAGGAGTCCCTTTGAGGTGAGAGCTTTGGGCGCAGGAAAGGTTCAGTAGCAGCTGCAGTAGAAAGTTGGTTTGTCATCAGGTTTCATTTGTTGATTCAGTTCCAGGTGCTTTGCATTTTCCAATAATTCTTGACCACGATGAAGATGGAGTGTCAGTTGTTGTATCTTATTTTTTATCTGCTCCCTAGAAATTCTAAGTTGGTCTCCATACTGAGTCTCATTGTTGATGCAAGAGCAGTAATAAAGTGCAGGTGCTGTCATTTCAAGTGAGACTCTAGGTAATTTGATAAGGTGGTGGGTGGGGCTGGGGTGATTGATCCCTCCCCTTTCCTAGGGGATTGTGGGAAGGGGTGGGCGGGGCTCAGGGTATTTGAGCCCCAGTCCCCTGGCAGGGAGCTCATTCGGCTCCAGGACCGCTTCGGTGATGGTTCTCTGTCGCTCCTTCGGCAGCCGGCAGGTTTTGAGCCGTTTAAGCTACGTGGGCAGCCGTCTTAGGAGAAGCCGAGGAGTCCCTTTGAGGTGAGAGCTTTGGGCGCAGGAAAGGTTCAGTAGCAGCTGCAGTAGAAAGTTGGTTTGTCATCAGGTTTCATTTGTTGATTCAGTTCCAGGTGCTTTGCATTTTCCAATAATTCTTGACCACGATGAAGATGGAGTGTCAGTTGTTGTATCTTATTTTTTGTCTGCTCCCTAGAAATTCTAAGTTGGTCTCCATACTGAGTCTCATTGTTGATGCAAGAGCAGTAATAAAGTGCAGGTGCTGTCATTTCAAGTGAGACTCTAGGTAATTTGATAAGGTGGTGGGTGGGGCTGGGGTGATTGATCCCTCCCCTTTCCTAGGGGATTGTGGGAAGGGGTGGGCGAGGCTCAGGGTATTTGAGTCCCAGTCCCCTGGCAGGGAGCTCATTCGGCTCCAGGACCGCTTCGGTGATGGTTCTCTGTCGCTCCTTCGGCAGCCGGCAGGTTTTGAGCCGTTTAAGCTACGTGGGCAGCCGTCTTAGGAGAAGCCGAGGAGTCCCTTTGAGGTGAGAGCTTTGGGCGCAGGAAAGGTTCAGTAGCAGCTGCAGTAGAAAGTTGGTTTGTCATCAGGTTTCATTTGTTGATTCAGTTCCAGGTGCTTTGCATTTTCCAATAATTTTTGACCACGATGAAGATGGAGTGTCAGTTGTTGTATCTTATTTTTTATCTGCTCCCTAGAAATTCTAAGTTGGTCTCCATACTGAGTCTCATTGTTGATGCAAGAGCAGTAATAAAGTGCAGGTGCTGTCATTTCAAGTGAGACTCTAGGTAATTTGATAAGGTGGTGGGTGGGGCTGGGGTGATTGATCCCTCCCCTTTCCTAGGGGATTGTGGGAAGGGGTGGGTGGGGCTCAGGGTATTTGAGCCCCAGTCCCCTGGCAGGGAGCTCATTCGGCTCCAGGACCGCTTCGGTGCTGGTTCTCTGTCGCTCCTTCGGCAGTCGGCAGGTTTTGAGCCGTTTAAGCTACGTGGGCAGCCGTCTTAGGAGAAGCGGAGGAGTTCCTTTGAGGTGAGAGCTTCGGGCGTAGGAAAGGTTCAGTAGTAGCTGTAGTAGAAAGTTGGTTTGTCATTATGTTTCATATGTTGATTCAGTTCCACGTGTTTTGCATTTTCCAATAATTCCTGACCACGATGAAGATGGAGTGTTGTTTTTTGGTTTGTATTGCTGTATTAATAGCTGTTAATGTAATCTTTTCTCCTAGAAGAGTGTCTTGTCTCCAGAACCTTTGCAGTGGTCCCTGGTAGAACATTCAAATGTATCTCCTTGAACTCAGCCAAAGTGAGCAATGACTTGTAGTCTAGTACTGACAAATATTATTTGGGTGCTTAATTGTACGTATGTCTTTGCTTTCCTTATTGTAGGTGGTGACGGGGAAAGTGACAACTGCAGGAAGATCACCGTTAGCCCACGTCGTGTTTTCCTCTGTTGAAGATGGATTTGGTCTCTCAGCCCTCTAAAAGTTAAGTGGAGGCACGAGGGCTTGGAAGGGGCTGGGAATCGCAGGGAGGGTTTTAAGTTCTGAGACAGAAAAGGGCAGTCCCCTTTGGGCAGAGAAATGGGGTCAGACAACTTTATAGTGCGATGCCAGCGTGTGCCGGGCAGGGCCGCTCCAGCCCGCGTCTGTTGTCGTGTAGTTTGGGGAGCGTGCTTCGTGTCTGTCAGACGATCTCGGGTATCATTGCGTTCCAGGGGCAAGAAAGTCATTTCAAGCGCCATCCCGGGGTCTGGAAAGCCGGTGCCGATCGACGTAGCGCTAATCGGCTGCTGGTTTTCTTGTATCAGCAGTCGAAAGGGTACACGGTTCTTGTATCTTGAATGTTTTTTGTCAGTTGTGTTTTATGGTGTAGTTCTGGGCTGCAACAGCAGCTCTCATCTCTGCTTATCCAGTCTAAGGGACTGGCACTTCTTCCCAGCATCTTGAAGGTTTTAAGTTTTGCATCAGCTTCTCGTATTTGTGCCGTCTCCGCATGTTTGCGCCAGGGCTGCCGTCTCGTAAGAGTCCGTGACGTTTGGCTCCTTTTTTTTCTGGGGTGGCATTAGAGGCTCCTCGCCTCTCCACTGCCTCCCCGCAGGTTATTTTTATCGTTGCCGTCTCTGATTTGGAGTTATTTTTGTTGTGGAGCATTTTTGGTGTTATTGCTGTCGGGTCGTCTATAGTGTTGTGTGGAGCATCTGTCTAAGCACGTGCGCATTTGGCTCGGAGCTGCTCTGCCCGGAGGTGTAGAGTTAGGAGCGGGTGGACCGAGCTTTAGGAGTCCACGATTGATCTGTGGACATGTTATCCTGCGTAGGCATAGGCTGTGCGGTCATCTGGGACGGAGTAGCTGTGGGCAGGGGAGCGGACAGTCCGTACCGCAGTGGTTTTTGGGACTCAATTAGACCTTATTGTGTGATTCCTGAATAGAAAGCAGACCTGTGGAATGGTAAAGCTGTTGATGAGCTCCTGGTTACCTTGTTGAATACCTTGATTTCAGATGCAGAGGGACAACTTGGCACGAAAGAGCGACGGAGGAGGCGAGCCGAGCGCCGTAAGCAAGCAGGTCGGTGCGTGGTGGGAGCAGGAAGCTGTGCCGTGTGGCTCCAGCTAAGTTTGGTCGTTTCTATGTTCTCTAGGTGCGAAGCAAAGTGGAAAGCTGGGTATAGGCAGCGCAGCTCCTCTGGCAAGGTGAGCATGGAGCCGTGGTAGGGGCGAGGAGGAGCGTGGGGCCAGGGATTTATTCGAAGAGCTACGGATCTTTTTGTTTCTCGCCGTCTTAGGCGTCACAAGCGATGAGGGTTTGTGACCGCGCCCGCGGCACGGAATGCCGTGGAACTGAGCGGGAGGTGGGTGTCGCGGAAGGGGTCGGAGTCTACCCCACGGCACCGTGTGCCGGTACGGCTTAACGAGCGTGTGTTTTCTTGTGTTCCTGTAGATGTTGAAGAGGAACTCAGCGATGCAGGAAGATCCCTGTTAGCGCGTGTGGCGTTTTCTTCGTCGAAGATGGGTTAGGTCCCTCGGCCCTCTGAAAGCTAAGTGGAGGCACGGGGGCTCGGAAGGGGCTGGGAATCGCAGGGTTGGGGTTAAGTTCTGATAAGGGCCGTCCAGGAACAGTTCCCCTTGGGTGGGTAAAGTGTCTGGGGACCTTTACAGTGTGATGCCAGGGTGTGGCGGGCAGGGCAGCTCCAGCCTCTGTCTGCATTGTGTAGTTTGGGAAGCCTGTCTCGTGACTGTCCGATGATCCTGGGGTCTCGTTGCGCTCCAGGCGCACAGCATGTATCTCGGGTGCCATCCCGGGATCTGGAATGCCAGTGCCAATTGGCTTGGTGTCAATTGGGTCCTGGATTCTTGTATCATCAGCCGAAAGTGTGGGTAGTGGTTTCATTTTTCATGTTTCTGGTCAGTTGTGGTTTACGGTGTAGTTCTGGGCCGCATCATCAGCGGTTGTGCTCTGTATGCATCCAGTCTATGGGACTGGCACTTTAAGATGCTGGGAAGAAGTTCTTAGTTTTGCAGCAGCCTTGCGTGTTTGTGCCAGTGCCACCATTTCTTAAGGGGCCGTGATGTTGGGCTCTTATTTTTTTCTGGGGTTGCAGTAGAGACTCCTTGCCTCACTGCTGCCTCTCTGCAGTTTCTTTTGATTGATGTAGTCTCTGTTTTGGAGTAGTTCTTGTTATACAGCACTTTTGGTGCTGTTGATGTGTTGTCTATAATGTTTTGAGGTGCGTCTGTCTGTGCACGTGCACATTTGGCTCGGAGCTGCTGTGCCCGGAGGCGTGGAGTCAGGGGTGGGTGAATGGAGCTCTAGGGGTGCACGGTTAATCTGTTGACACGTTAAACTGCATTGGCAAAGGTTGAGCCGTCATCTGGGATGGAGTAGCTGTGGGCAGGGGAGCGGACTGTCCCTTCTCCAGTGTTTTGGAGACCTAATTAGAGCTTCTGGTGGGATTCCTAAACAGAAAGCAGACCTGTTGGATAGTCAAGATGTTCATGAGCATCTGGGTGACTTGCTGAATACCTTGATTTCAGATGCAGAGGGACAACTTGGCAAGAAACAGTGAGGAAAGAGGTGAGCTGAGCACGGTAAGCAGGTGGGGCGGTGTGTGGTGTCAGAGGGAAGTTGTGCCTTGTGCCTTTATACTGTGTGCTCGCTCTGCTTAGTGTGTGTGTGTTTTCTTGTGTTGCTGTAGATGTTGAGGAGGAACCTGGCGATGCTGGAATATCCTTGTCAGCGCACGTGGTGTTTTCTTTTGTTGAAGATGGATTCAGTTTCTTGGTCCTCTGAAAGCTAAGTGGAGGCTGGGGTGCTGAGAACGGGCTGAAAACTGCAGGGAGGGGAGTAAAGTTCAGTTTGGGGCAAGGGTTATCCAGGAACAGTCTCCTTTGGGCAGGTGAAGGGTCTAGGGAATTTCACAGTGCGATGCCAGCGTGTGCCGGGCAGTGCAGCTCCAGCCTGCGTCTGCGTTGTGGTGTAGTTCGGGAAGCCTGCCTTGCGCCTGTCAGCCGATCCTGGGGTCTCGTTGCGTTCGAGGGGCACGAAAGTTTACTCGGGTGCCATTCTGGGATCTGCAACACCGGTTCCGATTGTCGTAGTGCCAATTGGGTGCCGGTTTTGTCCTATCGGCAGGTGAAAGAGTGGAAGGTTCTTGTGTTTTGGATGTTTCTGGTCAGTTGTGTGTTATGGTGTCGTTGAGGGCTGTGTTGGCAGTTCTGCTCTCTACCCATCCAGTCTTGGGGACTGGCACTTCTTCCCAGCATATCGAAGCGTTTGCGCCAGTGCCGCCGTCTCTGTGTGTTTGCGCCAGTGCCGCCGTCTCTGTGTGTTTGCGCCAGTGCCGCCGTCTCTGTGTGTTTGCGCCAGTGCCGCCGTCTCTGTGTGTTTGCGCCAGTGCCGCCGTCTCTGTGTGTTTGCGCCAGTGCCGCCGTCTCTGTGTGTTTGCGCCAGTGCCGCCGTCTCTGTGTGTTTGCGCCAGTGCCGCCGTCTCTGTGTGTTTGCGCCAGTGCCGCCGTCTCTGTGTGTTTGCGCCAGTGCCGCCGTCTCTGTGTGTTTGCGCCAGTGCCGCCGTCTCTGTGTGTTTGCGCCAGTGCCGCCGTCTCTGTGTGTTTGCGCCAGTGCCGCCGTCTCTGTGTGTTTGCGCCAGTGCCGCCGTCTCTGTGTGTTTGCGCCAGTGCCGCCGTCTCTGTGTGTTTGCGCCAGTGCCGCCGTCTCTGTGTGTTTGCGCCAGTGCCGCCGTCTCTGTGTGTTTGCGCCAGTGCCGCCGTCTCTGTGTGTTTGCGCCAGTGCCGCCGTTTTGTAAGGGGCCCTGAATTTTGGCTCCTTTGTTTTCTGGGGTTGCAGTGGAGGCTCCTTGTACACCAGTGCCTCCCTGCAGGTTCTTTTGATCAATGTGTGTCTGGTTTGGAGTCGTTCTCATCGCTGGGTGTTGTTGGTGGCATTGCCATCATGTTGTCTATAATGTTCTGTGGAGAGTCTGTCTGAGCGGGTGCGCTTTTGGCTCGGAGCCACTCTGCCCTGACGTGTGCAGTTAGGGGTGGGTGGACTGATGTCTAGGAGTCCACGGTTCATATGCTGACATGTTCAATCGTGTAGGCAAAGGTCGTGCAGTAATTTGGGATGGAGTAGCTGTGGGCAGGGGAGTCAATAGTCCTTTTAGTGGTGTTTTGGTGTTGTTACTAATGACATTGACTAGTGTTTTCTGTGGTGTGCTCTTTTTTCAGAGATGAAGTGTGTTTTAATGAAATGTTTTTTCTTTGCAGGTGATCACGTTGTCAATATGAGTCACTTACTTGTCAAAAGGCATTTTGTTAGGCTATGTAACACTCAGTTACAGCTTTTTTTTTTGGATGGTAACAAAAGAAGCTACAGACTCTGATCAACACCTGTGGGATAAGGTCTGCTTTACACTTTTTTGAAGACCTAGGTTTATTTGTGTGAAAATGCCACATTTGAGGCTGGCAGGAAGATCCTACGGACGGTAAACAAAATCTACGGCTGCGAGGAGCCAAGTCCAGTCTGAGATCAGCGCAGAGGATCTACTGAGAAGCAAGGAGACCAGACTCAGCTATTGCTGCTGCACTGACTCTCAATCTAGAGGGGTGGGTGAATAGTTTGTAAGGGTATAAATACCCAGGGATTTATATTCTTGCCTGGGACTTTAGCAGAAGCAGCAGCTCCAGTCAGCCTTCCTGCTCTACTGCTCTGTTTGGTTATTCATTTTCATGGTGTTTGCCTCATCAACCCACTTGTCCCCACGTCCATGGAAGGGAGGTAGGGATGTTGAGGTGTAGAGCGATGCAATTCTGCAAATCAGGCTGAGTGATATAAGGAATGAGTTGTAAACATACAATCCTTTGGCCTTATCTAAATATAATATTTTAGGTCTTTCCCCTATCCTCTGTGAGTCTGGGAGTCGAGCTGTAGACCCAGCGCGTGGCTACGTTTGGATCCAGCCGCACCTAGTCTTCTGTCCGGGGTGGAGTTTAGAAAGCGAGGGTGTCCATTTTGAACCTCACGACTCAATGGAAAGGCCTCCCTCTAGCCTTTGGCATCTCCTGTCCATGTAGAAATTACTCTGAATCAAGTTGTAGCCGATTTTGATTGTCATACTTTGTTCACTTAGCCAGCAATAGCGGCCCTTGCCATCACATTGCACGACATCACAGCGTGAGCCATCCGACACCGCTCTCAGTCGGCCGCGCCCCGAGTCGGTTACCCGAGACGAAGCGGCGTCGGCAGGGTTGTGGGCGTCATCAGCGCTTAGCGACGGAGACGTCGGGTGAGTTTGAGTTCCAGATCGTCAGAGGAACAGACTTGTGGTAACTGCCATGATTGGGAAGCCATGGAAGAACAGATCATCGTGGTCAAGAACTATGTGAAGGATGGCAAGGGAATTAAGTCCAAACTGTTTTTCTGTTCTGACAAATAGCTTGAGACATGTACTTAAAAGGGTCGTTGCGGTAGATGACATGCAGCATGTTCGGGTAGTGTGAAATCTCGAGTGAATGTGGCTTGGGGTTTTAGTTATTTGTCCTTGGAGGTTCAAAAATTTTTTCCCTTTTCAGGTAAATTCTGAAGGTAAAGAATTAGAGCCCTAGCTGGGGGGTTTTCCCCCCCCCCCCCCCCGTCCCGTATGGGATTTTTTTCCCCTGTTTCCGGTGGCTCCAGCAGGTGATGTTTGTCGCTAATGTACGGACTGAGGCCTGGCTGGGAGTGGGGTTTTGGCAGGCGGGGCGAGTTTAGAGGGTGCCGGGAATGGTGTTTTTGAGGGCCTATGCAGAGATGGGGTGATGGCACAGGGCAAGAAGGGCAGAGAATGGGTGTGGTGTCATGGTGCGGTGGTTTTGGAAGGTGTATGGGTGGTGTGTTAGAGTTGTGTGATGTGGTAATATTGTGTTTTGGGTTTGTAGTTACTTGTTATTGCAGGTTAATGTTTTTTGCATTTCAGGTAAATGTCTAATTTAAAATAGAATAAAAAAACCCCAGCTGGGGGATTTTTTTTTTTTCCCCCGGCTTGGTTTTTTTTTCCCTGGTCCCGGCCGCTCAGCGAGGCGCCGTTCGTCGCCAAGGTTTGGACGTGGGCGCCCATTGGGCCGGGGTTTTGGCAGGCAGGGTCATTTTTGAGGCTTCCGGGGATGGCGTTCCCGAGGGGCCATGTGGAGACGGGGTTACGGCACATGGGGAGAAGGGCTGCGGTGTGAGCGTGTGGTGGTGTTGGTAGGCGTATGAGTGGTGTGGTTTGCTGAGTGATTTGGAATGGTTGTGTTTTGGTCCTGTATTTGTTTCTTTGCAGGTTCAAGGTTTTTTCTTTTCAGCTAATTTTAAAATTTAAAATAGAATAAAAAAAACCCCAGCCGGGGGATTTTTTTTTTTTTCCCCTGGCTGGGTTTTTTTTTTCCCCGGTCCCGGCCGCTCAGCGAGGTGACGTTCGTCGCCAAGGTTTGGACGTGGGCGCCCATTGGGCTGGGGTTTTGGCAGGCAGGGTCATTTTTGAGGCTTCCGGGGACGGCGTTCCCGAGGGGCCGTGTGGAGACGGGGTTACGGCACATGGGGAGAAGGGCTGCGGTGTGAGCGTGTGGTGGTGTTGGTAGGCGTATGAGTGGTGTGGTTTGCTGAGTGATTTGGAATGGTTGTGTTTTGGTCTTGTATTTGTTTCTTTGCAGGTTCAAGGTTTTTTCTTTTCAGCTAATTTTAAAATTTAAAATAGAATAAAAAAAACCCCAGCCGGGGGATTTTTTTTTTTTTTTCCCCTGGCTGGGTTTTTTTTTTCCCCGGTCCCGGCTGCTCAGCGAGGCGACGTTCGTCGCCAAGGTTTGGACGTGGGCGCCCATCGGGCCGGGGTTTTGGCAGGCAGGGTCATTTTTGAGGCTTCCGGGGACGGCGTTCCCGAGGGGCCGTGTGGAGACGGGGTTACGGCACATGGGGAGAAGGGCTGCGGTGTGAGCGTGTGGTGGTGTTGGTAGGCGTATGAGTGGTGTGGTTTGCTGAGTGATTTGGAATGGTTGTGTTTTGGTCCTGTATTTGTTTCTTTGCAGGTTCAAGGTTTTTTCTTTTCAGCTAATTTTAAAATTTAAAATAGTATAAAAAAAACCCCAGCCGGGGGATTTTTTTTTTTTCCCCCTGGCTGGGTTTTTTTTTTCCCCGGTCCCGGCCGCTCAGCGAGGCGACGTTCGTCGCCAAGGTTTGGACGTGGGCGCCCAGTGGGCCGGGTTTTGGCAGGCAGGGTCATTTTTGAGGCTTCCGGGGACGGCGTTCCCGAGGGGCCATGTGGAGACGGGGTTACGGCACATGGGGAGAAGGGCTGCGGTGTGAGCGTGTGGTGGTGTTGGTAGGCGTATGAGTGGTGTGGTTTGCTGAGTGATTTGGAATGGTTGTGTTTTGGTCCTGTATTTGTTTCTTTGCAGGTTCAAGGTTTTTTCTTTTCAGCTAATTTTAAAATTTAAAATAGAATAAAAAAAACCCCAGCCGGGGGATTTTTTTTTTTCCCCCTGGCTGGGTTTTTTTTTTCCCCGGTCCCGGCCGCTCAGCGAGGCGACGTTCGTCGCCAAGGTTTGGACGTGGGCGCCCAGTGGGCCGGGGTTTTGGCAGGCAGGGTCATTTTTGAGGCTTCCGGGGACGGCGTTCCCGAGGGGCCGTGTGGAGACGGGGTTACGGCACATGGGGAGAAGGGCTGCGGTGTGAGCGTGTGGTGGTGTTGGTAGGCGTATGAGTGGTGTGGTTTGCTGAGTGATTTGGAATGGTTGTGTTTTGGTCTTGTATTTGTTTCTTTGCAGGTTCAAGGTTTTTTCTTTTCAGCTAATTTTAAAATTTAAAATAGAATAAAAAAAACCCCAGCCGGGGGATTTTTTTTTTTTCCCCTGGCTGGGTTTTTTTTTTCCCCGGTCCCGGCCGCTCAGCGAGGCGACGTTCGTCGCCAAGGTTTGGACGTGGGCGCCCATCGGGCCGGGGTTTTGGCAGGCAGGGTCAATTTTGAGGCTTCCGGGAACGGCGTTCCTGAGGGGTCATGAGGAGACTGGGTCCCGGCACACCGGGAGAAGTGGTGCAGCGTGAGCGTGCGGTGGTGTTTCCAGGTGTATGAGCGGTGTGGTTAGCTGCGTGACTTGGACTGAAAGTGTTTTGGTCCTGTATATGTTTCTTTGCAGGTTAATGGTTTTTTCTTTTTAGGTAAATTCAAAATGTAAAATAGAGTAAAGAAACCCCAGCTGGGTGTGTTTTTTTTTTCCCCCCGGCCTGGGTTGTTTTTTTCCCCATGGTTCTGGCCTCTTAATGAGGTGATGTTCATTGCTAAAGTTTGGATGTGGGTTTGGCCGAGTTTGGTGTTTTGGCAGGCAGGGAGTGTTTAGAGCCTCCTGGGAATGTTGTTTCTGATGGGTGATGCGGATGTGTGGTGAGCGTGCCAGCTGGGAGAATGGTTGCTGTGTGAGTGTGTGGTGGGTTTGGTATCTGAGTGAGTGTTGTGGTTTAGCTCTGTGATCTGGTATGAATGTGTTTTGGGGTTGTAGGTTTTATTTTGTAGGGTTTTTTTTTTAAATTTACATGAAAAGGGAAAAAAAAATAAATTTAAATAGATTAATAAAACCCCAGCCAGGGGATTCCTTTGCCATGTGTCCATCCACTGCCCTCAGGAGTGTGTTTAAGTCCAGGTCCATAGTGCTTGGTGCAGTCAAGTTAATTGCCCATGTTCATAATCTGGTCAGTCTGGGATGGTGGTTTCAGAGGCAGGGTTTTTGTTGAGGATCCCAGGAATAGCCTTTCTGGTGACACCTGTTCCGGATAGTGGTCATGGTTGGTCCTTATTAGGAGGCCTGTTTAGGGAGAGGTCCCAGGAAGGTGTTTGTGATTGGCCTAGGAGTAGTGTGAGTAAATGGCTGAGGACAGGGACAGGGTTGTAATAGAAGTGTGTTATCCTCTGCAATGGGATGTGAGAATAGCTCTGGAAAAGGTGAGTTGGGTTTTCTGTGTTTTGTTCTAATTGCAATATCTCCAATGTGTTCTAAATAATTTTAATACCTTGAATGTGTTCTCATTGTAATACCTTGAAAGTGTATTGAAGGTGTGTGTTTGATGTTTGGTGTGTCAATTTTGACTAAATGATGTAAAAGAAGTTGTAATGGTGAGGAGTCTGTTCTGCTGCGTGCTCAAATGTACATATGAAACGGGAGTTTGTTTAATGCTTGTTGTTGGATGAGAAATGCTGTAATGGCTCTGTATCAGAAGTAATGATTTTCTCTTTAGCCTTCTTTAATGTGATACATTATGCCTAAAAGCTGTAATAAGGCAGAATTTTTAATGTTATGGGAATTGTGATCATGGAACAGTGTTTAGAAAACCAGTTTGTCATTTGTTGGCTTGTATCAAATAACTATTTATGATGCCTTACTATGTGCTTTGAGGAGGTTAGTCCTACCTCAGGGCCATCACAAAGGTAATAAAGCAGACATGTCTTTTTGTTGTCCAGTGTCTTTTTTTGGTATGAGTGGAGTGACAGGTTGATGTTTTGTGCATGTACCTCAGTTTGAGAGGGTGTACTTTGTGACTGTGAGTGTGCACTGCATGTTGTCTCTGTCTTGTGTTGTGTGTGCGCTGGACTTTGTCTCTGTCTTGTGTTGTGTGTGTGCTGGACTTTGTCTGTGACTTGTGTTGTGTGTGTGCTGGACTTTGTCTCTGTCTTGTGCTGTGTGTGCTGGACTTTGACTCTGTCTTGTCTTGTGTGTGTGTTGGAGTTTGTCTCTGTCTTGTCTTCTGTGTGTGCTGGACTTTGTCTGTGACTTGTGTTGTGTGTGTGCTGGACTTTGTCTCTGTCTTGTGCTGTGTGTGTTGGACTTTGTCTCTGTCTTGTGTTGTGTGTGTGCTGGACTTTGTCTGTGACTTGTGTTGTGTGTGTGCTGGACTTTGTCTCTGTCTTGTGTTGTGTGTGTGTTGGACTTTGTCTCTGTCTTGGGCTGTGTGTGTGTTGGACTTTGTCTCTGTCTTGTGTTGTGTGTGTGCTGGACTTTGTCTGTGACTTGTGTTGTGTGTGTGCTGGACTTTGTCTCTGTCTTGTCTTCTGTGTGTGCTGGACTTTGTCTGTGACTTGTGTTGTGTGTGTGCTGGACTTTGTCTCTGTCTTGTGTTGTGTGTGTGCTGGACTTTGTCTCTGTCTTGTGCTGTGTGTGCTGGACTTTGTCTCTGTCTTGTGCTGTGAGTGTGCTGGACTTTGTCTGTGACTTGTGTTGTGTGTGCTGGACTTTGTCTCTGACTTGTGTTGTGTGTGTGTGCTGGACTTTGACTCTGTCTTGTGCTGTGTGTGTTGGACTTTGTCTCTGTCTTGTGTTGTGTGTGTGCTGGACTTTGTCTGTGACTTGTGTTGTGTGTGTGCTGGACTTTGACTCTGTCTTGTGTTGTGTGTGCTGGACTTTGACTCTGTCTTGTGCTGTGTGTGTTGGACTTTGTCTCTGTCTTGTCTTGTGTGTGTGCTGGACTTTGTCTGTGACTTGTGTTGTGTGTGTGCTGGACTTTGTCTCTGTCTTGTGCTGTGTGTGTTGGACTTTGTCTCTGTCTTGGGCTGTGTGTGTGTTGGACTTTGTCTCTGTCTTGGGCTGTGTGTGTGTTGGACTTTGTCTCTGTCTTGGGCTGTGTGTGTGTTGGACTTTGTTTCTGTCTTGGGCTGTGTGTGTGTTGGAGTTTGAGTTGACCGATTGTTCAGGTTGAATGTATTTGAGTGTGTTTTTACTCTAGAGTTTGTTTTGCATGGCAGGTAGAAATAGTTCTTTTTTTAACACAATAAATTATTTGGTTTTTTAGGTGCAGCAGTAGGGCTTTGGATGCTTAAGGGGAGTTAAAAAAAAAAAAAAAAAAAAAAATCCAATCCATGTACTCCCCCTGAGCATCCAAAGCCCTACTGCTGCACCAGACTTATTATTTTTATTCTTTTTATTTACACATATAAACAAACCACATCTAGCCCTAACCCATCACATTTCCATGACCAGGGGGAGTACTCCCTAATTAATAAACAAACAATAAATAATTAGAGACTACTCCCCCTGGTCATGGAAATTACCACCGAATTATGCAAAGAGCCATTCAAATATGCAAATTACTTAAAAAATTTTTTCACCCTACACATACAACCAAAAAAACTACAACAAACGAAAAAAAAAAACAAAACACACCAACACCTAAACCAAACACTCAAAGAACACAACCACACAAAACCAAAAACACTACAAATAACAAACCAAATAAAAAAAAAATACACAAAACCACAAATAAACACCTAACAATACACACAACAAAAAATAAACCAAAAAAACCAAACACACCAAACCATTACACAAACAATAACACTTCATAAGAAATAAAAAAATAACAACATCAAAAATACAAACAAAACTCCAATAACAAATCCAAACGCAAATGCACAAACAAAAAAATGAACAAAACCCAATGAAACAAACAAAACAAACGTCAACTGTATTATACAAAACACCATACATTAATACAAAATACCACAATTATACATACGTCTCTCTACAAAATGAACTAACCACACTTAAATACTCCACCCACATCATTACACATACCTATGCACATCCCATAGAGTTGAAACTCATATCTCTGCAAAAATATACATACCACACATTACCTACAGCATTTCAATTGCACCATTATCAACAACCTAATAAATAACGTAAATACAATAAACATATGTCAACAAAAATAACCACTGTCAACACAAAAAAAGGCTACACACACATCTCTACTACTTAATCCAATCCCAAACACAAAAATACTACACAGTACCAAACACAATACTTCAAACAACAAAAAAAACCCATACAAATCCTCAAAACAAACTACATCAATCTAACAAAGACAACCAAACTCAAACTCAAAAAAAAACAAAACAAACAACACCAAACTTACATAATAAAAAAACACATCATTAATAACTTCATAAAAAGAAAATACATAAACTTACACAAAGCCAACAAATTGAAAAACAAAACACACAGAAAAACAGACAAAACACCACACACAAAAAATTTACACAAAATAACCAATTAATGAAAAAAAAAAATACAAAAATATAAAAAAAACCTAAACAACAAAAAGAAAAAAAATTAACATGAAACCAAAAAAAAATAATCAAAAAAACCCAAAAAACAATAATAACAACAAATACAAAAAAAAATCAACAAAAATAAAACAACAAACAGAAACACTATAATGAAAAAAACCAAACAGAACAAAAAAATTTACAAACAAAAACACCACACAAAAAATTAACAACTGAAAAAAAAAAACACAATTATAAAAAACCAGCCACAAGGAAAAATCAAAACACAAAAAACATACAAAACAAACATCAACAAAAATAAAAACAAACACTACACTTCAAAAACACAACAAAACACAAACAACAACAACACTAACATAATCACTAACAAAAACAATAACTAGAACACTAACACAACAATACAGAAACAAAGCAAACAAATAACACCTAAAATATTACAGAAGACAGGAACAGAAAAAATTAGACTAACAAAATCACAATTAAAACCAACCTGAAAACATACACTTAACAATAAACACATAAAACATAACACACACAATTCAAACATAGCTTACAATAACATAAAAACAGAGCAAACAGACAACACTACAACTTAAAATACACCTTAACATACAAATTACAGGAGAAACTACACTACAACTTACGATAAATATAACAACACAAATACCAATGCATATTAAATTGACAAAACACAGAAGACTACAAATGACAACACATTAAAATACAATACACAATACACATTACATTACAAAACAACACACATATTACATTAAAAATATCAGTAAAACCTACAATTACATTTAAGGCACACCAAACATTACACATAACACAACAAGTTTGACTAAAAATGGACATTACCAAACACATCAAACTTACACTACAAATTACACTACAACTTACTGAACAAATTACAATTACATTTACACACACAAACAGATAACAACTACAATTACAAATACACTTACACTGGATAAAAAAACAGAAAAAGAGCACAACTAACAAAACAATAGACACTACAGGGAACACTACAGAATATACTGAGAATACAGCTAAAGGTACAAATCAAGATACAATTTACACTACAAGTAAGGGTACACATTAGTATAAAGCTCACAGTACAGGTTACAGTTAAGATAACAGTACAGCATAGCGTTAGGATACAGGTTAGGATACAACTTAGGGTTAGGCTACAATATGCAGTGAGGTTAGGGGTTAGGGTACGGGTTAGGGTACGGGTTAGGGTACGGGTTAGGGTACGGGTTAGGGTACGGGTTAGGGTACGGGTTAGGGTACGGGTTAGGGTACGGGTTAGGGTACGGGTTAGGGTACGGGTTAGGGTACGGGTTAGGGTTAGGGTTAGGGTACGGGTTAGGGTACGGGTTAGGGTACGGGTTAGGGTTAGGGTTAGGGTTAGGGTTAGGGTTAGGGTTAGGGTTAGGGTTAGGGTACGGGTTAGGGTTAGGGTTAGGGTTAGGGTTAGGGTACGGGTTAGGGTTAGGGTTAGGGTAAGGGTTAGGGTTAGGGTTAGGGTTAGGGTTAGGGTTAGGGTTAGGGTTAGGGTTAGGGTTAGGGTTAGGGTTAGGGTTAGGGTTAGGGTTAGGGTTAGGGTTAGGGTTAGGGTTAGGGTTAGGGTTAGGGTTAGGGTTAGGGTTAGGGTTAGGGTTAGGGTTAGGGTTAGGGTTAGGGTTAGGGTTAGGGTTAGGGTTAGGGTTAGGGTTAGGGTTAGGGTTAGGGTTAGGGTTAGGGTTAGGGTTAGGGTTAGGGTTAGGGTTAGGGTTAGGGTTAGGGTTAGGGTTAGGGTTAGGGTTAGGGTTAGGGTTAGGGTTAGGGTTAGGGTTAGGGTTAGGGTTAGGGTTAGGGTTAGGGTTAGGGTTAGGGTTAGGGTTAGGGTTAGGGTTAGGGTTAGGGTTAGGGTTAGGGTTAGGGTTAGGGTTAGGGTTAGGGTTAGGGTTAGGGTTAGGGTTAGGGTTAGGGTTAGGGTTAGGGTTAGGGTTAGGGTTAGGGTTAGGGTTAGGGTTAGGGTTAGGGTTAGGGTTAGGGTTAGGGTTAGGGTTAGGGTTAGGGTTAGGGTTAGGGTTAGGGTTAGGGTTAGGGTTAGGGTTAGGGTTAGGGTTAGGGTTAGGGTTAGGGTTAGGGTTAGGGTTAGGGTTAGGGTTAGGGTTAGGGTTAGGGTTAGGGTTAGGGTTAGGGTTAGGGTTAGGGTTAGGGTTAGGGTTAGGGTTAGGGTTAGGGTTAGGGTTAGGGTTAGGGTTAGGGTTAGGGTTAGGGTTAGGGTTAGGGTTAGGGTTAGGGTTAGGGTTAGGGTTAGGGTTAGGGTTAGGGTTAGGGTTAGGGTTAGGGTTAGGGTTAGGGTTAGGGTTAGGGTTAGGGTTAGGGTTAGGGTTAGGGTTAGGGTTAGGGTTAGGGTTAGGGTTAGGGTTAGGGTTAGGGTTAGGGTTAGGGTTAGGGTTAGGGTTAGGGTTAGGGTTAGGGTTAGGGTTAGGGTTAGGGTTAGGGTTAGGGTTAGGGTTAGGGTTAGGGTTAGGGTTAGGGTTAGGGTTAGGGTTAGGGTTAGGGTTAGGGTTAGGGTTAGGGTTAGGGTTAGGGTTAGGGTTAGGGTTAGGGTTAGGGTTAGGGTTAGGGTTAGGGTTAGGGTTAGGGTTAGGGTTAGGGTTAGGGTTAGGGTTAGGGTTAGGGTTAGGGTTAGGGTTAGGGTTAGGGTTAGGGTTAGGGTTAGGGTTAGGGTTAGGGTTAGGGTTAGGGTTAGGGTTAGGGTTAGGGTTAGGGTTAGGGTTAGGGTTAGGGTTAGGGTTAGGGTTAGGGTTAGGGTTAGGGTTAGGGTTAGGGTTAGGGTTAGGGTTAGGGTTAGGGTTAGGGTTAGGGTTAGGGTTAGGGTTAGGGTTAGGGTTAGGGTTAGGGTTAGGGTTAGGGTTAGGGTTAGGGTTAGGGTTAGGGTTAGGGTTAGGGTTAGGGTTAGGGTTAGGGTTAGGGTTAGGGTTAGGGTTAGGGTTAGGGTTAGGGTTAGGGTTAGGGTTAGGGTTAGGGTTAGGGTTAGGGTTAGGGTTAGGGTTAGGGTTAGGGTTAGGGTTAGGGTTAGGGTTAGGGTTAGGGTTAGGGTTAGGGTTAGGGTTAGGGTTAGGGTTAGGGTTAGGGTTAGGGTTAGGGTTAGGGTTAGGGTTAGGGTTAGGGTTAGGGTTAGGGTTAGGGTTAGGGTTAGGGTTAGGGTTAGGGTTAGGGTTAGGGTTAGGGTTAGGGTTAGGGTTAGGGTTAGGGTTAGGGTTAGGGTTAGGGTTAGGGTTAGGGTTAGGGTTAGGGTTAGGGTTAGGGTTAGGGTTAGGGTTAGGGTTAGGGTTAGGGTTAGGGTTAGGGTTAGGGTTAGGGTTAGGGTTAGGGTTAGGGTTAGGGTTAGGGTTAGGGTTAGGGTTAGGGTTAGGGTTAGGGTTAGGGTTAGGGTTAGGGTTAGGGTTAGGGTTAGGGTTAGGGTTAGGGTTAGGGTTAGGGTTAGGGTTAGGGTTAGGGTTAGGGTTAGGGTTAGGGTTAGGGTTAGGGTTAGGGTTAGGGTTAGGGTTAGGGTTAGGGTTAGGGTTAGGGTTAGGGTTAGGGTTAGGGTTAGGGTTAGGGTTAGGGTTAGGGTTAGGGTTAGGGTTAGGGTTAGGGTTAGGGTTAGGGTTAGGGTTAGGGTTAGGGTTAGGGTTAGGGTTAGGGTTAGGGTTAGGGTTAGGGTTAGGGTTAGGGTTAGGGTTAGGGTTAGGGTTAGGGTTAGGGTTAGGGTTAGGGTTAGGGTTAGGGTTAGGGTTAGGGTTAGGGTTAGGGTTAGGGTTAGGGTTAGGGTTAGGGTTAGGGTTAGGGTTAGGGTTAGGGTTAGGGTTAGGGTTAGGGTTAGGGTTAGGGTTAGGGTTAGGGTTAGGGTTAGGGTTAGGGTTAGGGTTAGGGTTAGGGTTAGGGTTAGGGTTAGGGTTAGGGTTAGGGTTAGGGTTAGGGTTAGGGTTAGGGTTAGGGTTAGGGTTAGGGTTAGGGTTAGGGTTAGGGTTAGGGTTAGGGTTAGGGTTAGGGTTAGGGTTAGGGTTAGGGTTAGGGTTAGGGTTAGGGTTAGGGTTAGGGTTAGGGTTAGGGTTAGGGTTAGGGTTAGGGTTAGGGTTAGGGTTAGGGTTAGGGTTAGGGTTAGGGTTAGGGTTAGGGTTAGGGTTAGGGTTAGGGTTAGGGTTAGGGTTAGGGTTAGGGTTAGGGTTAGGGTTAGGGTTAGGGTTAGGGTTAGGGTTAGGGTTAGGGTTAGGGTTAGGGTTAGGGTTAGGGTTAGGGTTAGGGTTAGGGTTAGGGTTAGGGTTAGGGTTAGGGTTAGGGTTAGGGTTAGGGTTAGGGTTAGGGTTAGGGTTAGGGTTAGGGTTAGGGTTAGGGTTAGGGTTAGGGTTAGGGTTAGGGTTAGGGTTAGGGTTAGGGTTAGGGTTAGGGTTAGGGTTAGGGTTAGGGTTAGGGTTAGGGTTAGGGTTAGGGTTAGGGTTAGGGTTAGGGTTAGGGTTAGGGTTAGGGTTAGGGTTAGGGTTAGGGTTAGGGTTAGGGTTAGGGTTAGGGTTAGGGTTAGGGTTAGGGTTAGGGTTAGGGTTAGGGTTAGGGTTAGGGTTAGGGTTAGGGTTAGGGTTAGGGTTAGGGTTAGGGTTAGGGTTAGGGTTAGGGTTAGGGTTAGGGTTAGGGTTAGGGTTAGGGTTAGGGTTAGGGTTAGGGTTAGGGTTAGGGTTAGGGTTAGGGTTAGGGTTAGGGTTAGGGTTAGGGTTAGGGTTAGGGTTAGGGTTAGGGTTAGGGTTAGGGTTAGGGTTAGGGTTAGGGTTAGGGTTAGGGTTAGGGTTAGGGTTAGGGTTAGGGTTAGGGTTAGGGTTAGGGTTAGGGTTAGGGTTAGGGTTAGGGTTAGGGTTAGGGTTAGGGT
Source organism: Columba livia (assembly GCF_036013475.1). Taxonomy (NCBI): domain Eukaryota; kingdom Metazoa; phylum Chordata; class Aves; order Columbiformes; family Columbidae; genus Columba; species Columba livia. The sequence continues at coordinate 9,404 of NC_088612.1, read as the reverse complement.
TAGGGTTAGGGTTAGGGTTAGGGTTAGGGTTAGGGTTAGGGTTAGGGTTAGGGTTAGGGTTAGGGTTAGGGTTAGGGTTAGGGTTAGGGTTAGGGTTAGGGTTAGGGTTAGGGTTAGGGTTAGGGTTAGGGTTAGGGTTAGGGTTAGGGTTAGGGTTAGGGTTAGGGTTAGGGTTAGGGTTAGGGTTAGGGTTAGGGTTAGGGTTAGGGTTAGGGTTAGGGTTAGGGTTAGGGTTAGGGTTAGGGTTAGGGTTAGGGTTAGGGTTAGGGTTAGGGTTAGGGTTAGGGTTAGGGTTAGGGTTAGGGTTAGGGTTAGGGTTAGGGTTAGGGTTAGGGTTAGGGTTAGGGTTAGGGTTAGGGTTAGGGTTAGGGTTAGGGTTAGGGTTAGGGTTAGGGTTAGGGTTAGGGTTAGGGTTAGGGTTAGGGTTAGGGTTAGGGTTAGGGTTAGGGTTAGGGTTAGGGTTAGGGTTAGGGTTAGGGTTAGGGTTAGGGTTAGGGTTAGGGTTAGGGTTAGGGTTAGGGTTAGGGTTAGGGTTAGGGTTAGGGTTAGGGTTAGGGTTAGGGTTAGGGTTAGGGTTAGGGTTAGGGTTAGGGTTAGGGTTAGGGTTAGGGTTAGGGTTAGGGTTAGGGTTAGGGTTAGGGTTAGGGTTAGGGTTAGGGTTAGGGTTAGGGTTAGGGTTAGGGTTAGGGTTAGGGTTAGGGTTAGGGTTAGGGTTAGGGTTAGGGTTAGGGTTAGGGTTAGGGTTAGGGTTAGGGTTAGGGTTAGGGTTAGGGTTAGGGTTAGGGTTAGGGTTAGGGTTAGGGTTAGGGTTAGGGTTAGGGTTAGGGTTAGGGTTAGGGTTAGGGTTAGGGTTAGGGTTAGGGTTAGGGTTAGGGTTAGGGTTAGGGTTAGGGTTAGGGTTAGGGTTAGGGTTAGGGTTAGGGTTAGGGTTAGGGTTAGGGTTAGGGTTAGGGTTAGGGTTAGGGTTAGGGTTAGGGTTAGGGTTAGGGTTAGGGTTAGGGTTAGGGTTAGGGTTAGGGTTAGGGTTAGGGTTAGGGTTAGGGTTAGGGTTAGGGTTAGGGTTAGGGTTAGGGTTAGGGTTAGGGTTAGGGTTAGGGTTAGGGTTAGGGTTAGGGTTAGGGTTAGGGTTAGGGTTAGGGTTAGGGTTAGGGTTAGGGTTAGGGTTAGGGTTAGGGTTAGGGTTAGGGTTAGGGTTAGGGTTAGGGTTAGGGTTAGGGTTAGGGTTAGGGTTAGGGTTAGGGTTAGGGTTAGGGTTAGGGTTAGGGTTAGGGTTAGGGTTAGGGTTAGGGTTAGGGTTAGGGTTAGGGTTAGGGTTAGGGTTAGGGTTAGGGTTAGGGTTAGGGTTAGGGTTAGGGTTAGGGTTAGGGTTAGGGTTAGGGTTAGGGTTAGGGTTAGGGTTAGGGTTAGGGTTAGGGTTAGGGTTAGGGTTAGGGTTAGGGTTAGGGTTAGGGTTAGGGTTAGGGTTAGGGTTAGGGTTAGGGTTAGGGTTAGGGTTAGGGTTAGGGTTAGGGTTAGGGTTAGGGTTAGGGTTAGGGTTAGGGTTAGGGTTAGGGTTAGGGTTAGGGTTAGGGTTAGGGTTAGGGTTAGGGTTAGGGTTAGGGTTAGGGTTAGGGTTAGGGTTAGGGTTAGGGTTAGGGTTAGGGTTAGGGTTAGGGTTAGGGTTAGGGTTAGGGTTAGGGTTAGGGTTAGGGTTAGGGTTAGGGTTAGGGTTAGGGTTAGGGTTAGGGTTAGGGTTAGGGTTAGGGTTAGGGTTAGGGTTAGGGTTAGGGTTAGGGTTAGGGTTAGGGTTAGGGTTAGGGTTAGGGTTAGGGTTAGGGTTAGGGTTAGGGTTAGGGTTAGGGTTAGGGTTAGGGTTAGGGTTAGGGTTAGGGTTAGGGTTAGGGTTAGGGTTAGGGTTAGGGTTAGGGTTAGGGTTAGGGTTAGGGTTAGGGTTAGGGTTAGGGTTAGGGTTAGGGTTAGGGTTAGGGTTAGGGTTAGGGTTAGGGTTAGGGTTAGGGTTAGGGTTAGGGTTAGGGTTAGGGTTAGGGTTAGGGTTAGGGTTAGGGTTAGGGTTAGGGTTAGGGTTAGGGTTAGGGTTAGGGTTAGGGTTAGGGTTAGGGTTAGGGTTAGGGTTAGGGTTAGGGTTAGGGTTAGGGTTAGGGTTAGGGTTAGGGTTAGGGTTAGGGTTAGGGTTAGGGTTAGGGTTAGGGTTAGGGTTAGGGTTAGGGTTAGGGTTAGGGTTAGGGTTAGGGTTAGGGTTAGGGTTAGGGTTAGGGTTAGGGTTAGGGTTAGGGTTAGGGTTAGGGTTAGGGTTAGGGTTAGGGTTAGGGTTAGGGTTAGGGTTAGGGTTAGGGTTAGGGTTAGGGTTAGGGTTAGGGTTAGGGTTAGGGTTAGGGTTAGGGTTAGGGTTAGGGTTAGGGTTAGGGTTAGGGTTAGGGTTAGGGTTAGGGTTAGGGTTAGGGTTAGGGTTAGGGTTAGGGTTAGGGTTAGGGTTAGGGTTAGGGTTAGGGTTAGGGTTAGGGTTAGGGTTAGGGTTAGGGTTAGGGTTAGGGTTAGGGTTAGGGTTAGGGTTAGGGTTAGGGTTAGGGTTAGGGTTAGGGTTAGGGTTAGGGTTAGGGTTAGGGTTAGGGTTAGGGTTAGGGTTAGGGTTAGGGTTAGGGTTAGGGTTAGGGTTAGGGTTAGGGTTAGGGTTAGGGTTAGGGTTAGGGTTAGGGTTAGGGTTAGGGTTAGGGTTAGGGTTAGGGTTAGGGTTAGGGTTAGGGTTAGGGTTAGGGTTAGGGTTAGGGTTAGGGTTAGGGTTAGGGTTAGGGTTAGGGTTAGGGTTAGGGTTAGGGTTAGGGTTAGGGTTAGGGTTAGGGTTAGGGTTAGGGTTAGGGTTAGGGTTAGGGTTAGGGTTAGGGTTAGGGTTAGGGTTAGGGTTAGGGTTAGGGTTAGGGTTAGGGTTAGGGTTAGGGTTAGGGTTAGGGTTAGGGTTAGGTTAGGGTTAGGGTTAGGGTTAGGGTTAGGGTTAGGGTTAGGGTTAGGGTTAGGGTTAGGGTTAGGGTTAGGGTTAGGGTTAGGGTTAGGGTTAGGGTTAGGGTTAGGGTTAGGGTTAGGGTTAGGGTTAGGGTTAGGGTTAGGGTTAGGGTTAGGGTTAGGGTTAGGGTTAGGGTTAGGGTTAGGGTTAGGGTTAGGGTTAGGGTTAGGGTTAGGGTTAGGGTTAGGGTTAGGGTTAGGGTTAGGGTTAGGGTTAGGGTTAGGGTTAGGGTTAGGGTTAGGGTTAGGGTTAGGGTTAGGGTTAGGGTTAGGGTTAGGGTTAGGGTTAGGGTTAGGGTTAGGGTTAGGGTTAGGGTTAGGGTTAGGGTTAGGGTTAGGGTTAGGGTTAGGGTTAGGGTTAGGGTTAGGGTTAGGGTTAGGGTTAGGGTTAGGGTTAGGGTTAGGGTTAGGGTTAGGGTTAGGGTTAGGGTTAGGGTTAGGGTTAGGGTTAGGGTTAGGGTTAGGGTTAGGGTTAGGGTTAGGGTTAGGGTTAGGGTTAGGGTTAGGGTTAGGGTTAGGGTTAGGGTTAGGGTTAGGGTTAGGGTTAGGGTTAGGGTTAGGGTTAGGGTTAGGGTTAGGGTTAGGGTTAGGGTTAGGGTTAGGGTTAGGGTTAGGGTTAGGGTTAGGGTTAGGGTTAGGGTTAGGGTTAGGGTTAGGGTTAGGGTTAGGGTTAGGGTTAGGGTTAGGGTTAGGGTTAGGGTTAGGGTTAGGGTTAGGGTTAGGGTTAGGGTTAGGGTTAGGGTTAGGGTTAGGGTTAGGGTTAGGGTTAGGGTTAGGGTTAGGGTTAGGGTTAGGGTTAGGGTTAGGGTTAGGGTTAGGGTTAGGGTTAGGGTTAGGGTTAGGGTTAGGGTTAGGGTTAGGGTTAGGGTTAGGGTTAGGGTTAGGGTTAGGGTTAGGGTTAGGGTTAGGGTTAGGGTTAGGGTTAGGGTTAGGGTTAGGGTTAGGGTTAGGGTTAGGGTTAGGGTTAGGGTTAGGGTTAGGGTTAGGGTTAGGGTTAGGGTTAGGGTTAGGGTTAGGGTTAGGGTTAGGGTTAGGGTTAGGGTTAGGGTTAGGGTTAGGGTTAGGGTTAGGGTTAGGGTTAGGGTTAGGGTTAGGGTTAGGGTTAGGGTTAGGGTTAGGGTTAGGGTTAGGGTTAGGGTTAGGGTTAGGGTTAGGGTTAGGGTTAGGGTTAGGGTTAGGGTTAGGGTTAGGGTTAGGGTTAGGGTTAGGGTTAGGGTTAGGGTTAGGGTTAGGGTTAGGGTTAGGGTTAGGGTTAGGGTTAGGGTTAGGGTTAGGGTTAGGGTTAGGGTTAGGGTTAGGGTTAGGGTTAGGGTTAGGGTTAGGGTTAGGGTTAGGGTTAGGGTTAGGGTTAGGGTTAGGGTTAGGGTTAGGGTTAGGGTTAGGGTTAGGGTTAGGGTTAGGGTTAGGGTTAGGGTTAGGGTTAGGGTTAGGGTTAGGGTTAGGGTTAGGGTTAGGGTTAGGGTTAGGGTTAGGGTTAGGGTTAGGGTTAGGGTTAGGGTTAGGGTTAGGGTTAGGGTTAGGGTTAGGGTTAGGGTTAGGGTTAGGGTTAGGGTTAGGGTTAGGGTTAGGGTTAGGGTTAGGGTTAGGGTTAGGGTTAGGGTTAGGGTTAGGGTTAGGGTTAGGGTTAGGGTTAGGGTTAGGGTTAGGGTTAGGGTTAGGGTTAGGGTTAGGGTTAGGGTTAGGGTTAGGGTTAGGGTTAGGGTTAGGGTTAGGGTTAGGGTTAGGGTTAGGGTTAGGGTTAGGGTTAGGGTTAGGGTTAGGGTTAGGGTTAGGGTTAGGGTTAGGGTTAGGGTTAGGGTTAGGGTTAGGGTTAGGGTTAGGGTTAGGGTTAGGGTTAGGGTTAGGGTTAGGGTTAGGGTTAGGGTTAGGGTTAGGGTTAGGGTTAGGGTTAGGGTTAGGGTTAGGGTTAGGGTTAGGGTTAGGGTTAGGGTTAGGGTTAGGGTTAGGGTTAGGGTTAGGGTTAGGGTTAGGGTTAGGGTTAGGGTTAGGGTTAGGGTTAGGGTTAGGGTTAGGGTTAGGGTTAGGGTTAGGGTTAGGGTTAGGGTTAGGGTTAGGGTTAGGGTTAGGGTTAGGGTTAGGGTTAGGGTTAGGGTTAGGGTTAGGGTTAGGGTTAGGGTTAGGGTTAGGGTTAGGGTTAGGGTTAGGGTTAGGGTTAGGGTTAGGGTTAGGGTTAGGGTTAGGGTTAGGGTTAGGGTTAGGGTTAGGGTTAGGGTTAGGGTTAGGGTTAGGGTTAGGGTTAGGGTTAGGGTTAGGGTTAGGGTTAGGGTTAGGGTTAGGGTTAGGGTTAGGGTTAGGGTTAGGGTTAGGGTTAGGGTTAGGGTTAGGGTTAGGGTTAGGGTTAGGGTTAGGGTTAGGGTTAGGGTTAGGGTTAGGGTTAGGGTTAGGGTTAGGGTTAGGGTTAGGGTTAGGGTTAGGGTTAGGGTTAGGGTTAGGGTTAGGGTTAGGGTTAGGGTTAGGGTTAGGGTTAGGGTTAGGGTTAGGGTTAGGGTTAGGGTTAGGGTTAGGGTTAGGGTTAGGGTTAGGGTTAGGGTTAGGGTTAGGGTTAGGGTTAGGGTTAGGGTTAGGGTTAGGGTTAGGGTTAGGGTTAGGGTTAGGGTTAGGGTTAGGGTTAGGGTTAGGGTTAGGGTTAGGGTTAGGGTTAGGGTTAGGGTTAGGGTTAGGGTTAGGGTTAGGGTTAGGGTTAGGGTTAGGGTTAGGGTTAGGGTTAGGGTTAGGGTTAGGGTTAGGGTTAGGGTTAGGGTTAGGGTTAGGGTTAGGGTTAGGGTTAGGGTTAGGGTTAGGGTTAGGGTTAGGGTTAGGGTTAGGGTTAGGGTTAGGGTTAGGGTTAGGGTTAGGGTTAGGGTTAGGGTTAGGGTTAGGGTTAGGGTTAGGGTTAGGGTTAGGGTTAGGGTTAGGGTTAGGGTTAGGGTTAGGGTTAGGGTTAGGGTTAGGGTTAGGGTTAGGGTTAGGGTTAGGGTTAGGGTTAGGGTTAGGGTTAGGGTTAGGGTTAGGGTTAGGGTTAGGGTTAGGGTTAGGGTTAGGGTTAGGGTTAGGGTTAGGGTTAGGGTTAGGGTTAGGGTTAGGGTTAGGGTTAGGGTTAGGGTTAGGGTTAGGGTTAGGGTTAGGGTTAGGGTTAGGGTTAGGGTTAGGGTTAGGGTTAGGGTTAGGGTTAGGGTTAGGGTTAGGGTTAGGGTTAGGGTTAGGGTTAGGGTTAGGGTTAGGGTTAGGGTTAGGGTTAGGGTTAGGGTTAGGGTTAGGGTTAGGGTTAGGGTTAGGGTTAGGGTTAGGGTTAGGGTTAGGGTTAGGGTTAGGGTTAGGGTTAGGGTTAGGGTTAGGGTTAGGGTTAGGGTTAGGGTTAGGGTTAGGGTTAGGGTTAGGGTTAGGGTTAGGGTTAGGGTTAGGGTTAGGGTTAGGGTTAGGGTTAGGGTTAGGGTTAGGGTTAGGGTTAGGGTTAGGGTTAGGGTTAGGGTTAGGGTTAGGGTTAGGGTTAGGGTTAGGGTTAGGGTTAGGGTTAGGGTTAGGGTTAGGGTTAGGGTTAGGGTTAGGGTTAGGGTTAGGGTTAGGGTTAGGGTTAGGGTTAGGGTTAGGGTTAGGGTTAGGGTTAGGGTTAGGGTTAGGGTTAGGGTTAGGGTTAGGGTTAGGGTTAGGGTTAGGGTTAGGGTTAGGGTTAGGGTTAGGGTTAGGGTTAGGGTTAGGGTTAGGGTTAGGGTTAGGGTTAGGGTTAGGGTTAGGGTTAGGGTTAGGGTTAGGGTTAGGGTTAGGGTTAGGGTTAGGGTTAGGGTTAGGGTTAGGGTTAGGGTTAGGGTTAGGGTTAGGGTTAGGGTTAGGGTTAGGGTTAGGGTTAGGGTTAGGGTTAGGGTTAGGGTTAGGGTTAGGGTTAGGGTTAGGGTTAGGGTTAGGGTTAGGGTTAGGGTTAGGGTTAGGGTTAGGG